>NW_026586383.1:11347675-11448035 GCF_907164565.1 Psammomys obesus
CCAGCAGCGGGCTGCGCACGCGCGCGCTGGCCCCGCCCCTCCGGCCCCTGCTCCTTTAATTTTGCTCTCGGTCTTCCCACCTGCCCGCTAGTCGTCCTTCTGCCTCCGACCTAGTGGGCGCCAACTCCCGCCTTGTGTCTCCCGAAGCTCCCTTCGGAATCCCGCAGGTAGCGGGGTAAGGACACGGCCCGGCGGGGCTTTGAAGCGGGTGGGGGGCCCCCCGAGAGCCGACGTCCAGGCGCGGAGCCCTGAGGAAGGCCGGCCCGCCCTGGCCAGTGAGCCTGGTTCCTGCGGCTCCGAGTGACAGGCGCTCGGGACCCGGACCGGGGCAGCGCTGACGCTGTGGGCCAGGCCTGTCCGGAATCCTTGCTTAGCCCAAGCTGTCCAGGGACTCCACGCTTTCCCAGAGGCCTTGGCCTGTGAGTGCCTGAGGTGGGACCCTGGAGGCTGGCGGCGCCTTGGGAGGAGCGCCACCTCAAGGTGTGGGCCAAGCCGCTGGTGTGGGCCAAGACCTGTCATCAGACTCCTAGTCCATGAGGCGGTGCATTGCACCGCTGAAGAGCTTACTGAGTTTAATATAGAGCTCATCTAGTTTTTAAAAGGTGTCAAAAGGTTGGCTGAAGCATTTGTCTAAAGGTGGCCTACTGAAAAGGAGCTGGAGGTGCCTGATGTCCCTTAGCTTAGTGTTGATGGAGAGACTTTAAGGTCAGGGAAATTGCAGTACTAGAGTGGATATGCTGAAAAACCTAATCCTCCGAATTGGGAAGTATAAAGGTATTTTAATTCAGAACATGGCAGCTCTGGCAGGAGATTCCATTCAAACACTTTCTAGGTCTGTGTGACCCGGCTGGAATAGGCATGCCTCTAGTCTCAGGAGGCCAGCCTGGTACAGCAGGTTCCGGGTAAAGAAATCCCAGCACTTAGGAAACAGAGGCATACAGATCTCTGCGTTCTGTCAGTTCTATTCAGGCAGGTCGGCTGAGTCAGTGAGTTGAAAGAGTGCAATGAGGCTGACTTTGTGAAAGTTCAGCTCTTGGAATTCAGAGGCAGTTTTTACCAGTAGAGTTTTACAGAGACAGGTTGAAAAGAGAACGAGCCAGAGAATGAGGAGCCAGAAGATTAGAACAGGTTGCTAGAGTTGGTTTGAGGCCAAGCAAAGCTCTTCAGTGAGAGATTGAGAGAAGCCAGGCTGAATCAGTCACCTTTGGAGAGGAGTGTGAGCCAGAACAGCTGAGTTGAACCAGCCAGCCAGAGTTCAGAAAGAACTAGAAAGGGTGAGTTTATTCAGCAGTAAGTGTCGGAGGCTAGAAGCTTCCAGGACTAGGCCTAGGTAAACAGACAGATGCAGAGAGACCACATAAAAGATATTTTTTAACAGGGAAGGCCCAAAAGACATTCCCTACACTAATCCTATGCAGTGCAAAATGGTTTGAGAGACAAAGCAGGTTTGAAGAGCTTTGTCTTTTTATCGTGCCAGATGTATTGAAACATTTGGATGAATTAAAGTTAGTGGATTTAATCGGACCCTGGTGTAGCACCAAAGCCTGTATATAGGTGAGCCTGAGCTAGAAGTACCTGTATCCTTCTTGAAACTAGTATTTTTTTTCCTGTACCTTTAATAATCAAGACGTAGTTATGATTTAAATATCCAGCAAGAAAAACAAAAGGAAAATTTAAAAAATAACAACTTGTTATCCAACCAGGTGGTGTAAGGATTCCTTTAATCCCAGAACTCAAGTAGAAGCAGGTGAATCTCTGAATTTGAGCCCAGCTTGGTCTATAGAGTGAGTTCCCAGATAGCGGGGGTTGTTACATAGAGAAACCCTGAAAACAAAAAACAGACAAACAAAACAACTGTTATCCATTGATTTTTCTAATACTGTTTCCTGATTTTGCTCTTTTTGCTTTACTTTCTTCCCTACTGTAAATAGGAAACCTAAAGGCAATGGGGGAAAAAGCCTGCTTCTGGGTGAGAGGGTTCCTGCTTTTAATCCCAACACTCCACAAGCAGAAGCAGACAGATCTCTGAGTTGGATGCCAGCCAACTCTGCAAAGTGAGATCTTGTCTCTAAAAACAAACAAACAAAAAAATCTTGAGAGATCATTTTTTTTCTAATACTTTACAAGAGAGTTACAAAAGAAAATTATAAAATGAAAGTAGAGTGAAGTTAACTTAGTGGAAATACACATTGTGCCAAGAGTGCAAAGCTCAATAAGACCTTTATTTGTCAATTTCTTTACTTGTCAAAAGTAAAGGACAGAGGCAGCTGGGTTTACATACCAAGTTCTGGGCCAGCCTGAGCTACAGAGAGAGTTGCAGACATTAAGGGAGGAAGGGGAAGGAATAGAACAAAAAGTAATACAACTATGAAGTAGATTCAAATAGTCATTTATTATGGTTTGTAAGTGAGTTCTCTCCTTGCACGTCTACCCATACAGTAGACCATTTCTTTGAAACAAGGCTTTCCAGGGTGTCCTTCCTCCTCTACGTGTTGCCCCAGGGAGGCTCCCATTGCTCTGTTCAAGTCTCCTCCTCCCCTACACCTTTCTCATAAACTAAGTTTGGTGAAAACAGTTGTCTTTTTTTTTTTTTTGAAACGGGGTTCCTCTGTAGCCTTGACTGTCCTGGACTTGCTTTGTAGACCAGGCTGGCTTTGAACTCACAGAGATCCACTTGCCTCTGCTTCCCTAGTGCTGGGATGACAGGCGGGCACAGTGTCAGGCCTTATTCAGCAGTTGTTGTAATACTCTATTTTAGTTCTTCGCCCTGGACCAGGAGTACTGAGTAAATGGCTATTGATAAAATGGTGAACTGAGGACACAGAATACCTTCTAAGTCAGATTAGACAATGAGTGTCTTTAGTCATTCTGTAGCGTGCCTGAAGTTTCTCTCAATAGAAGGGTGGGTGTATTCTGTGGAGTATACAGGAATCTTAAGAACCTGTATGAAAACAGAACTCCTGCAGGCTGACATAACTGCACTCGGCTTTTGGAGCTAGTGTCACTAGCATACCACAGCACCCAGTCCATGTTCAGCAACAGCGTGTCTTCAATCCCGAGAGTCTTTGATTCTCTATGTAGCTAGCTGTCTGCAGCAGTGGAAGAGACAACCCTTTGCTGCTAACTGTGCAGACTGAGTTCTTTCAGGGATTTTACTTGTTGAGGCTGAGGTCTTGATTTACGCTGCTGGAAAAGTATCTTTTATTTGCCTGGTGTAATTGTGTTCTCCAGCTGCTAACCTAGGCCTAATCCTGGCAGCTTCCATACACTCTTACCTAGGCCTAGACTGTTTTCAGCCCCTGAGACATACAGCCGAATAAGCTCATCCTTTCTAGTTCTCTCTGAACTCTGGCTGGCTGGTTTGACTCCGCTGTTCTGGTTAAAACTCCTCTCCAAGCTGACTGATTCAAAATGGCTTCTCTCACTTCTGACTAAATTGCTCTGCTTTACCTCAAACTAACTCAAGCTTTCTGGCTCCTTCTCATTCTCTGGTTCATTCTGTCTTCTCCTGTGGTAGCTGTTCTCTCTTCAGCCTGTTTCTGTAAAACTCTCTTGCCTCGTCTCTCCCTCTGCACTTCTCTTTCTTAAGTCATCTTTCCTCTCAGGAGAGTTGGGCAAATCTTTATCTGATTCATCCTTTCTCTGCCTCTCAATTAGACATGACTTTCAAATATTGCTGCTTCCTTCTGTTAGGCCCAGCATGAGCCTAATTTTCAGAAAGGATGAAGAGAACTCAGGAGACCAGATCTCATCGTTGCAAAATCGCAAGAGGTTTATTTTAACCATTGCACAATGGGCTCACTCCTGCCAGTCAGCAAAGAGTGGCAGTGGGAGACAAAGGCCTTGGTTTTTTAAAAGACAAGGCATGGGAATTTTGAAGTTGCAGTCTTGACAATTCAGGATTGGGTGAGGAAGCTATAAAGTAAGATAACTGTTTAGTCTTAGGTGCTCAAGCTTGGCCAGTCCTGCCAAGTGTGGATGCAGCTGCAATTAAAGGTAGGGGTGGTTAGCTCATCCTTAAAGATTGGGGCTGCGGGCTTTTGGCTGGAGGTCAGGGTCTACTCAGAAGAAGGATTGAGGCCATCTAGTTTGGTTGCTAAGAAATACTATCTCGAAGACCAGGGTCTGGTCCTTCTTTTTGCTGAGTAAAGGTCATTGCTTGCTCACTTTTTTTATATCTGTTCTCACAGATAGGGTCACATTCCTGTGTTCTCTGGAAAGGTACTAAGAGGCTTTAGCTTAACTTGGACCTAAAACTCAAAACTATATAGGTTACAAAGTTAGTCTGATTTTCTCTTCCTTCTACAAACTAACCTTACCTACATTGTTTGTGATTAAAGGTTTGTACTAAGAACATGTCTGCATTGCAGCCAGATCACACAGACCTAAAAGATGTTTAGAAGAGATAAGAGCAGCCATGTTGCTGGATTAAAATTACTCTGTACAATGCAAGAAAAAAAATTTTCAGCATAAAACAATGTGAAGACAGAAGAGAGTTTATTAATAAAAGGTTTTCATATATAGTTAAGGGTGTTAACAGAAAACATCTCTTCCCACAAAGGTAATAATAATAGCAGTTTTATATTATATATTAACTGTGAATGACCATAGCCTAGGAAGATAGATTTATTTTTTTTCCTGAATAATGTATTACAATGTAGAAGCAGTTACATGGTCACAGAACAAAAGAAAGTCATAAATAGCTGTGGCACTGAGAAAGTTATGGAAGGTTGGAAGTGCATCAGCAGGGGCATCCATGAGAGTCTGTAGTCTATCCCACTTCCTGTTCTCTTTCTGTTCCTCCTGCCACTGTGCTTTCTCTGCCTGTGTCTACCTTTAAGAGGCTGTATCCCCCGCCTGGGCCTAACCAAAACAAACACTCTACCTTGTGTTGCTTTTGTCCAGGTATTTTTTTTTCTTTCAAAGCAACAGAAAAGTAACTAAAATACATCCTCACATGTGTAGTTTATAAATATCTTTTTTTTTGTTTGTTTGTTTGTTTGTTTTTCAAGACAAGGTTTCTCTGTATATCAAGCCCTGGCTGTCCTGGACTCACTTTGTAGACCAGGTTGGCCTTGAACTCACAGAGATCCACCTGCCTCTGCCTCCCAAGTGCTGGGATCACAGGCATGCACCATCATCACTCGGCTAATAAATATCTTATTAGGTTAATACCTGAGCATTTCTCTTTGAGGATAGTAGCATAATGGTAATATGTAATATATTTTTAATCTCAAATTTCACTTGTTCAGTTCTTCTGTTCGCTTAATCTGTTAGGCAATTAATGGATGCTTGGAAGTTGGCGTGCATATTCAGAAATGTTTTGCCACCTGAGGCCTTTGAGGAGGTAAGCTCTGTGGTCCACTCTGTGTTTGTTTAGGGGAAGTCTGTTATGCATTGAGCTGATTTCAACTTGTTTTTCAGGTCTTATTCTATGGCAGGAACAAGAAGAAAGAAAGAAAACTCATATGAGCAGCTAAATTGGCTTCATTGAGGGCTGGAGATAGTAGGTCCTAACAGAATGATTCTATATGAAATACTAAGAAGAAAAAGTAGATTAGATCACTCTAGCACAGTATTATGTTCCCAAACCCCAGAGCACATAGTTTGATGTTTTAGTGTAGAAAAGAAAGTGGCTGTAAGAAGAATACAGATTCTTCCTCCTGGTGTGGTAAATATGCAGCACTTTCATAAATAAGTACAACTCTGATAGGTGGGAGTTTGTGGCACAGGGGCAGTATGGTGACTTAAAATCATGTAGAAGGGTAAGAACAAGGAAGGTCATAGGAGCTTGGCTGAAGGGTCTGTGGAAGTGAGGCCGTCTCATGTAGCCCAAGTTCATTCTGTCACCATGGCTAGTCTTGAATTCCTGATCTTCCCTCTTCCACCCCACTGGAATTTCAGACTTCTGTCACCATGCTTGATTCAGAGTTTTTATAAGGAGTATTTGAGAGCAAGTTGGAAGGATTGATTGAATACTGAGTCTCTTAAATATAAGACTCAGAACCACGTAGGAACTGTGGAAACCATGAAACGTGTTTGTATATAGTTGCTGTCCCTACCCTTCTCCTGGGAGTGTCGGCCCTGCTCCTCGCTGGCTGCAGCACTTGGGAGCCTGGGCATCACTGTAGAGCTGGCCCCAGTTGTGAAGATGCAGGTGAGCTGGACTCAAAGACATGAGAACAGGACAGCTGACCCTGCCCCTTGTCTGCTGGGCACTGAGTGGTCTAGCAGGGCTGTGCTGGAGAGCTCGCCCTGGCGGTGCAGGCGTAGGGGAGCTGGCAGGCCAACCAACTGAACTACCTCCCAGGCCCAGATCCAGGGCTTTGAGTTGGCCCACCCCAACATCTACCCCACCTGTGATCTGCTTGAGCATGTGAAAGGGCCAGTCTGCAGATCCAAAGCTGCAGGGTCTCCATGACACAGGGCATCAATAGGCTATCAAGAGGAGGCCCATGAGGATCCAGTACAGATAGTGCAGCAGAAGCCAGAGGCCTTGAAATAGGCCCAGTGACTCACTGGGAGCATTTGCAAGTAAAGCTGTTAGGGAAAAAGGGAACACTCTGTGACTCACTGTGACACACTGCAGCTTCCACTACATGATTTTTTTATTCTGTTTTATTTGTTGGGGGAGGTTGCAAGGGCAGAGAGTAGAATGAAGAGACAGGGAGATGAGTGGGATTAGGGTGCATGATGTGAGTCACAAAGAACCAATAAAAAGTTTAAAAAGAAAAAAGAGGAAATACAATGGCATGCAACCATACATGGTTTGGGAAAGCTAGACAAGTAGACTGGTGAGGAGGCTGTGCAAGATGCTTCAGCAGTAACAGTCTGGCAGCAAAGAAAGACAGGACCAGTTTCCAGAGACAGAATAAAGAGAAATTGCCAGGCTAACTTGAGAACAGGCTTAAGTGGTGACCTCACCTGGGCTTTGTGCTTTGGCAGCATTGAGAAAGGATGTTATGCTAAAGACTCAAAGCACTGTGACGCAGGGGGATCCAAAGCAGAAAGATCTCAAGTTTGAGACTGTCTAGGGAGAAGCTTAAAAGGTGGCGCTGGGGGTTGGATTGTCGTCTTCCTTGCCATCTGTCTGTCTGAACAGGTTCTCACTATGTATCCCTGGCAGGAGATCAGATTCAGATTTTCTTGAATAGCACTTCACCAGCTATGCCAGCTGTCTGTCCCTCCTTTTCTTATTAAACTCCGGCTATCATACCTACTGAACCACCTGTATACTTGCTTCATAAAAGGTTCAAATACATGCAACAGATAAAGCAGAAGGTAACCTGAAAATATGCTGCTGTTTTCCCGACTGTTAAGAAATTGTATGTAGACTAGGGGGATGGCTCAGAGGTTAAAAGCTCATGCTGCTCTTACAGAGGATCTAACTTTGTTTCCCAGCACCCATGACAGGCAGGTATTCAGTGAACTCTTCTGGCCTCTACAGGTACCTGTGCTTATTTCTCATTCGGTTGCACACACAAATACACATAAAGAACATGGTAAAACTCAACCTTTAAAAAAGAAATCTTCAAAGTATAGAGTCTCCATCACAAACGGTATAAAACATTCCAAGACTCAGCATACCTGATAGACTGCCAAGAGACTTCTGTGTGGTGTAGCCACAACGAAAGGTGTAAATCGGAGTATTCAAGGGGTTGTTCCCCAGAGTCAAGTCATTTACTTTGGACTAAAAACCATATTATTATTTGAAGTAAACAAACAGTACTTTAAGAACAGTCCCGACAATCTGAGACGTAGATTACGAATTAGAATGTCTGCTGGCCCACCTGTAATCCCAGCACTCAGGGAGGCAGAGGCACTTAGATCTCCGAGTTTGAGCCAGCCTAGTCTACAAAGCAAATCCAGAATAGCCAAAGCTACACAGAGAAACCCTCTTCCTCTTTCTACTTCAATCCTCAGGGCATTCTCCACTGCACAGGAAAAGTCCACTGCTGTAAACTAAAGAAAGCAAAGCAGAACTTCAGGGGGAAAGCGTCATCTGCAGCAAAGCAGCTCTTGGAGAGAGTTGTGGAGGGAAAACTCTTATGGCTTACCACTGCTCATATTGCATTGGGGGAGCCTACAATCACTGTTTCGAAACCAGACAAATTGCAGCACATCACTGTCTGTCTTGTTGCTGTGGTTTTCCCTGCGTGGGAGCTCTGGGTTGGCTGTGTGCGCGGCACCGAATAATCCTCCTGTCTCTGACAGGTTCTGCCTGAAGAAGATCCTCCCACCGTGGTTGCACTGCTCTCGAGCTTTATCAGGAGCAGAAGCCGTCAATGCCTTGAGGCCTTTCTACTTTGCAGTTCATCCAGATTTCTTTGGCCAGTACCCCAGGGAAAGGGTAAACACCTGTTTTTTCTAACTTGTTGTTTATAGTCTAGTTGATTTACTTGAGCCAATATAATGCAGAAAGTTCTGTAAGTTTATAGTATTCTGTCATGATAATGTTTGACATAAAAACAATACTAAATTGAAAAGTAATAAAGTTTCAAATTAATACATTTAGTGAATATTTGTAATGTTAGTTGAAAACATTTATTCAAAGCTGTCATTACTTACATAAACAATAAAGTTGCCACATAAATTCAAGAGTATACTAATCATGTTTTCTCCTGGTTTTTGGAGTAAACTAGAAAGCTTAACCCTTTCTACAGTTGATGGAGTCTTTCTTCTAAAGACGCCCTAGGTGGATTTCCCTGCATGCTGTGTGCACCGCTACACACTCCTGCCTGCCTCATGCTCTGGAGTGCAAACTGAAAAGGCCCTGGGGCAAACTCGGAACCGGCAGCATTTTTCAACATTAGATAATATTAGAGAGCTAAGTGCATTAAAGTTATCGCATTGGTCCCTTCGTTTTCATTAACCCTGACCTCTGACTTAACCTGAACTAATAAAGCCTGGCACCAGGCTCAGGCACACACACCTCGAACGTCACGGCACATCACTACTGGGAAGCCCTGGCTGTGGTCTGCGCTGTGGAGCGGCCAGGACTTGCCTCCTGCTCCGTGCACTTGTCCACTGCCGGCCATTCTTGTGCTTTAGTAAACCCTGACTGAGCACAACCGCTTTTCCGAGTTGCAGGAGTCCTAGCAGGCCATTGATCCTGAGTGCGGTCTTGGGGTGTGTTTTCACTTACCCTGTCAGCTGGTGTGCTCTGCGCACTTACTGTTGGCCAGGCCTTTGTGCTCGCTGCTCCCTCACCTTGGACTGCCTCCCTGGACATCACAGAGACAGTTCGCCTCTGCCTTTCAGCAGCCTCTCCCAGGCTGCTTCCTTTCCAGTGTTTCCCTCTTACCTATCAGTATTTTCCCTGTGTCTGTTTTCCTTCCCATGCTGCTTGTTTACTAGGTTTTTTGTTTGTCTCCTGCCATCAGTGAATTGCAGGCTCTGGGAAGGCTTTTCACTCTACTGGCCATTACCCACTCGGCTCTGCCTCAGCGCAGGCATGCCCTCTGCTGATGACAGGCTTGAGGCTTCAAGTGCTCCATCCTACTCTAAAGCCAGCGTTTCACACTGGCACTCACTGTTGTGGTTCTTTTAATACTCTAATTTTAAATTATGGGATATTAACAGATTTCAAAATTCACAGCTAAATACAAAGCTCACTTCAAAATCTCAGTCTGGTCCCTATTTCCCTTACCCCATTCCTCTTCGTTTCCCAAAGATCATTGTTTTTATTAACTTCTGAGTTATACTTCTATTATTTCTTTTGGCAAAAGTTAAAACATCAAAAGTAAGTTTGAAGCTTTTAATTTTATTTTGGGTAGATTTTGGGTTCGGTTTTTGGTTTTGAGACAGGGTGTCACTCTACGGCTCAAATCAAGACAATCCTCCTGCCTTAGCTTACCAAATACAGGACTTTTTGGTTTGTACTACCAATATCCAGCCCATTTGCTTTGCTTTGTTTGTTTGTTTGTTTGTTTGTTTGTTTGACAGTGTCTCGCCATGTAACTCAAGTTGGCCTCAGACTTGCTGTGAATTTCCAATTGGACTGAAACCAGCAATTCCCTTGGGTAGTCTCACTCTGACATCTATCACACCATATATGATCTGCCCAGGTAGGCAGATGTCCTCTTTCTCCCACTGCACCTTATGTACACCCCTCCCAAAGCTAAGTGCTTGGTTAAAAGGGTGACCTCCTCTGATCCAGGCAGGCCGTTTTATGTCAAGTATATCCCAGTAGCTATGCTCTCTAACTAGAACTTTCAGACAAACTCTCAAGGCCCAAATGCTGGGATTCAGGAGTGCAGCCCTGAATCGTATGAAGCAATATTTAGTCTCTCAGTGGCAGGAAGGACCCAACTTGTTGAGGGACTTTCCTGACCAAGAATGCCATATAATAAGTTCTAGAAACAAAGTGCAAAATAATTTCTACTCTCAAGACACTGTGTGCAGGAAGAGAAATTTAAATAATCAAAAGCAATTGCACATGACTTTAATTCCAGGATGGCCAGGCAGACAAGGCCAGCCTGATCAACAGAGAGTTCCAGGGCAGTCAGGGCTACATAGTGAGACCATGTCTCAAAACCAGAAACAAACAAACAAAAAAACAACAGCTGTTATTAATCTCGAGTTAGAAATGTGCAGCTTAATTGAACTCTGGAGACTCGGGCATATACACATTAATTTTAGCTCAAGGCCATCCTAAGCTTGATAGAGACACTTAAAATAAGGCCAGAAAAATGGCTCACCCAGGTGCCATTGGCACACCCACCGCCAAGGTGATCAGCCTGAGTTCGGTTCCTAGGTTCCACATGGTAGAAAGAAATAAGGAATTCTGGGAAGTTGTTCCCTGACCTCCACACATACACATAACATGCACGCACGCACACACACACACACACACACACACACACACACACACACACACACTCGAAAATACATTTAAACTATATTAAAGGAAGCAGCTGCTGCTCACGCCATTCTGCTAACAACATTTCTTCCTTGTGTAACTGTAAGAAATGAAGCCCCTCCGTGTCTGCTCATCTGTACTCATATGCTTCTCTTCTTTTGGGGACTGTGCAGTGCTCCAGTAATCAAGAAGTTGTCATTCATCAAAGAGCACACTACAGGCCTTTACTATAAAATTAGCTATATTTCTCCTATTTAGTTACTTGTCTTATGGCTTTGTTTAATACACACAAACACACACATATATATGGGGGTTCCTAATTTTTTATAAAAATGAGTCTCGGTCTATCATGGAGGTACTGTTAGGTATAATAATCACTGAGTTCTTGCTTTGGGATAGTCCTGGAAAAGCTGCTTTTACTGCGAAGTGATAGACTAATGCCTTCGACCCTGATGCTTACATGGTTACATGTTCTGTGTCTCAGCTTCAATGCTAATCCACTGCACTCTAATACGAAGCTAATTCTTTACCAGATAATGGGAAATCCCAGTGTTTCTTTAAGTGTTTATTTTATGTTCCATGATGTTCATGTCTGTGTTGGGGGAGTGAGTGCAGATGCCCATGGAGGCCAGAAAAGGGCATTGCATCCCTAGAGCTGTAGTTACAGGCAGTTGTGAGCTGCTGTGTGGGCCTCCGGCTCTCTGCAAGCGCCTCCCTGAACCATTAAGCTGTTTTTCCAGCTCTCAACTTTTATTTTTCAGCAAGGTCTCCGTGTGTAGCCTTGGCACTCAGAGATCCGCCTGCCTCTGACTGAGCGCTGGGATTAAAGCTGTTTGTCACCATGCCTGTTCCCTTAACATTTTTTAACAGTAGATTACTTAATATCTTCAGTATATTTAAAGACAGCATATAATTTCTTCTTTCTTTATTCACATGTAAATGCCCTTAATATTTTTTTCTAGGAAGTCAATGAAAATTCTCTTAAGAGATTAAGTGTCTACTTAGAAAATCTCCAGAAACCAGGCTTGAAGTCTCTGAAACCAACTCAGCTTACATTTTATATAAGGGAAAAAACAGCCCAGAACTGCCCTGAAGGCCAGGAGTCTATCAGTGCTTCCGGTACGTTGTTTTATTTCTTCCGTGTCCCTTGCCAGCTTCACGTGAAATGTGTTCATTGATTCTGATATTGCCAGAATGCTTTTGCATTCAAGCCTTGGTTATTGAAAAGTGTTTTCCTAGAATTAGTTTCTGCTCCTAGCTGCATGAGTTTAAACAAGTTATTTTTGTGTATTTAAACAATTGTTTCCTGAAGTATCCCAGTCCAGTGTTGGGGTGCATGCCTTTAATCCCAGCACTTGGGAAGCAGAGGAAGGCAGATCTCTGTGAGTTTGAAGCCAGCCTAGTCTACATAGTTCTAGGCCAGCCATTATGGTGTATAGCTAAACTGTATTGTGAGGCCTTGTCTCAAAACAACACAGAAACCCCTGAAGTATTCCTGTTTTTGGCCTTTCAGATTCAGTGTTGGCCTGAGTGTTAGGCATGTGTGTTGCATTTACACTCTGAAATCTACAGTGTTTCTTCTCTTCTGTCCCTGTGAGGAGAGAAATGTTTAACCATATGTGACCTAGTGATTTCTGCCCACTTTTCAAAGATCCCAGAGACAGAGGATGGTTCTGAAAACTCAAGTCTCTAACCTCTACCTAATGCTTTTTTCTGCATACCCTTCTTTCTAAGCACCTATTTCTATCTGGATGTAGTAAGGTTGATAGCTAGCCCTCTAGCTGTGGGTGTGTGGCTATAACCCTAGTCCTTGGAATGTTGATGCAAGAAGCTGGGTTGTCAGAGCAAAACCCTGACTCAAAAACGGATAAAAAATGTTTACGAAAACCTATGTATGTTAGCATACTTATATTCCTAACACCCGGAGGCTAAGGCAGGAGAATTGCTACCAGGTGGAGGCTGTGCTATATAAAAAGACCCTGTCTTGAAAGAAAGGAAGGAAAGAAAGAAGGAAGGAAGGAGGGAGGAAGGGACGAAAGGAGGAAAGAAAGAAGGAAGGAAGGAAGGAAGGAAGGAAGGAAGGAAGGAAGGAAGAAAGGAAGAAAGGAAAGGAAAAGATAGGAAAGGAAAGGGAGAAGGAAGGAAGGAAAAGAAAGAAAGGAAGGAAAGAAAAGAAAAAGAAAGGAAAGGAAAGGAAAAGATAAGAAAGGAAAGGGAGAAGGAAGGAAGGAAGGGAGAGAGGGAGGAAGGGAGAGAAAGAAAGAAAGAAAGGAAGGAAAGGAAAAGATAGGAAAGGAAAGGGAGAAGGAAGGAAGGAAGGGAAAGAAAGAAAGAAAGAAAGAAAGAAAGAAAGAAAGAAAGAAAGCGAGAGAGAAGGAAGGAAGGAAGAAAGAAAAGAAAGAAAGAAAGAAAGAAAGAAAGAAAGAAAGAAAGAAAGAAAGAAAGAAAGAAAGAAAGAAAGAAAGAAAGAAAGAAAGAAAGAAAAGGGGTAAAGAATAGCCAGGTAGAAGTAGTACATACCTGTAATCTCAGCACTCGGGAGACAGAGGCAGGGGGATCTCTGTGATTTCCAGGCCAGCCTGGTCTGGACAGCCAAGGCTACACAGGGAAACCCTGTCTCAAAAAACAAACAAACAAACAAACAAACAAAAAGAGGTAGCTGCGGCACTCAAAGACTTTACTAGGCCTTTGACACACAGAGCATACTTATAATTCTTCCCGTGATTCCTGACTTGATCTTTGATTATGAAAATGAGAATTGCAGTAGTTTGTAGAAAACTCCTCACAGTACCTCAGGACTTCAGATGGAAAGGAAAGAAAGGCTGTGTCACAAAACCAGGAGAAACACCATGATCAGGAAGGTAGTTTCTCAGGGTGAAGGTCATCCATTGAGTCTGAGTGTGCTCACCCTGTGATTTCCCAAAATTCATGAAAATCACCACATAATTTGTGACAGTAGGGGACTGCATTCAGGCTCTTCCCTTAGTAAATAAATAAATAAAACAAAACCTCTGTATTTTGTGTTAAAGACAGCTTCCTGTCCAGTCTCTCTAATGTATTTTCTTGTCTTTTATTTTCTCAGGGAAAATAAAAAGTCAGAAATTTCTCTTCTCAGTGGTTTCTCCATCTGACTTAGAGTTTTATTCAAAATAGCCTCAGCCAGGAACAGTAGATCCAGTAATCTCAGCGTGGGGAACTTAAGAAAGAAGGACTATGAGTTCCAAACTAACCTGGGTTACAGAGCAAGACCCTTTCTTAAAGTTTAAGAAGTTTTTTAAATGATTATGAATGTTCTTAAGAGTCTCCTGAGATGTATTGTTTACCATGTCAGGCTGAATGCTCATAACTATTTAATAGTCAGTGTTTCTGCTACTCAGTATCAGGGTACAGCAGGAGCTACCACATTCTACATGATGACCTACCCTGAATTCATGATTTCTCCAGACACGGGATTTATAGAGACAAACTTCACCTTCTCTAGCTGTTCATAGAAAATAGCCTCACTTTAGTATTTATTGCTAGGTAAGTCGTAGCCTCTATCTTTATGACAAAGATTAACAGTGGCAAAGATTTGAAAGTTGTATTTCTTCAGTATTTTTGGTGGGGGGTGAGATAAGGGAAAACAGGATCTGTCTACATAGCCCTAGCTATTCTGGAGCTTACTATGTAGACCAGGCTCAAACTCCCAGAGATCTGCCCGCTCTGCCTCCCAAGTGCTGGGATCCATAGTGTTCACTGCCATGCCCAATTTTCTTCAGCTTTTTTATCTGCTTGTTGTAAGGGAGGATACCATGGAACCACTGAACTGAGGCTGTTCAGAGAAACTGGAGACTAGATGCACTTGCCTGAGGTAGTTGACTTTTGGGGTGGATTTAAGGGAGGTCTTGTAAACAGAAACCTATATTAAAAGATTCCCTCTGTTTACCTAGTAACAATCCTTCTGTTTACCTGTCAGTCCTTCTGTTCAGGACATTGTTACCAGCACTACCATTTTTGGAGGACCACTATGGAACTAAGGCTTATTAAATTAAAGTTGTTCTTTTTCACTACTGAATTTTCATTAACAGTTTGACATTACTAACATTGACTTTTTATTCTTTGTCAATTTCATGCATATATAATGCATTCTGGTCATTTCAAACCACTGATCCTCTTTCCCACCCCAGCCATTTCCACAGAGCCTCGTTCAATAAGCCCCTGTCTGCTTTGATGCCTTATTTCATGGCAATACATTAACTTCCTAAAGGCCAAAGTCATGTTTCCAGCTCTAGGTACTTTTGGTCCAAGAGGAAGTGAACTTTATTATCAAAATAAGCATTAGAAGGAGAGAATCCACTGAGAATGTCTACGAATCAATGCTTAAGAAAGCATCTGTGGCCCGGCTGCGCAGTCCAAAAGGCCTGCCCTGTCAGGAGGATTAACTGGTTCACTAACTATTCATAGCAAGAACAGGTAAAGAGAGGAATTCAACTGGAAATGGGAAAAGCATGATTTTTAAAAGATAGTATTAATATGTAAAGCATTTCATATACCAGGAGAAATCAGATTGCCTTATAAGATGGGATGTAACTCAGATAACAATAAAAAGCAAACGGAAACAGTCAGGTTTTGTCCAGCCCTCTGCTGCCCTTTTTACATTGATAATTGTCTGTTTGTGGCACGAGTGTTTCTGCAGGCCAGCTGTGCTGGCTCATACCTGCCATCCCACACTGGAGGAGAGGCCAGCCTGGTATACTAGTGAGTTCCAGATCAGAGCTGCATGGTGAGACCCTGTCCAGACAGAGAGAGAGAGAACGAGAGGCAGGGGTGCTCTGTGGTGGGCTGTGTAAATTCACAAACTTTTCCTTTTTACTGCTGGGGATTGAACCCAGGGTCTCACATGTGCTTTACAAAGGAGTGGTATTCTTTCCAATCTCACATAAACATCTAGAGTGTACCTTATAGTGATCATACCCAAAACAGCAAAACTGTTATTCTCAGAGGAACCCTAAGGAACTAAAGGGCATGTCCTGTCGCACGGGGTGAGGTAGACTCAGTGATCAGAGTTTATAAGCTAAAATGGAAACTACGGTTTATCTGACTTAGTTTAACATTTTTATTAGATTTCATTTTTGTTTGTTTCAGTTTTGTTTTTTAAGACAAAGTTTCTCTGGATAACAGCCCTGGCTGTCCTGGAGGTCACTATGTAGACCAGGCTGGCAGCCTCGCCTGCCTCTGCCTCCTAAGTGCTAAGACTAAAGGTGTGTGCCACCATGCCAACTAGACTTAATCTGGTTGGTTGGTTGGTTTGGTTGTTTTTTGTTTGGTTGTTTGTTTTGGTTTTTTACCTTCAGGTATTTCTGTGTATCATACACACACACTTAGGGTCAGGGTCAGAAGGGGACATCAGATACCCTGGAACTGGAATTACAGATTGTTATAAGCCACCATGTGGGTTCTGGGAATCTGTCTCTCCAGCACTCTCCCCAGCCCTGCTCTGTAGACCAAGTAGATTCTCTTACAGAGAGTCCTCCAGCTTCTGCCTCCTGAGTGCTGTGGGATTCTCCTCCTGCCTGGGGGCACTTTCCTACCAGCACACAAAGGCAGGAGGGGAGCAGACACTCCTGGAACCACTGCAGGGAGCTAGTTCAATTTTAACTCCAGAGAGCAAAGGCTATACAACCCCTTAGGGAGGGGGGGCTCCAAGGATAGGAGTACATAATTGGTTGGAACTAGGTACTTCAAGGATGCTTGACTTGCATTAAACAGTACACTCCTATCATATGAATGGGAACATATTACCTAATTATCCTATAGGCACCGGGAGGAGCGAGCTAGCATGGAGCTGTGTCAAAGGCCATATATCAAATGTAGTTGGGGACATCTGTCTAGAGACACTCTCCACATGAAGTCTGGCAGAGAGCAGGAGGCCCTGCTGGGGAGGCCTGCACCTTCATGAGGAGCTCAGGATGGTATCCCGACTGGGAGGACTGTAACCTCGGACAGCAGGCTCCTTCCAGCATTCCTACTAAGCATTAACTTAGCTAGTTTAAGTCTAAGCTACTTCTTCCTGACCTTCAAGGAAAAAGTTTGATTTTTTTCTCCTGCCAGTAATCCTCACTTTACAGTCAAATGATCCTGTTAAGAAAATTTCTTGCCCGGTGCAGTGGCACACACCAGTAATCCCCGCACTCAGCAGGTGGCTCTCGGTGAGTCCAGGACAACCAAGGCAGCACAGAGAAACCCTGTCCTGAAAAACCAAAGGAAAAACCTTATTTTTACATGTTCTGTATCGTGTATGTATGTGTCATGCAGAATATATCTGCAAGAATGAGTTAAGCACTGGCTCTTATTAAGAATGCACATCTGGGAGCTAAAGAGATGGCTCAGCAGTTGAGAACACTTGCTGCTCTACCAGAGGAGCCGGGTTCAATTGCCAGCACCCACATGGCAGCTCACAACTGTCTGTAACTCCAGTTTCAGGGGATCTGATACCCTCACACAGACATACATGTAGGCAAAACACCATGGCACATGAAAAATAAATAAATACTTTTTTTTAGAAGAACATATATATCTCAGGAATATTGAGGAGATAGTTCAGTCAGCAGAATGCTTACCATATAAGAGTAAGGTCCTGAACTCAGTCTCCAGCAACCTACACACACACACACACACACATATACACACATATGCTGTGACAGCATGCCTTGTAATCCCAGCACTAAACAGATAACGAGAGGATCCCTGAAGCCCACTAGCCGCCCAGCTTCCCCTAAGGGATCACCTAGATCCCTCAAAATAAGGTGGACAGTGGCAGAGCAATGCCCGAGTTGATTTGCCCTGTGCCACGTGCGGACAAGAAAGTGCACATGTGAACACACACAGCCATAAGGAGGGAAGTCAGGCCAGGCCAGCAAAGTACACTTCCATCTCACATGCAGATTTGAAGATGGCTTTCAGGCCCGTCGCCACTGGGAGCAAGAAACGCCACGCTGTGCTTATTAAACTAACCAGCATGTGGCTGCTGGAAAGAATAAGGCTCATTTCTGCACACAGAAGTGGAAGTCACTGACCCACCAAGTCAGAGTAGAGACCTCCAAGCTCTATTTTCTACAGCGGTTTGAAGAATAGCCTTGAACACAGGAGAAAGTAGGAGTTATAGAGCCCCAGACTGCAAGGCAATGCTTTCCAAGGCTTGAGGGATCTGTGGTCATGTAGGAAGTTAGCTGAACATCTCAAATTTACTTGGCAGACATCTTAGGAGGGCAGAGTCAGGGAATAGTCGTTGTGTAGAGTGTGGGACATGTCAAAGTCCAGAAACTGGGTCGAATTCAAGTTTTAGAGAAAACAAGAATGAACATATTTTGGCCCCGTAACAAGATGGCTTTTAATCTTCAGATGGAGCCAAGCTGGTCCATCAAAGGGTCACCAAGTTAAGTGACAAAAGGTTCAAATAATAGATTCTAATGATACCATCTTTAAAAGGAACAATTCAAAATAAGTGTGTGTATGTTTATAGAAACACATTAGCATTTGTCATAAAGTTCAGAGAAGCACAGAGAGAAGGCTTAGACCAGCCCTGTGCAAGAGAGCCTGCGTGAAGAGCATTCCGCAGGTGAGCCCTCACATAGAGCAAGCACTAGCCCCGTAACTGCTGGGTATTTGAATGGCTGCTCATGGGATTCTAAGAGAGATTCTAAATTTTAGTTAAATGTGGTGGTGTGGTGATGGTAGGCTTGGGAGGGTTGGTTTTTATTGTTTTGAGAAAAAGTTTCATAGATACTCCAGGCTGGCCTTACACTCGCCATGTAGCCAAGGATAAGCTTCCACCAAGAGCTGGAGTTACAGGCCTGCACCACCATGCCCAGCTTAGTTTTAGCTAATTCATTGTGACTGGTCACATGTGCACGGTTAGCTGTGTGATTAACACGTGTTTTTGGAAGACTGTACAGCTGTTAACAGTGGTTTTGTCTAGTAAAGGTATGCGATTGTATACCTGTTAGCAGACTTTTGCTCATATGTGTGTGTGTGAAACTTTACAATGAGCAAGTGTTTATAGAGTTTTTTTGTGGTCCAAAGTGATAGCATACACCTTCAAACCCATCACGCAGGAGGCAGAAAAAAGCAAGTAACTATCTATGAGTTTGAGGCCAGCCTGGTCTACAGAGTGAGTTCTAGGCCAGCCAGGGCCACATAGTGAGACCTTGTCTAAAAACTCATAATACTTAACAGAATTTTATTTTCTGTCAGGGCTATGAATGAAACATAGAAACATAAAGTGCCATGCCCTTTAGGCAGGAACTCTGCCACTGAACTATGTCTCCAGCTCCCCCCTTGTGTAATTTTCAGGCTACTTTTAAAAATTGGGGTTGGGCCTGGAGAGATGGTTCAGTGGTTAAGAACGCTGGCTATTCTTCCAGAGGACCTGGGTCCAATTCCAAGAACCCACAGGACAATTCACAACCACCTGTAACTCCAATTCCAATGGCAAACTTACACCCTCTTGTTCCCTCTCTCTGGGCACCAGGCACACATATGATGTACATACATACATACATGCATGCATACATGCACACACACAAAATAAAATTTGAAAAGTTTGTGTCCTGTGGACGTCTGTGACCACCAACAGCAGGTTGCTAGCCTGGGCCTTCCCTGGCATGCACTGCCAATGCAGGTGTCCCGTGCACCCTTCCTCTGCTGGAAACGTGGTGGTGGGCACGGAGCACATTCTCTCTTTAGTGACAAGATTTACAGGCAGTACTGAAAATGGTCTCCATCCCTTCACAGCTGGGATGAATGTGCTCCCTGGTGCCCACATAGGAAGGAATCCATGGAGCCGAAAATACTTCGGTAGAGTTTGGAAGAGGAAGTGTTTTTCCATTTGCTGATGATTTACCAATGGGGAGATTTTCATGGGTAAAAATGTTTCTAAAGATTATAACTTTATGATTGTTTCATGAGAAATGGTTCTGAGGTAAAGCAGTAATCGCCTGTATTAACTGTCTGGGGAATTATATTCTCTAGGATTTCGAGCAGTCAGATTTACTTTGCACACCAGCGATCTGCTAAGCACAGTATTGTATATTCTCAACTCCTGCAGTTTGTCTGTTGAGCACGTCCAAAGCTTGAACACTAGTGTGCATTCCCAGCCTCTCAAGGAAGCTACAGGGATGCCTGACAGACCCATCAAATGGCATAGGTCCTATTATTCCTTTACGGGGTTCAAGGACCCTGACGAAGACCTTGAACATGTCCCAAAAGTGGGAACAACCTTAACGTAAGTAAAAGGTTTTATGTAAACAACCTCATATCGTTTGTGTTTAAATGTAGTTCTGGTTTTTCAGGAAAAGAAAATTTAGTAATATATTTGATGTAGAAACCATGAGAAAATATATTTCATGTTTCTTGCTTAAAGTTCCAAAAACACTTCCAATTTTTTTGTTATTGATTAATACCAGATACATGCAAAAGACTGAAATTCTTTAAATCAGTTCTTTACATGTTAGACATTTCCAGTCTATTTGGAGATTCAGAGGTGATTAACTTTAATAATCCATACTTACAGAAAATAGCCCAGGTGTGGGAGCACATGGCTGTGATCCAGCCTTTAGAAAGTAGTTAGGAAGATGAGGGGATCAAGACCAACACGGGTTGGTCTGGGCTAATGAACCCTGTCTCAGGATAAGCAGACAGCCATACCAACGGCCTTCTAAAGTATCATCTTCAACAGATGACTGAAAAAAGAGTATTTTTCAATTATAAAAATTAGATATTTTGAGTATGGTATGTAGTGCTTTTCTTTAATTTCAGCATTTGGGAAACAGAGGCAGGAGGATGTCTGTTAGTTCGAGGCCAGCTTGGTCTATGTAGTTGAGCTCCCAGGCCAGCCAGGACTACATAATGAGACCCTGTCTCAAAAAAAAAAAAAAAATGGATATGAAATATTTGGCAGGCTGGAAAGATAGCTCAGAATTTAAGAGCACTAAGTGCTCTTAAAGAGGTCCTGAGTTCAATTCCTGGCAACCACATGGTGGCTCACAACCATCTATAATGAGATCTGATGCCCTCTTCTGATGTGCAGGCATACATGCAGGCAAAACAGTATAAATTAATAATAATAATAAGTAAATAAATATTTTTTAAAAAACGTCTTTTAGCCAGGCACAGTGCCACACTCCTGTAATCCCAGAACTCAGAGAGGCAGAGGCAGTCGGATCTCTCTGAGTTTGAGGCCAGCCTGGTCTACAAAGTGAGTCCAGGACAGTCAAAGATACACAGAGAAACCTCATCTTAAAAAAAAAAAAAAAACAAACTAGGGAGAGATTGAGATTTGGCATGCTTTGTTTAGTAAGCTGCCATTAATGTTTTGATAACTTCATGATTTTGTACTTGTTTTTTGATTGGGACAGATGATCAAAACATAATGTTAAGTGTAGAAAGTTGATTGTAAAACATTGCATAATATGAGCCCATTTTTATAAAATATATTTTGCAAATAATACTTATCAAAATATTAGCATTGGTTTGTTGTTTTGTTTTTTTTGTTTTGTTTTGTTTTGTTTTGTTTTTTGAGACAGCGTTTCTCTGTGTAGCCCTGGCTGTCCTGGACTCACTTTGTAGACCAGGCTGGCCTCAAACTCACAGCGATCCACCTGCCTTTGCCTCCCGAGTGCTGGGATCACAGGCGTGTGCCACCACTCCTGGTGGTAGCATTGGTTATTTCAACATGCCAGTTTAGTAATTTTGTATAAGCCTGTGTTTGTGGTTTGTTTTGTTTTGTTTGTTTTTCAAGACAAGTTATCACCTGGAATTTACTATGTATGTAGACCAGCCTGGCTTTAAACTCACAGAGGTGTCTCTGCCTCTATCTTCTGATAATGGGATTCAAGGCATATGCCCTCACACCCACCCAAGCCAAATGCTGTTTCCTTCTTTCTGAGTAGTCTCCTTAAAGACAGTCCCATTCTGCTTCAGAATTTGTATCCAAAGAAGCCAGTGGCTGACTGGCTGTAACTTAGGACATTAGCCTTAGCTCTCCACTGCCACTGAACCTCCTGTGTGTCACCTGCTCTAATGGGGGAGCTCTGGTCATCTCGCTACATCCCCGAGGTTAAGAGGGAGTTAGCAGAAAGAACTGTGTGACCAAGGCAGGCATGCATGTGAACAGGAGCCTAGCTGTGCTACGTGCCTGTGTTCATGACTAGTAGGTTCCTCTCTTTTAACAGTGTATCCCATCGTTCAGATTTCCCTCTGCAAGCGTGCTGGAGGAAGATGGAGATTGGACAGTGAGGATTTAGTGAGCAAGCAGAAGTATGAGGCAACAGGAAGTGAGGGTAGGAGGGAAGAGCAGTGGTGTGGTCCAGAGGATGGTGCCGTAGAAAGCTGTGAGTGTGCACTCAGCACCTGCTGCAGCCACCAAAAATCTGAGCATCCCTTAAGAGAATGCTGTTTGCTTACCCTGACCTCTGTGTTGGGAGTATCGGCCTAAAGGATATAGAAAAAATGAAGTTGCTTATGTCAAGACAAAAAAAAAGAAAAATGATGGTGTTGGGCCTTGCTCAGGCGAGGGGTCTTAAGGGCCAAACATTAAAGAGTTTCAGAAAGCATGAAGTCCATATGGAGTGTTTTATAGGGGACAATTTTTGTCTCGGCTGAGTGAACAGCCATTGTTTAAAGATTGTCCCAAGGACCCAGAACGAAGGCAAAATAATGAAATTAGACTGAAACCAGAAAAAGATAATTAAGTGATATTCTTCAGGGCTTCTGTATAAGCTGCTTTTTAATAATCTTTTCATTTAAATATTCAATAAAATTCTCATCTTTAATATGGTAGACCTTATTTCACTGTCTAGATCGTGAGCTCTCAAGAGCAGGCAGTGTGTCCATCATCACTGAGCACTTCCCCAACACCTCTAATCACCAGAACTTAACACTACGAGTAAATACGGAGGTGGGACGTGCAGCTCAGTGGAAGAACACTAAGAAAACTGGGCTCCAGGCTGTGCATGGTGACATGTTTTTAATTTCAGTACTCTGCCAGTGAGGCAGCTGGATCGCTGGATGTCTGAGGCCAGCCTGGACTGCACAGTGAGTTCTGGCCTCGCCCGGTAACTAGTGAGACCCTGTCTGAAAACAGAACAGAAGGAAACAGGAGAACAGGCGTCATAATGGTAGCGTCAGCTCCGAGGCACCGGGTCTGCACTGCAGCTCACCTTCAGGGTTCCTGCTCTCACTGTCCTGCCCTCTCCTCTTACTTGGCTATGGGAAGGCTGTGCTGTGCAATCTGCAATGCAGCCCCTCCTAACAGCTACCCACTCTGATCCTTAACACATTCTTTAACATTTCCCCTATAAGGGTATTGAGGAAAATATTCTAAGAAATAAGATTAAGGGAGTGTCTTTCCCACTGAGCCTGTTTTACTGTGTAGTTGATGAAGCTGAGACAAGACTTCAGCTGGGTGGACGAGAAGAAACAGACCTTCAGGGTGAGAGAAAGGCCCACCTGGATGTGCTCTGTGAACTCTGGTAAAGAGCTAGAGTGATGCAGTCTGGCAGAATGAGCAGAGAGATAAAGGAGCGCTCTTGGAGAGCATAGCGCATTGCAACCTAGCATTAAAATTAGCAGCACAGTTAGGTGTGCCAGGGTAGACTCCACAAGCAGTCTTGAAGCTCCTTCCTCGGACACATCCCTCAGTGTGTCTGTCTCACAGCTGGGGTGCCCCACGCTGGCTCACCTGCTGCATGTTTCTCCATTCTGCCCTCTCCTGTTGTGTGACTGTGCAGAGTGAAGAGCTCACACAGCCAGCAGGGTGCTCCAGTAAACAGACCCTGAGAAGAATCTTCATGCTCTTCATGATTGTTTCATGTCTAGAACTGGGAACAGGCCTGGACCTATTAAAATTTAATTTTTTTGCAATCCTTATAGAAATTACCATAACTGTAACATAATTCAGCAAGGCTTGGCAGTGTCTTAAAGTAGGCTTGTTAGAAATAAATGTCTGAGCTGGGCAGTGATGGCTCACACCTTTAATCCCAGCAATGGGGAGAAAGAGGCAGGCAGATCTCTGAGTTAAAGGCCAGCCTGGTCTACAGAGTGAGTCCAGGATAGCCAGGGCTCTGTTGCATAGACAAACTCAGCTTAATTGCTGAGTTTCTGATTGAAAACTCAGCTTAACAGCAGACTGGTCTAAGTGTGTGTTTGGCACTGATGGTGTTTGTTTTTTGTTTTCTTTTTGTTTTTGTTTTGTCTGCAAGTCCTAGATGGAGCTAAGGCCTTGCTTGTTCTAGGCATGCACTCTCCCACTGACCTACACCCCAGCCACGTGTGTGTTGTACTGGTAGAAATGTAAAGTGTTTGTCTGTTTTGGGTCTAGGTCCTGGTTAGGTATCAATGGGAAAAATGCTGTTAAAAAACTGAAGAACAGTTTGCCACTTAGGAAGGAGCTGGATCGTCTGAAGAATGAGCTGTCTGAGCTTCTGCAACTTTCAGATATCAGGTAATAAAGAAAATTTCCTAGTAGTCTTAGTGGCTGTCCTGTTCCTGTAGAGACCCATGATGAAGGCAGCTTACAAAAGAAAGCATCTAGTCAGGCGTTTGCTTCCAGTTCAGAGGGTGAGTCCATGATCGTCGTCTGGGAAGCAGATCAGCAGACAGTCAGGTGCTGGAGCAGGAGCTGAGTGTGGATGCTGAGATGACAACCAGGAGGCAGAGAGGAGACTTACTAGGAATGGCCTGGGCTTTTCAAATCTCAAAACCCATCCCAGTGGCACACCACCTCTAAGAAGGCCTCACCACCTAATCCTTCTCAAATAGTTGCATCTGCTAGTGAACAGCCATTCAGACACACGAGCTATGGAGGCCATTGTCCTCAGACCTCCACACTAGTACACACATTGAAATGTGCAGGAGTGAAATGGAGCCCAGTTAATAAAGTGCTTGCCTAGCACTCACTCATGGTCCTAGCACTGGACCATGGCTTTCACCCCAGCACCACAAACACTGGGCATGGTCGTGCACCCTGTAATCCCATCACTAAGGAGGCAGAGACAGGAGGATCAGAAGACAGCCATCTGTGGCTGTGTAACAGCCATGGAAGTACAGGAATTACTTGGTGTTAACTCTTTCTAGTATTCAAGGATGTGGCGCTTTAACTTTAATTTCCTCTGATAATCCAACATTGCATTTTGTGAAAATCATCAATGATATTTGTAAGAACACTGATGACTTTGTTTAAAACACAGAAGTAAGATTTAAGTTCTGATGTTTTGGGCCTAAGAGTTGAACTTTTATTTGTGTGTGTCTGTGTGTGTGTGATCTGAGGACTGAGCCCAGGTCCTTGCTCAAAGTATATGCTCTAGCATCAAGCTCTGCTCCAAGCCCTACCCTCTTATTAAAGCAGAAGCAACACACTTGCTTTTTAATCTCTGCGTACAGTGACATAGTAACAGTGTTTTCACCCTGTGTCTTAGTCTTACTCTGTTGCTGTGAAGAGACACCATGGCCAAGGCTGCGCTTATAAAGAAAGCAAAGAAAGCGCTTAACTTAGTGTTCAGAGGCTTAGTTCATCAGCGTCATGGTGCAAGCAGGCAGACACTAGAATAGCAGTAAGGAGACGCTGGTCCTGGTGTGGGCATTTAAAACCCTAAAGCCCACCCCAGTGCCCTACTTCCTCCAACAAGACTGTCTAATCCTTTTAATCCTTTCAAATACTGTCAGCCTCTGATGACTAAGTATTCATATCTGTGAGCCTGTAGGGCCCATTCTTACTCAGACACCACACCTGATATTTCTCCTTTCTTTCCTTTTTGTCACTTGGGGCAAGATGGTGCCCTGGAAGACCATCTTGTGAGCTGACTCCACCCCCAGAGTCCCGCACACAGGTGGAGGGAGAGCACCCAGTCTACATACATACAGCATGCGTCCTACACGATAATGAATTTAAAAGTTTATAACTCCCCTAACACAAGTATAGTGTGGTAGCACATGTCTAATCCTCGGGGTCTAGTCTGGCTGGGCTACATAGAGCATAGAGGTTTCAAAACAAAGGCTGAAGGAGAGATTGACCGGGTAAAAGTGTGCATGCACTCACACATGCACCGAAGCAGTGACAACAGTGGGATGATCTTTAAGGACTTAAGAGAGACAGCAGCTATCTTGGAAATCTAAGATCAGTTAAGACATTGTGTGTGTCTTCTTCAGGAAGAGGCTGTTGACCTTCTAAGAATCAGGTGGTTGGGGTGAGACCCCCGCTGATCCTTCCAGGTGCTGCTGTTAATGGTGTGTCTGTTGGTGCAGGTGGCAGAGGGGCTGGGGAGTTGCTCACCGCTGTAGCCAGCTGCATAGTCTGAGCCGCCTAGCACAGCAGAATTTGGAGCCACTTCAGAATGCAAAAGGTAATTATTGTCCACTCTCTTTCAGAACATCAGTTAGCTGCAGGACACGGTCATAAAACTGTAGCACAAAACTCAGTGACTTTGTCAGAGTTAATCTGGGAGCCGTATTGGTACACACCTTTAATCCCAGCATTCAAGAGGCAGAGAGGGACAGGCAGATCTCTTGAGTCAAGGATAGCCAGTGCTATGCAGAGATACTCTGTCTCAGAAAAAAAGTTTAAATCTATCCCTTTGAGTAAAGCAGAAACTCGATACTGGTTTGTAGGGCGTATTGGCTCTAACCCCGAGTGTATGCACCAAGTCTAAGTAACTCCCTGCAGTTGTGCTAAGGACGGATTCTCTGGCGTAACCGAGGCTTTGTGTTTTACCATCAGGGTGCACCATCGTGTTTACAGACCGCTCTGGCATGAGCGCACTGGGCCATGTGATGCTGGGAACCATGGATGTCCACCATCACTGGACGAGGGTGAGGACAGGCCAGGGCCGGCACACCTCTGACTTTCCTCACACGCTCGTGCCACACTGCAGCACTTGCCAGCACGGCTCCCGCCCTCCAGGAGAGTAGAGCTTGCTTTTAAATTCGCTGACTTTGTGCGTGTGTCTGCATGCATGTGCACGGAAGTCAGGGACAACTGTAGCAGATGTTCTCCTTGTACCCTGGGGTCTGGGGACTGAGTGTAGACCCTCACACTCAGCAGGTCCTTCTGCTCCCGGATCCCTCTCACAGGCCCAGTTTTTTAATGTTACAAATAAAACAGATGTGAACTTTCTTCATTGCTAAATTTTATTTTTTAGATTTAAATTCTATGTAAGTGTTTTGTCTGCATGTATGCATGTCTGTACCACATGTGCACGTGCCTGGTTCATGAGGAGGTTAGAATAGGGCATGGGATCCCCTGAACCTGGAGGTGCAGTTGTGAACCACTGTGTGGGGGCTGGGATCTCACCTGGCTCCTCTGCAAGAACAAGTGCTCTCTTTCCAGCCCCTGAAGTCAGCATTGTGTTTCGTTTGGGTTGGTTTGTTTGTTTGTTTTAGAATCTCATTATATAGCCCTGGATGGACTAGAACTGTGTAAATCAAACTGGACTGAAATTTGTGGCAATCCTACTGCCTCAGCCTCCAATGTCCTGGTGTTACAGGTGTCAGCCAGGATACGTGGTTTATACAAATATGGGAAATGCATTTTTCATCTTGTGTGTAAATTCCTGGGGTAGAATTGCTGGATTATATCCTTTGATCATTTCAAAGATAGTCATATTTTAATTTCTGGTGAAAACATGTGATTATGACTCCAGTAGGCATGTGTATTGTCTTATCTTTAGTTTAATTTGTATTTAATGATAAATGGCAGTGGCCATCTTTTTTTTATAGATTTTTTAAATTTGTTTTGTTTTCGTTTTTGTTTTTCATGACAGGGTTTCTCTGTATGGTCCTGGCTGTCTTGGTACTTACTCTGTAGACCAGGCTGGCCTCGAACTTACAGAGATCTGCCTACCTCTGCCTTTTGAGTGCTGGGATTAAAGGTGAGCACCACCACTGCCTAGCCATCTTTTTATGTTTTTATTTGCCATCTTCATGTTTTTCATCTTTGGTGAAGTATCTGTTCAACTAAAATGGTTGGTAGAGGGGCTGGAGAGATGGCTGAGTGGTTAAGAACACCAGCTGCTCTTCCAGAGGACCCAAGTTTGATTCCCAGCACCCCTTGATCGTTTACAACTATCTGTAACTCCCAGGGGCTCCAAGGGCACCAGGTGCTAATGTGAGGTACACATGCAGACAAACTCACCCATACTCATGAAATAAAGTAGATATTTAGTCAGGCTTCCTGGTGCACACCTTTAAATCCCAGCACTCAGGAGGCAGAGGCAGGAAGATCTCTGAGTTCAAGGCCAGCCTGGTCTATAGAGTAAGTTCCAGGACAACCAAGGCTACACAGAAAAACTCCATCTAGAAAAAAAAAAAAAAAAAACAGTGATAATAATAATACTTAATATTATAATTTCAAACCTATTTAATAGTATTTTGTATTTTAAAATGTAAGAACTTGGATTGTGGGGGGAAAAAATGTGTAAGCACTCTTAACTCTCAACAGTTAAAAAAAAAAAAAAAAAAGCCCAACCCAAATAGAAAATGTGCCAAAGACACATCACTGAAGACATGTTGTGATGACCACCATGTTCAGGCTGGGTGTGGCACAGTGAGAGTGCTTGCAGGCTGAGATGCTGATTAGAACAGCTGAGTGGAAGCAGTGGCACCACAAAGTGCATCCTGCGCTGCTGACAGGAGGCCAGATGCAAAGATGCTCTGCATCGGAGCACAGCATCGGGAAGTTCCCTTCTGGGCATTTAGAGTAGAAAAAGAAAAATTATCTTGGAAAAATCTATGCATAAATATCCATGTGTTGCATGTAAGCCCTGCTCAGAAATGAGGACGAACACTGATGTGTGCAGAGCCGAGGTGGGAAGGTCATAGCTGAAGCCTATCTGTGTGACTCCCATTTCTGTGCCAGCTGTGAAGTCACAAAATACCAGGCTGCCTACACCTAGAAATCAGCAGCAAAGGTATCTGGCCACTGAGGCTCATGTGGCAGATCCTGTAGTAGAATTCTCAGTGCTGAATGGAGCTCACATGGATCTGCGCTTGTAAAAAGATGATATAAAATGCAACAAGAGTTGACAGAGCCCAGATGAAATCAGAGATGTTACGTCCTTACAGTCTCACTAGCGTGTCTACACATGCAGACACATGCATAGGCTACACACCACAGGAAGACATGGATTCTGCATGTACTTAGATGCAGCAGTTACCCAAGAGGAGAATCAAAGCAGGAGGTAGTAGTATTTTTCCCAAAGTGTCGTAAGATGATGATGGATGGTTTATAGAAACTTAGTTCCTGCCTGCTGTCTTCTTGTTCTCTTAACGTACAGATCACAGCTTTCAACAGGAAGCCTAAGTCTTTGGTGTCCTCTGACTGGTGTCCTCAGCTTCTTGTTGGTTTTGGACATGGCCTTCCCCCCCCCCCAAATTATCTCACATTGTCTACTGTTTTTAAATCCTATTATACTTCTGGTGAAACCAGAAGTCCTGGCAACCATTGTTTAAACCAGACCTCCGCCTGTCAGCCTCTGTGGCACTTGAGCTGACACAGTCTTGCCTTGTTTTCTTGCCCCTCAAGCTCCAGCAAACAGACAAATCGCCACACCACACATTGCAGATTGTGCTCACACACAGGAGATGTCTGTGACGCTCACTGCACTTGTCAGCTGGGCCGCACGTTAGCTTACTGACAGTGTGTAAGGAGTACGTGGGAGGCGCTGCACAGAGCGCACAGCGAGGCCCGCTGACCATCAGCTGACCATCAGCTGACCATCAGCTGACCATCAGCTGGGCTGAGTTTTCCTTTTCTGCAGCCTCTTCCCAGTTGCCAAGACCCTAGACTGATAGTTTCTTTTCAGTGTCAGTATTTCCAGGATTATATTGAATATTCCATTTACAAAAATAATTTTTAAAACTTTCTTATTTATTCGGGCAGTGGTGGCACACACCTTTAATCCCAGCACCTGGGAGGCAGAGGCAGGTGGAGCTCTGAGTTTGAAGCCAGCCTGGTCTACAGAATCCAGAACAGCCAGGACTAAACAGTGAACTCCTGTCTCAAAAAAGAAACAAAATTAATTTTTATTATTAATCAATCAGTGAATTAACTGGACTCCTAAAGTTATAGTAATACAAAACTAAATGTGTTCTTTTTTTTTTTTCCAATTCCACAGCTTTTTGAAAGCTTGCCGAGCTATTTTGACCTTCAGAGGAGAATGTCAGCCTTAGAGGACCAGATAAGCAGTCTTCTGGGGGGTATCCAGGTGGTCTACATCGAAGAGCTGCAGCCAGCGCTCACCCTTGATGAGTACTACTGTCTCCTGGATGTTTTCTGCAGTCAGCTGCTGAGAAGTAGGGTGCCTGCGCCCCCTCACAGCCTCAGGGGCTTGCAGATGGTCCTCAGCAGGTAAATGTCTGGACTGGGCGGGTCATGCGGACCTCAGTGCTTTGAGCTGGGCTTTATTTCACTGTGGTTCTTATAAATTAAAAAGCATATGGAAGAAGAAATGAGTGGCTGCAGAACTGTTTCCGTGGTTAAAAGTAGACCCTCCTTTTGTAGAGGATTCAGTTCCCAAGCCCTATGTCAGGCAGCTCACAACCACTCATAATGCCAGCTCCAGGGACCCAGTGCCTTTGACCTCCTCAGACACCGTGCTCACATGCAGAGACAAAGATAGTTGGATAGATGATAGATTATATATAATCTTAAATGATGTTTTTAAATGGAGGCCAGGCATGCGGTGCACACCCTTAATCCCAGTACTCAAGAAGCAGAAGCAGGAGGAGCACTGTGAGTTCAGGGCCAGCCTGAGCTAAAGACTCTAACCCTGTAGTGAGAGGCGTTTCTTCTCATCCCTAGGTTCTTGGACTAGTGACTTATGAGACTCAGTTGTTATTTTACAAATACCTCTAGGCCATATGACTAGGTTCTTCTCTGATGAGCTCAGAACTTAACCCGTTTATTCTAATATACATTCTGCCGAATGGAGCCCAGGCAACATGCGTCCATCTTGCTCACATCCTGCCGGCTGAATCTCAGGCACCTGGCTGTATCCCAGAATCCCTTTGATTTCCATCATCCATCCCACCTGTTTCCTGCCTTGGCCGTAGGCCCCAGGTGTTTTTAGTTAACAGGTGTTGCATCCAGACAATACATAAGAGGTTCCTTCTACACCTTATCTAAAAAACAAAACAATGTCACTAGTCAAAAGAATTATGTTCATATCCCTGTTTTGCGTATGTCAGAAACCAAACTGAGGGCCTGAAGATCTCTGGAACATTCTTTGAAGATACAGCCACTGCTCAGCAAAGTCAGTCATATAGAAAACTGGTGTGTGTGTGTGCGAGAGCGCATGCATGCAAGTACTTTCTACCTGCACTTTGCCATGTGCAGGCTCACCTTGAGTAGGTCACTGCCATGTGTCATACAGAATAGCGTCGTCCATCCGTGTGGCTGTAACTCTGAGGTGGATTTTTTCCCTTTTCTGTCTTTCTTTTGTTCTTTTTTGTATTGTTGTTTTAAGACAGGGTTTCTCTGTGTAGACCAGGCCAGCCTCTTAACTCAGAAGTCCACCTACCTCTGCCTTCCAAGTGCTGGAGTTTAAGGAGTATGCCACCACCACCCGACTTAAGGTGGATTTTTCTGATGTCTACTTTCCAGTCACTGGAGATTAAAAAGTATTGTCTGTGGAAGTGGTGATGTTTACCTTAATACAGGTTCTGTCTCAGCGACAGGTACTCACCAAGCTTGCATGAACTCGGGCATTTTAATGTCCCAGCCCTGTCGGATCCAGCAAGCCTGCAGTCATTTATGAGAGCCAAAGCCCAGCAGGCAAGAGAAAACATGACAAGAAGGGAGACGTAAGTACCCCCATTTTCAGGAAGTTGCAGACCCACTTGCTGTATGAGGGCCTGACTTTTAAACAGATAATAGAAAGCACTCTCTGCATTTTAGCTGTTTGATGCATGTCTAGGTATTGTGCCTCTGGGTGTCAGTGTGAACCAAAGAGGACGTTGGACCTCCCGAAGCTGGAGTTACAGATGTGAGCCACCTTATAAGTGCTGGGAATTGAACTCGGGACCTCTGGAAGATCAGACAGTGCTCTTAACCGCTGAGCCGTCTCTCCAGCCCTGATTAATACTTTCAGAGCTAACTGTGGAAATAAAGCAGCCAGTACCCTGCTGCGTTTTATATATATATATATATACCCCCACATTTAAGAATGTTTGTATTCTTTTGTTTAGTAATAGCTTATGGCAGTTTTTTATTTAATAGGTTAAAAGTTATTGAAAATGAATTGATACAGGCTTCAACAAAGAAGTTCTCTCTGGAGAAGTTATATAAAGAGCCCAGCATTTCTAGCAGACAGATGGTGGATTGCTGCAGGAGACTTCTGGAGCAGTCGCTGCCTTACCTCCACGGGATGCACCTCTGTGTGTCACACTTCTATTCTGTCATGCAAGATGGGGACCTGTGCATCCCGTGGAACTGGAAGAGAGAAGTTATGAAGTAGCAGGTATCTGTCTCCTTCTCTGAGAAGGAGAACTTGAATTTATCTAAACTCAGTTTGAGATACCGTTAGTATTTACATGTTAGAACAAAGTTTCTAATGCTGCTATAAAAGTGGGGTGGGTTTTCTTTTTAGTGATTTTATGCCAAGAAACTTGTTTTGAAAGGTTTACTCTCCCTAGTCTTATGATGCTGATTGTGATGCTGGAAGGAAAAAAGAATATTTAAAGCTATGTAATAGAGGGTTCTGTAAGTTATATATTTTTATATGAGTGGATGTATGTATATACATTGGCCTCATTCAGTATAGCACGTTAGGGCTAGCACTCACTTCTTACCTGCAACATAGTTCAACATGCATCTTGATAGTGACATTGTTTAGACACTTACACCTTATAGCCAGTGATGGGAAGTTGCTCAAAACAGATGATTGCCAGTAGCAAAAATTAAGTAGCCAAATTTTGCCCATGAGAAAGATTTTTAAACCCCACTGAATACATGTCAACACTGTCTGATACTAGTTTACTGGAACATAAGTGGCAGAGAACTTAACCATGATTTCTTCTGCCCGTTAAAATATTGGTAGAGCATGTGCTCGGCAGGCACCAAGAGTAAGAATCAATGTGGTAAGTTAGCCCAAAGCTCCTTGAGAGCTTCCGTCATTCCTCAGATCTGGCCAGGAAGAGCCTTGTGCTGTGGTTCATTCTCAGAAGCACAGCCCTGCTTTCTGTGGTCTCTGCTGTCTCCTGCACAGTGGGAGGCCTGTTCTGTACTCAGACCAAGCCCAAGCTTCATGGCACGTTTCTTCTGAGGAAGTCCAGGTGAGTTTTTCCCACGGTGCATTAGAACAAAGGAGACACTAAAAAGCAGTTTTTCCTGTTTGGGGTTTATAACATAGTACTCTTTAAACAGTGCAAACTATGGTCAGATGAGAGCTGGCTCAAGGGTTGTTTCTGCCGGTGCTGCTTTTGACCCATGCGGCAGAGGTGGCTGTAGATACTCTGTGAGAAAGAACCCTCAAGCAGGGTGTGCTGGCGCAGGCCTGTGATCCCGCCACTTGGGAGCCAGAGCCAGGTGGATCTCTGTGAGTTCCAGGCCAGCCTGGTCTACAAAGTGAGTTCTAGGACAGCCAGGGCTACACAGAGGAAGGGGAGGGGAAATTTGTAAACATGCTAGTTTATTAGAAATTTGTTTGGATTGTGCCATTTCTAACATCACCTGGCACAGACTCTCCTGTTGTGTGTGTTGAACGGATTTTTCTCAAAACTAATAATAAACAATACCTTGTCGACCACATGGCTGCTCTTCATGTGTTCCAGCTGTTAAAACCTGTTTCACAACTAGGGATGGCAGGAAACTTTTAGACTCCATCTTCGGATGTGGGCGTTCCCTCCACCTCAGAGAGCCCAGATGGCCCCTCTACAGCAAAATGGTTTCCAAAGAGAGCTGGGGCTAGACCCTTAACTCTAGACTGTTCACAGCCTGGGCTGCAGACCCTTCTTCCTCTGCTCCTGAAAGGCCTCTGCCCCTATGCAGACTGGACACACAGCAGCTGCAACTTGCAGAGGTCGCACTCTGGGGCCCTGGAAGCACACTGGAGGAAGGAAGGCAGCCTGCGCTTTTCAGCACCACACTTGGCGAGTGTGGACTCACTCGATGGCTTCCAGGGCAGACCTGCCCAGTCTCACGCCCAGAGTGTACAGCCCTGGCTTGGCCGGCAACCAACTTCCTTTGGCTCACATCACAGTGAACTTTCACCTTCTGCAGGGACACAGCCTGGCAGGGTCCGATCTTGTGTCTACAGCACCTACCCCTGAGAGCTGCTCCCTGCCAGCCACACTGTGAGCTAGCTAAAGTCTGTCACCCCCCACCCCCACCCCTTTTCTGAGTGTAGTGCTGGAGGGACTTTGTGCCTGTTAGGGCCAGGATTCTGCTGAGCTACTTCTCCCGCCAAGACACCTATCTTTAACGGTGTGTGTCCAGCTCTGGTGCAAGCTTGGTGGCTGTGGCAGGTGCCTTCACTTGTAAAATAACTGGGAACCTCATACTTGGGAGGCAGAGGCATGTGGGCTGGTCTACACGGTGCAAATGGTGAAAGACCCCGAGTTGACCACCTCTGAAGGAGCCGGGTTGGGCCTGTCCTAGCGTGAGCGGAAGACAGTGGGCGTGTCGTGAGCCTGAGGCCGGCGCCCCTCCGCGCGCCCCACCCACGCCGGCCCGAGCGGCCCGAGGAGGTAAAGGAAGCCGCGGGGCAGTCTGGAAAAACCTCAGAAACGTGTATTGGCGAGCAGGCGTGCGCTCCCGCCCGGAGGCCGCGCTCAGAAGGAAAAGCGGTGGTTGCGGGTCAGGACGTTCCGCAGCCTGCAGGGCGGGGACGGGCGGGCGGGCGGCGGGCACGCTCCCGGGGGGCGGTGCCCCGGCGCGGCGGGCGCGAGGAGGCGGCCCGGGCCCGCAGCCTCCGGCCGCCGCCGCTTCTCCGCGGCCCTGCTCTCCTCCCCCGCGGGGACGGTGACCTCGCCAGTGACCTCATTCACCCAGACAAAGGAATCCAGAGCCGCCTTCTCCTGGTCGAGCTGACTCCGGGACATACCTGAAACGGAGGACACGGTCAGGACGCGGGCACGGCCGCCCCTCCGCTGTGGAGCCCGGGCTGTCCGGGAGCTCGCGGTACACACCGGGCCGGCCCGCCTGTGCCTCCCGCGTGCTGGGACTGAAGGTGTGTGCGCCACGCCCAGACTCAGTTCCTTCCTCTGTGGAGTACAAGAAAACACTCCTCCACGCCCTGCCTGAGTTTCCACGCTGAGGTGTGAGGAAACGGAGCCTTCCCTCCCCACGTTGCAATAGAAACCTGAGCTGTGCGGATGTGCTGGACACACAGACTTCTCGTTACCCCGGCTCCACAGCATGTATGTGATATTGCGGCTCAGGACGGCTCTGAGTATGAGGTGAGAACACACTGGGCGTGAATACTAGGGCATTTTCTTTCGGGGATTTGAGCATCTGCTGACTTGGTCTCTGTCGTGCGTGCTGCTGCCAATCCCAAGATAATGAAGGGCAGCTCTACACGAAGCGGATTTTACCTCTTCTCCTGAACAGTTCAGATAGCCATGTCTATGTTAACGGTCAGTGGGAAGTAAATGATTACATTTCTACACAATAAAGTCTACTGTATTCTTTGAACAGGCTGGTTACCATTCCTTAAGTTCATTTTATACGGAAAGCAACAGTGATTAAATGGCTATAGCTTGACATGAAAAATAGGGCAGACAAAAACAGCATCATGGGCATGCCTAGAATCCAAGCACTCAAAGGGCTGAGACAGCTGAGGCCTGGACTGCAGTGAGTTCATTCTCACGCACAATGAGCACACTGGCCCATCACAAATGGCCATGCACTTGGAAGCTGTGACTGAGTTCCTTCCAAGGCCAAAGGGCTACCCCACTCCTAGGCATAGATCACAGCATAGTTATGTATTACAGACCTTCCAGCGCAGAGATCTTCATGCTTTATCTAGGTGACTCGGTCTCATCATTTGAGCTCTAAAAGAACAACTTTGCCCTGATTTAGAGGTGCAGAAGCAGGTGTGAGGAAACCCGAGGGGAAGGGAGTGCACAGGTGCCTCTGTCCTGTATTCTTGCTGTGGTCATTTTAGGTTTAAGTAGAATTTTATCTCTTTGATGGAATGTCCTGTGGAGAATTACTCAACCCTATTTTAGAACACCAAGGTCAAGATGTCCCAGCTAATATATCTTGGCCTCTGTAAACTGCCTGCTTGTGCAAAACCTACCCCTGAAGCTGCCAAGCAAGAAAAGAGGATGTAGTTTTGCCTTTAAAAGCCCCTTGCTTAGTCATCATGGAAATGCAAATCAAAACGACCCTGAAATTTCACCTTACACCCATGAGAATGGCTAAGATCAAAAACTCAAGTGACAACATATGCTGGAGAGGATGGAGAGAAAGGGGAACACACCTCCCTTGCTGGTGGGAGTGCAAACTTGTAAAACCCCTTTGGAAATCTGGTGCTTTCTTAGACAATTAGGAATAGCGATACCTCAAGATCCAACTATACCATTCCTAGGCATATACCTAAAAGATGTTCAAGTATACAACAAGGACATTTGCTCAACCATGTTCGTAGCAGCTTTATTCATAATAGCCAGAAGCTGGAAACAACCCAGATGTCCCTCAGTTGAGGAATGGCTACAGAAATTGTGGTACATTTGCATAATGGAATACTACTCAGCAATTAAAAACAAGGAAATCATGAAATTTGCAGGCAAATGGTGGGATCTAGAAAAGATCATCCCGAGTGAGGTATCCCAGAAGCAGAAAGACACACATGGTATATACTCACTTATAAGTGGATATTAGACATATAATATAGGATAAACATACTAAAATCTGTACACCTAAAGAAGCTAAGCAAGAAGGAGGACCCTGGGTCAGATGACGACTCCTCAATCAGAAAAGCAAATGGAATAGACATCAGAAGAGGGAGAAAACAGGGAACAGGACAGGAGCCTACCACAGAGGGCCTCTGAAAGACTCTACCCTGCAGGGTATCAAAGTAGATGCTGAGACTCATAGCTAAACTTTGGGCAGAGTGCAGGGAATCTTATAAAAGGGGGAGATAGAAAGACCTGGAGGGGGACAGAAGCTCCACAAGGAGTGCAACAGAACCAAAAAATCTGGGCACAGAGGTCTTTCTTTTTTGAGACTGATACTCCAACCAAGGACCAGAGGTCTTTTCTGAGACTGATACTCCAACCAAGGTCCATGCATGGAGATAACCTGGAACCCCGGCACAGATGTAGCAGATGGCAGCTCAGTCTCTAAGTGAGTTCCCCAATAAGGGGAACAGGGACTGTCTCTGACATGAACTCAGGGGCTGGCTCTTTGATCACCTCCCCCTGGAGGTGGGGGTGGCAGCCTTACCAGGTCACAGAGGAAGACAATGCAGCCAGTCCTCATGAGACCTGATAGACTAGGGTCAGATGGAAGGGGAGGAGGACCTCCCCTATCAGTGGACTGGGGAAGGGGTATGAGAAGAGGGAGAAAGGGTTTGGGAGGGGATAAGAAAGGGGGCTACAGCTAGGATACAAACTGACTAAATAAAAGCCCCGCTCTTGCTCTCTCTCTTCCTTTCTCTTCCTTACTCTTCCTCTCTCTCTCTCTCTCTGTCCCCCCCTTCCCTTAATAAACCTCCCACGTGGAACCCAAAAAAATAAAAAGAAAAAGGAAAAAAAGAAAAAAAAGCAAAGCCCCTTGCTCTAAACAGTCGGGATACACTTGGGTCCCAGATGCCTGAGTATAGCCCCAGCCAGCTGGAATCAAGACCTTCAATTGGCCATAAACTGTCTGAGTGGTCGTCTATGGTGTGCGTCCCACAGCAGTGTGAACAAGGATTTGACTTGCTGTTGCCAAACTGAACATCAAAGGGCTTAAGTAGAAACCATTGTAAGGAAATTGTTAAAGGCTCCTCCATTTCTGCCTTCACTATTAATTTTTTAAAATGAGTTGAATAGTTTATTTCATCTTCTAAAGACAACAGGGCCTCCATTTTTTCCTTTCCTTGATCTTGATATTTTTATTTCTTAGGGGAAGTGAGACACATGTTCCTATTGTTCAGACTATTTTTCAAATCAACAGACCACAAAGACCTTCTGAGAACTAGGTCAACATGACTTGAAATGGAGCCTCCTGAAGCTGGCCAGCCACCATGACATCAAGAACTCTTGACGAGGTGTCTGTGCTGAGTCTACCTGCCGAAGTTCCACTTTTGTATCAGGCTGTGCTTGATCGCAAAGATCAAAGACCTACAAAAGATTCCCCTGTTGCGACTGACAGCTGCCCCCTTCTACTCGAATGATAAAACTTCCCTTGCTTTGTAACATTGCTGTCTCTGAAAGCGTTTGGACCTCGACTCTGACACTACAGAAACAGCTCTCAATCCAGTGAGGGAAGGCCAGGCACGGTAGCACAGTTGTGACTCAACCCTTTGAGGTGGAAGCAGGAGGATCAGGAGTTCACAACCTCTAACAGTAATAAATCAGCAATTGTTCTAGCACCAACAGAAAGCTCAGGAAGTATGTGAACCCTGGCCCCTAGCTGGTACAGAAGGGCTGCCTAGTCTAGAGGCTCATTCCAGAGAGCTCAACAATGGCTTTGGTTTCTTTAGGATGGACACAGCAGCTACGGCCTTGAGAAACTTCAAGGTAGTCCACAGAAGGACCACCCAGGCCAACCAGCAGCACTCTGATTTCTGGTTCTCGGCGAGGTCCTGCTTGCACAGCAAAGGCACTGCCTCCCCTACGCCCCACCCTGCCCTCCCAGGCCTACAAGGCTGACCTGCAGGACTGAAGCTTACCTGTTGGAAGGCTATGGGGTAGTGCGGTCTGTGCAGACAGCTTCACAGTAGAGATAGTATCAGAAGCTGGTGTTCCTAGCAACTGGTCATTGTTATGTAAAGCATTCCATCCTGGCCAGGCCGGATTCCTTCTGGGGACCACACAGCATGTGCTGGGCCTCTGTCGCCAACTTGGAGGTGGCCCTGGCCTTGCTTCGCATCGCTCCTGCTTTGGGCAGCCCATCTCATAGCTTCTCTTCCAGAACACAAATGTGTAGCAAGCAGGAATGTGGCAGGTATGCATTCAGCACAGGCCCACGCCCAAGCCTCTCCTGTCTCACAGCCCGTGAACTCATCAGAACCTGCCCCTGCCCACCTGTTCACCCCGGGTCTAGACTGCTCAGCCAGGTGCACCTCAGATCTGCACCAAGCTGCCTCTCACTTGGGGTGGCCTAAACCCTTCAAGCCTCATGTCAGTCACCTGACAAATGGTGCTGAATAAGAAAAGGAACAGAACATAACTTCTCCTAGATCAGGTGGAAGAGAAAAGTTTATTGTAGATAAAAGGGTGAGCAAAGCCTGAGGCAAACACATCTTGGAGAGTCCAAAAAACAAGCTCAGCCCGCTCTCATTAGAAAAGACAATTTGGGAAAATTTGGGTCAATTTAAACAAACTAGTAACAACCTCAGAGTACCCCAAATGTTATCAGTGTAATATTAAGGGGAAAAAAATATCAAAGTGCTTTCCTTTGGAGTAGTTTAACCAAGAATGAGATTCCAGGTCTCTCCTGTCTGTAACCTGTTGGCTGTCCATGGCAACTCAAGCAGCAAGGAACGTTTCCCTGCCCTAGACTCCCTCTGTAAACTTTGTAAACACAAAAAGTGTCAGGCCCTTCCGCCAGACATCTTTGTCATAACATGGGTTCCAGTCTGTCACAAAGGTCATCTCCAGCCCCTCAGTATCATTGGTTATGCTAATTTTAGGTGAAAAGTCTGAAAACCCACCATTCCCCCATGCTCAGGACTTGAAAGACCAATTCTCACTCTGGAAATCTCTGCCCTTAAAAGTTCTACCCCTTAGGAAATTACTCCTAAAGGCTGCATCTGCTCAGTCCCCTGCTGTCCTCTCCTGGGAGCAGGAGCAGCCACCCCTGGAGCTGTCCCCTGCACCCTGGATCCTCCCATTAAGTCTCTTGTGAGATTTTCTGCCTGTGACTCACTGGAAGCAATCAAGAGAAGGGAAAAAGCAAAGCAGTGAAGTGGGGCTGAGGCTCCGGAGCTCCTGACTGGGAAAACCCTCCTGGGAGCTGCAGTGCGCCTGCTGGGGAGGCCTCTCAGAGCTGTGGTTCCTGGGCTCCGGATTCCCAGGGTATCTCTCCGTCTGAGCAGGGCCAACACTCCCGTGTGTTGTAGTCTGAGTCTGCACCTGCTTGAATGCCGCCTTGGGTATCTGTCCACGTGCTTCTAAGAAAGGGCTTTGCTTTCTTATTGGGCAACACAGCACCACACCGGGAAGACTGAGAGACGCTTTACAGAGTTTTACACAGGATTAAATATTCCTGGCTTCACCTGACTCAAAGACACGAAAAAAGCCAACATTCAGTTATCAAACAGTAACTAGGCTGTTTCTAGCCATTCATGGCGGGTATTTACTGTGGAGGGTGCTTTCCAGCTATTAGCATGTATCACCACGGCACACAGACAGACAGACAGACAGGCAGGCATTTTCTCTGGGTCGGAAGCATGGAAGAATACATAATTTAAAATTCTATTAGCTTACATTATAAAAGGTGATTGCCAAGGCAAATAAAGTTGGTTGTTACAGTGCTACCTTAGGGCAGGTTAAAGGTAGCCGGATGGTAGTACCACGCCTTTAATGCCAGCACTGAGGTGGCAGAGGCAGGATCTGGGGCAGCCAGGGCTGCACAAAGAAACCCTGTCTTGAAAGCCCAAAAACAATGAAAAAGGCAGGTTAAAAAGACAGCACACACTAGGAAGGCCTCAAGTGACCTCAAGTGTGTTAGTTGTTTGGCCAGGAAGTTCAGCACAAGTTCCAGCCTGGAGAGAGCTTTTCCTAATGTACCACCACAGCCTTTAACTGGACTTAGGCTGCACCACCAGAGCAGTGGCTGAATAGGCTGGACTGTCCAGGAGAGGATCTGAGAGGAATGCAAATGAGGGAATGTATGTACACTGTCCACCAGTCACATCACAGCTAGAGGAGGCTCCCACACAGACACTGTAGACCAGCGTCAAGGCCATCTAAACATCGAGTCTGAGAAGCCACCCTTGACTAGAGTGGCTCACACCTCCTAGAGCAGGTGTGACTCTGAGACACTCTGTGGTCCTTGGCGCTACAATAGTCTGTGTGCATTTCCACCTGGTTGACAAGAGACGCTTGGCTAACAGTTCCTAGCTCTGGGCTGCCAGACCAGATGGAGAAGTCTATTCACTGCTATTGAAAAGCTTCAACTGTTGGCTCCTAGCAATTTCCCTCATTCACAGGGGATGGGGGAATCTAAGCACTTGTAAAAGCTTGACAACAAACGAACACTCACAACAGCACAGAACAGTTTTTAATGTGCACCAGTGGGTAAATCCTGCCCAATACAGACCAAAGCTGAGCCCCTCCAGCCTTCCCTCAGCCACACTTCCCCAGCCATTCATTGCAGAATATTTGGTCCTATGTGAACCTATTCTGGCCTCTGGAGCAGCTTGTCCTCAATACAGCCTGACATTCTTTCTCTCTCTTTACCTCAACATATACAGTCAACAGTTCCAAGTTGTTGCAATAATTAGTACAGTTGTTTTTGGATTTTCATTAAACCCCGGCTGACACAATTTTGCCATTTTTAGCAGTGTTAACTTAAAAAATGTGGCACCTGGCACATAAATACTCATCTCTTCCATCCACCAGGAAAGGAGGATGCCTAACAGGCATCACTGTCCCAAGTCCCACGTCATCATCACAACTGTCTGTCTTCTAGTTTCCCTTTTTTGGCAAGAGCTAGTGTGGCAACAGCTCACAATCTCAGAGGTTGGGGGTGGTGCTGAGACACAAAGCGCCCTGGCTTTCTTCAGACTGGCACACTGCGCTGCCACACTGCAGCCGTTTAACCATTCCTTTGCCAACAGCTATTTTGTGCTATTTCAAATTGAGCAGATAAGAATGCTGAGAATTTAAGAGATGAAGTGGGCCAGGTGTGGTGTGCACACCTCTAATCCCAGCACTCTGGAGGCAGACAAATCTCTGTGGACACCCACAATGACCTATCAGAGTGAGAGAGAGAGGGAGAGCGCGAGCGAGAGTGTTGGGAGGACGGGCGAACAGACCACTTCAGTAGCAGCAGGTAAATCACAGCTTTAGAGGATGTGTCTGCAAGAACTTTTAGAAAAACAAGTGACGGCCCCACATATCCATTCCGATTTCACCACCACCTCACACCGGGGTAATATGGAGCAATGGTTAGCACACATCATCCTATTTCATAACTATACTCTTATTTCGTGTCTTTGAATCCACAGCTGTGCAAAGCATTAACTCTAGTAGGCATCAGGGATGTTTACACGACTAGTCTCAATGTCACACATGCATTTCATTAGTGACCCCACCCTATCAGGTCTACTCCTCCACCCCCTCACAGAAACCCAAGTGACGTCCACTTCACACACGGAAACTATGTACACAGCAGATTATACAGAGCCGCTGCACCTCACAGTGCAGTTTTCCGAACTGGAGCTCACTCTTGCATAGTCACCGTTTTGGCTTTTTGTTGTGCTGCTGGTGGGGATTGCGGAGACAGCCTCCTTTTGCTCCTCCTGTTCAGCATCCCATGTTAGGACTACAGGCATGCACCACCACACTGAGTCTTGTATCTTCTTGAAGTGCCAGTGGCCCCTGCGCTGCTCTGCTGACGGCAAACAGGGCTCCACCAGCCCCACCATCCAGACGTGCTGCAGTGAGTGGACTCACTCATCGTTCTTCACACTGATCCAGGACCAACAGACAGAACTCACCGGGGGATTCACAGTCTTGTAAGGTTTTCCGAGTTACCTGGCAGTCTGTCTTAATTTCCACTTACAAAGAACTCTGAATTCCAGGTGTTCCGCCCATTTCACCTAAGCTTTCAAAACTAACTTTCATAAGAGTGACAAGATAGTCCATCTGGTCTCTTCTCTGCACACCGTGGTCTGACAGTCTTCGGTAAGGATGGAGCTCCCCACACTGAGCAGCTCAGAGGCCACCTGACATCACTCCATGATGGTCTCCACACACCTGTCTATCCTCACTCCCACTCCAGTTCCTCAGACAGTGGGGAGAAAGCCATGCTGAAAGAAGCCTGTGCTTTCCAGGCCAAGCTCAAGTGTACGATTAGACACAGTTGCCAAGACAACCAGAAGCTGTCAACCAGCACTCTACTTAAAAGCGTCTACAGCGGCACCCCTGCCTAGGAGCTGTGCACTTCTGAGCATACTTTTATCTGCTACTAGACTCCCGGCCTGCTTTCTGAAGGACCCCAACCTGTCTGATCAAGTCTCCACCTCTGATCTGGCAGAACGAGAATCCTTCAGCGACGCAATTTTAAAATACAGATTTTTAATACTTTTCTTGTTTTTGGAGACAAGGTTTCTCTGTGTAGCCTTGACTGACCTGGACTCGCTTTGCAGACCAGACTGGCCTCAAACTCAGAGATCCACCTGCCTTTGCCTCCCTGAGTGCTGGGATTACAGGTGTGTATTTTTAAAATGTACTTCAGTGTTCTGCTTGCACGCATGTCTGTGAGCCAAGTGCATGTCTGGTGCATGTGTAAGTCGGGATAGGGCATGGGATCCCTGGCACTGTAGATGGTTGTGAGCTGCCACATGGGTGCTGGGAACAGAACCCAGGCAAGAGCAACGCAAACACTCTGAGTGCCGATTCATCGTCCCAGCATGGAGAAGCAGTGTTGTTTGCTTTGCAGTATCTGTCACCATAAGCACCCAAGCTCAGCTTTCGCATGCGCTTAGTCAGGCTGCAGTGACAAATATAACTGGGAACCCACATGACACCTGCAGTTGAGACACAGGCCTTAAAGATGGCAGCAAAGATTACAGGAAAAAGGTCCCAGGGTAATCCTATAATAGACGGATCCACCAGAGACATCATCACAACTAAATACCTCTGTAAAAAGGTTGGTCCCAGGACTCACTTCAGTCCAGTCTTCAGACAGCTCACTCTACTCCACCCAAGGGACTCTATACTACCCCCTAACATCACCAGACAAGATTCTATATTCTCTGCCTGAAGCCAAAAACTCCCAAACCAGAAGGACTGGGCCTTTGCAAAGGTTTCCCCAGTAGCTGCCACTTATGGTCTCTAGAAATTTAAGCAAGAACTAGCCCAGCCCCACTGTCGGAGGCCCCGGGCTAATCTCTAACATGGTTTTTCAGATGACGTGCCAAATTGGAAGACCACCTGAAGGTCTTCCCACACACTTTGCATTTGAAGGGCCTCTCTCGAGTGTGAAATCTCTTGTGGCTAATGAGGTGTGAACGCTTGCTGAATGTCTTCCCACAGATGCTACATTTGTGGCAGTTTGTCTTGGAGCGGACATTCTGGAACAGAATGAGCCTGGAGCTCTTGTCAGAAGGGTTCTCGCATTCTTTACGGGGCTTCTTTCCACTTAGTTCTGCTTCCTGAGAACTGAACCTTGCATCCCGACAGTAAGGTGTGCCAGGCTTCTCTGAGTGCAGGCTACATCCAGACTGCAGTGTTCTGCTGTGCTTTCTCTGCTCAACAGAAGGGGCATGCATCCCAACAAAACATTCATCATGCCACGGAGATTGAAAAGGTCTCTCTGTAGTGTGGATCCTCTGGTGATTAACAAGACGATAGTTCCTATCGAAAGATTTCTCACAAAAGCTGCACTTAAAGCGCTTCTCTCCAGTGTGTATTCCCCTGTGATCTAAAAGGCCTCTTTTGCGTGTAAAGGTCTTCCCACATTCTTGACACCAAAAGGGCTTCTGACCAGTGAGGATTGTTGACTCGAACCCTAAAGTCTCTTTACTTTCATGATACTCCCACTGTGGAGGTGAATAGTGTTTCCTCTCATGTCGAGAGAGATTGGAACTCCATCGGAAAGCTTTTCCACACTCCCTGCATTTGTAGGGCTTCTCTCTGGTGTGAACTCTCTGATGAATGAGGAGGAATGACAGAGTGCGGAAGGTTCTACCGCAGTATTTACATTTGTTGGGCTCATCTGTATTGGGACTGCTCTGAAGAAACACTGTATCCTGACTCAAAGGGAGACCACTTTCAGGTTTCATTTTAACAGCATGACGCTTCATGTGAATAAAATAAGATGACCTATAGGTGAAGGTTTTCCTGCATGCACCACACTGGTATGGCTTCTCCCCCGTGTGAATCCTCTGGTGCTCAATGAGTGATTTCTTTTGTGTAAAAGTTTTCCCGCAAGTCTGACACAGAAAAGTTTTCTCCACAGTAGAGACAACCTCAGACTGACTGCAATTCTGCTTGAAGTCTTCTTCACATTTCTCTTGTTTACAGAACTCTTGTTTTTGGTGCAGTCTCTTATGACGAGAAAAGTTTGACTTCCACCGAAAAGTTTTCCTACATTGGGTACATTTGTAAGGTTTCTCCTGTGTGTGAAGCCTTTGGTGTTGACGAACATAGGACTTACAGCAGAAGTTTTTACCACACTGGCTGCAGTCCAAGTGCTTCTCCTTACGCTGGTTTATCAAACGATGACTGCGATCCAACTTGCAGGTGGCAGCGTCTCTCAACTGCCTGGATTCCGTTTTCTGTTTAGAGTGGGTTTTCTGGTGCAGATGGTAGGCTGATCGACGTTGGAAAGCTTTCTCACATAAACTGCATTTATAAGGTTTCACTCCAGTGTGAATTTTCTCATGTCGCACACAATTTGAACGCCACCTGAAGGCTTTCTCACACACCCTGCATTTAAACTGTTTCTCTTGACTATAATATCTCTGATGATAGTCAAGATGGGGGCTTTTACTGAAGGTCTTTTCACTCTCTTTCAGTCTAACACTCTCATATATACCAAACCCTTCAACTGTATCTTTGAGCTCTTCCCCGTATTTCTTTTTGTAATGGTATGATCTTTTTCTGAAGTTTCTGTCATGGTCACGTTTAAAGGATCGCTTTTTCCTAGAAACATTCACACACTTAACAGGAGTTACGTCAAGAATAGCACTGCTTTCCAATACTCCAGGTTCTCCTCCTGTCCTGTAACTAATGTCAGCTTCTTCCTTCATCTCTTTCACTTGTATGGGGCTTACACAGAGCTTCTGTAGCCTGCTCTTCTGTTCAAAAGAGTCTTTGAGCCCCGTTCCTTCAGAAACGCTTGTCTCAGGACATATTGATAGCACAGCAAAGGTTTCTGTGTATTCTGAAGGGTCCTGTTTCAAGATGAACTTGCTTGGTTTAATTGGGAGATCACCTCCTGGAAGAAAACAAAAAACAAAGACACGCATATACACAAACAAGAAAATGTACTTTTCCTCCACACTTGGAACTGGGAAAAGCAGCAAGAACTATAAAGTAAGATTCTTGGAGCAAGAATCTTGCCTGTCATTACCGTTTTACAGCATAGTCAAGGATAAGACAAAAACAAGAAAGGGTATCCAAATGACAGGAAAGGGAAGAAGGGCCATTACAGCAGGAAACAGCAAGTGCAACAAACAGGGCTAAGGAAGAATATGAACAGCAAGACAGTAGAGGAGAAGGTAATCATGGCACAGGAGCACCACACAGAAGTCCCCAAAAGCAAAGACGTGGTGCTCCAAGGAGGGCCTAGCTGAAAGAACTCATCACCAAGAAAAAGAATGGAATGGAATGATGCTCCTAAGAATAGGAGGGATGAATACAGACAATGCCAAGTTAGTGCAGGCCCAGGGATGAGGAGCATGACAACTGGGTGGAGAGAGAAACAGGCCCTGTGATGAGCAACAGCTGACAGTGAGATGCCAGGGAAGGGCACAGCTGGAAAGAAATGGCCAAACAGAAGGGAAGAGGCTCAGGGTCCTAGGAACTCCCAGCAAAGGCTGGAGTAAGCCCTAGTGGTGCATTTCACCATGTGAAAGAGAAGAGGGCAGAAGACGGATGGCTTTCTACAACTCACCTTGGGAGGCAGCCTCTGCCTCCCTCTTCAGCTGAGCTGTGCAGATACTCACACCCCACGGCTGCCGTGCTTCTAGCCAGGATATCAGTGCGGGTTTGGGAGGTGACCCCACTGCAGAAAAGAAGGGCGGGGCTGTGAAAGACAGGCCACACAGAACTACTCCCTAGGACCTAAAGTCCTGCTAGAGAGGAGAGAAGGCCAGAAAGACAAGTGGGAAGAACCTAGGACAGGGCACCTGGCAAGCCATTACTGATAGCCCTAAGCCAGTGGTTCTCAACCTTCCCAATGCTGAGATTCTTTAACACAGTTCCTCATGCCGTGGTGACCCCCAAACATAAAATTATTTCTGTGACTACTTCCTAGCTGTAATTTTGCTACTGTTATGAATCATAATGTAAATATTTTTGGAGACAGACATTTGCTAAAGGGGTTCGACCCACAGGTTGAGAACTGCTGCCCTAAGCAGAGACGAGAGGCAAAAGAGCTTCAGGAATTCTCCAGAGCTAGCACCAGAAAGATGCTTCATCACTTAAAAGGCACTGGCTGCTCCTCCAAAGGACCTGGTTCAATTCCTAGCCTCCACATGGTGGTTAACAACCATCTGTAACTCAAGCCCTGATGGATCTGAGGGCCTCTTCTGACTGCTGTGAGCATTCTATGCAGGTGGTACACAGACATTCATGAAGGCAAAATACCTATACACATAAAATAAAATGTCAACAAGAATAAATACTCTTCAGAAGTGAAAAGCATACAACTACTCAACTGGTGCCATCAGTTCATGCTATCTGACTGCCTAAATGGACCAGAAACTTGAAACAGCCTCAGTCTTTTCAATAACCCACATGGCAGACATTACCATCTCCATTATTCAAGAGGGGTAGTTCAGTGACAGATTAAGTCATAAGGTTGGTGGTTACAGTGCCAAAATCCAAGGCGAGGCCCCTTTCACACATATAATAAAAGCCAAGGGCCAGCGAACAGGGCTCAGTGGGGAAAGGCACTTACAGCCAAGCTTAGCCAGAGTTTGATCCACAGGCTCTACATGGCAGAAAGGACAAAAACCAGTCTCGTTACCTGTCTTCTGACACATGAGCCATGGCATGCAAGCACCTATATGCACACACATCCAGGCACACAAATCAGTAAAAAAGAAAAAAGGAAAAAGTGGAGGTAGCCAGGATACTAAAGACTTACCCACAGAAACTACATTCCCATAATTCTCCAGCATAACATCCCGATAAATATTGCGCTGAGCTGAGTCCAAACATGCCCACTCCTCCTGAGAGAAAGTCACCTCCACATCCTGGAAAGTCAAAGCTTCCTGGGAAAATTAAAAAAACAAAAAGAATATGGCTTAGAGTTGATCCACAGCTCTTAGCTGTCAGGAGGCTCACAGGCCTGACATAGAGTTAACACTGTTTGAACTTGGCAAAGCAGAGAGGCCATCACAGAGCAGATAGCTCTGTGCTCTATGAAGTTAAACAACAACCCAGGATGAAGAGCTGCAGTACCCACAAGGCAGCAATGCAAGAGACACCAGCTGGATTACCAAAGGCTTGCTGGCTGTTACCTGGTACCCTATGCCCTCTTCTGTCTGGAAATGGGCGGGCACTGAGACATCAGGAGAATCTGAAAGAAAAAAGAGCCGTAAGAGAGTTGTCCAGCTGTGGACACCCATGAAGTTTACTCTCCTCACTCCTAGAGAATTCCTGGGCCTACAAGCAGGCAGACTGTTATTCAAGATGCACAGACATGTCTTCAGGGTCTGCTGGGGACCAGCAAAGGGAGAGTGGAATGGAAGAAGCCAACCAGACATAAATCTCAGAGGCATCCAAGGGAACATGAACTAGATGACAAAAGATTCTGTGAGAGAATAGATGGTAACAAGCTGACAGTATAGGAGACACAGGACACAGAGCATAAAGCTAGGGTCTGGGCCGTGAGTACCAGCTTGCCCAGCCAGGAAGTCACAATCTCCTATTCCATGTGAAGGCTCCAAGTGGTCCTCTAGCGCGGAAGCCTTCCTGAGACGTGAAGCAGGGGACCATATCTGTGGCGACTGCAGAGCTCCAGTGCCTATCCAATGCACATCTGGATTCTGAGCAAGGCAGGGGGCCTGGCAAGAAGAAAATGTTATGAGAACATTCCCATAGAAAGCAAACTCAGAGAATACTCACATGGCCAGTCTGTAAAGGTCTGAGCCACCAGGTCCTCTAATCACTTCCTGGCAGAAGGGACGCAGAGAGGTAAGAGAAGCTTCGCATCCCTCGGCCTCTCAGAGGCCGACAGGTTCCCCCCTCACATAAGGGTGCGTCTGGCAAGTCAGTAATAGTAGCCCTCACATGCCACAGTGAAACCTCCCTACTCACACTACTTGAGTCCTGGCTGACAGTGAGAAATGAGAGGAGGTAAAATGAACAGCAGCTTACAGTACAGGGCCAGACAAGCACTGACATGGACAGTGGCCTCAGAGAAGGCTAGCTTTCAGACTGTAAATCTGACAAAATAGTATCACCCCTACAGAGACAATATTAACTTTAAGGGTCAGCCAAGAAACAAACCACAGACAAAAACTCTCCTTTGTTCATCCAAGCAAGAACAGCAAGGAGAGCTTGGCCCTCAGACGTCCAACAGCTTTGTCTCTGAGACAAGGTTTTCCTCAATGTAGAGATAAGTGCACAAGACTTCAGTTAATGAACTTAGAGGAGTCTTCCAGGCACAATGGCTGATACTTTTTCTACACTGCTGTGAACAGCCCTCAACTGAAGCCACTGAACATGACAAGAAACTAAAACCTTATATCTACCCCTAAATAAACCGAGTCATAACCAAGACATACTCCTGTAAATGTTCTATCTTAGGTCTCTTTATAAATTACTGTCAGGTCCCTATAACTATCTTATCATTGTAGTAAAAATGATACATATACTTTCAGATATTTTTAAAAAACATTTTTTTCTTTAATAAGCATTACTTATGTTGACTACTGACAGACTATGATCAAATGTAACTTACTTTAATTTTTGTAATACATTTGAGGGATAAGCTTCAGAAATATTAGTTATTTTCAATGCATGGACTGTGCAAGTAGGCTCATGTTTTCTAGAAACTTTGAAAACCTAAAAAATGATAAACAGTTTTTGAGAAAACTCAAAAGGTGCCAGATGTGGTGGCACAGGCCTTTAATCCCAGCACTTGGGAGGCAAAAGGCGCTCTATAAGTTCAAGGCCAGCCTGCTCTACAAAGTGACTGCCAGGACAGCGGGGTAGAGACCCCTGTCTCAAAAATAAAAACAAACAAAAGCAAAACCTCAAAAGGCAAAGGACCAGTTTTCTGTGTGCAAAAGGAGTTAAAGAATGCAGGAAGCAACCCAGCGCCCCTCTTCTGACAGGCCTGGGACAAACAGTTACTGAACAAATGCTCATAATTACTTCATTCTGCATTTCTTTCTCAAATTGAGCTGAAAAGTTGACTATGGTGACTCCATTTTAGTACCTCAGATAAAATCTGTCTTACTGAACAAAGTGCCAGTAACTAAAATAATTCTAGAAAGAAAAAACAACTCAAGGATACAGCTCATATACTTAAATGCTTAATCATCAGGAATGGCACTATTTGAAAGGATTAAAAGAATTACAAGGTGTGGCTTTGTGGAAGGAGGTGTGTCTCTGGGGGTAGTGTTTGAGGTTTCAAAAGCCCACACCAGGCTGGGTCTCTCTCTACCTACGGATCAGGACATAGCTCTCAACTACTGCTCCAGCACCCACCTGCATGTGACCCAATGATGATGGACTACACCTCTGAAATTGTAACCAAGCCTCCAGTTAAGAACTTTCCTCTATAAAAGCTGCCTTGATCATGGTGTCTCTTCAAAGAACTAGAATAATGACTATATAGGCTCTTTCCAAAAATCAGCAAGACCACCATTTTTGCTAGTTGCATATTTTGGCTTTTGTAACTATCTCCTTAGCTTATGACTTCAAAAAAAAAGAAACCTTGGGGATCTTCCTGCCAAGATGTGCTTTTCTTGATTCAATATAAACCCTTGGGACTACAACTGGGTCCCAAACACCCACATGTAGCCAGCAGCCAGCTGAAATAAAGACTTTCAATTGACTCACAGACTGGATCTGAGGGGCCTTGCCTTCCCTGATGGCAGGCCCAGAGTACTATCTCTGAGACTAGTAACGCTGTAAGGACAAAGCTTAAGATTGAGATCTTCCAATCTCCCAGCCCAAGGATGCCTCCCAGCCCTTGTGCTCAAAAACCCCCTGAAGAGGAAACATGGTACATGCAGACTGCTCTTTTGTTCTTCCACCCAAATCCTTCCAGTTTCCCCTCTGCCCCACCACTCTTCAAGGCTGTAGTCAGTACCATGCAAAACTGGCTCATATGTGAAGACCTACGACATAAAGCACTGCATCCATAGCTAAATCTTTATGAATACCTGCTGATCCTATTCTGGAGGCAGTCTTCGTCTATAAGAGGAAACAGTCCTGGCTAAAGGCTCCACAGTCAGAGTCCAGCTCTCATATGCGCAAGTATCAAAGAGACTTACAGAAGGAAGCTCCCCTACATTTCTCAAACTCACAGCTCAAAGGACTATCTCATCTACAAACAGGCAGGCAGACCGCGCTGTGCGCCACATACCCACAGTGGTTTTCCATCAAGATCCCTCTGCACTTCTTCCAGCAGGGCCACAACCTCCGCACCACTCTCAGGGCAATGAAGTTGCACCCATGTCCGGAGCTCTCCGGGCAGGATACTCAGGAACTGCTCCAGCACCAGCAGCTCTAACATCTGTGCTTTGGAAAGAACATCAGGCCTCATCCACCATCGGCAGAGCTCCTGGAGCCGGCTCAGAGTTTCTAGGGGCCCAGAAGACTCATGGTAGCGAAGCTGCCTGAAGAGTTGACGGAATAGCTCCTGGCCAGGGCGGTTAAGTGTCTGCGGCCTGGCAGTCTGCAGTGAAATACAGTCATCCTCCTCCTCCTCCTCTTTCTTTACTGTGCAAAGGTGCCTTTGTTGCCTTGAAGCCTGAGCTGAGTGGGCAGCATAGCACCTGCCTGGAGGCATTCCTGCTGCCCAGAGTCACCCAGATGAACACAGAGCAAGCCTGCTGCTTTCTCTGAATCACTGCTGTATCCTTGGAGTATCTTCTCAGCACGGCAGTGCACAGTCTCATTTGCTAGGTTGTCTGAAGACACTGGAAAGAGATTGAAACACCAACATTTCTGTAGCCAGTCCTTTACTACTTGGAGGGTTTTTCTTTTCCCACCCTTTATTCCCCCCAGCTTCAACCTCTCACACTTAGGCAGAAGAGAAACAAGGACAGAAGGCAGAGAGGAAATAGAAAAGTCCCTGAATTTAATTTCTTTCCTCGTTTCTTCTTCGAGCACAACTCTAACCAACTGCAACCAACCACCCTGATAACCACCAACCCTCCCCCTCTTGGGTCCCTTCCGTTTATATACCCTTTGAAAAGGTCCCAGAATTCCAAATGTCAAACAATCACAGGAATTATCTGCACCTGGCAAAACCAGGCCTCTGCTAGAGCACAAGCAAATCACAATCAGCTGCTGTGGACAGTCCGAAGCAGCCATATGGGATTTAAAAAGAAAACACATTCTCATAATAGTTCTGTGGGTTTTTTCCCTTTTTATTTGGAGGGGGGGGTCTTTTGTTCTGTTTTTGTTGTTTGTTTTGTTATTGAGACACAGTTTCTCTGGGTAGCCTTGGCTCTCATGGACTCGCTTTGTAGACGAAGCTCACCTCAAACCCACTCAAATCTACCTGCCTCTGCCTGTTTTTTAAAGAAATCAAACTTCCAGAACTGTTACTACACATTTTTGTTCAAAAGAGAACAGGTAAGAAATGATGTCCATCACACATGACAGAGCCATGTCCTCCAGGTGGGGATCACCTGGATGTGTGAGAACACACACATGCAGGAGCACCTGCACAGCCTAAGAAAGTTCTGACGCGCACAGGGCTAGAAAACACAAGTGGCAGATACAAAAGGTCAAAGAACAGCTAAGGAAGGAGACAGACACAGCGTATTACATTCATGTACTGGTACACATGGCATGAAAACCTTCAATTCTCACCAAGCTGATGTTTAGTTTCATTCCTATCAGAATCTCAGGAAGATGGAAGGGAAGGAGGCTAGGGATGCAGTTAGTGGTGGAGCAATGGCCCAGCACACACAAGTCCCCAGAACCACAGAGAACAGAGATGATGCGTGCAGGAGAGCTATGTGAAGATACTGCAGTTTACACCAAAAGGCAAAGGGGAGGAGCTAAAAGTTACTTTGAAAACTACTCTCCGGCCATATGAGATCCAAGGACCAAGCTCAGGTGCTTTTACCCACTTATCCGTCTTGTAAGACCACTCTACTTGATTTCAAGACGTATAGCTACACAGATAGCTTCAGAAATCAAGCCAATGTGTATTGGTAGAGAACAAACATAGAGATTAAGGAAAAATATATATGGAAGGCAAAATCTGTAGGAGGTAGAGCCTTCACAGACTGCTTTAGTTACATCATTAAGGTTTTTTTAAATAATATTGAAATTGATGCAGCAACTAAGAAGTGAGATTATACGGGGCTGGAGAAATGCCTCAGGTGTTAAGAGTACTTGGGACACAATTATGAGGACTGAAGTTCTGATCCCAGCACCTACCTAACAAGCAGGCATCGTGCCAGCTCTGAAGGCTCACTGTTCTAAACTCTGTGTGTACATATAAACACATAACCGCAAATACACGTTTGCATACACTCAATCACACAAAGTCTAGAATAAGATGATCATGATCATGATCACACCCAGAATGTCCAGAACTTGGTTTCTAAATACCGTCTCCACTAAAGGAACAAGGACTCTGTGATGTTAAGGAACTTTTATTTACCTGCTTCAATTGTTGTCTCGGAGGCATACTGCCTCTGTCTGTTAACCTAGGCCTAGTCCTGGACGCTTCTAGCCTCCAGAAAAATCTAACCTAGGCCTAGAATGTTTTCAGCCTCTGAGACTTACTGCTGAGTAAACTCTCTTTCTGGGCTCAGAGCTGGCTGGTCAACTCAGCTGTTCCAGCTCAAACTCTTCTCCCACTTATTCAAAGTGACTTTTCTCTCAGCCCCAAAGTTGCTCTGCTTGGTCTCAAACTAACTCCAGCAATCTGCTCTAATCTCCTGGCTCCTCATTCTCTGGCTCGTTCTGTCTTTACCTGAGTTCTCTTTGTGCAACCTGTCTCTCTATTACTGTCCTGGTAAAACTGCCTCCTGTCTCTCTCTCTCATAGCCCTTTAAGTGGCCTTCCTTTCCTCTCTCCTCATGAGAGTTGGACATGTCCTATTTTGTCAAATCTTCTCTAATTCGTCACTGTTTCTGCCACTCAATAAGACATCGCTTTCAAACACGGGTGTCCTTCTACAAGCTAACTTTACCTTCATTGTTTGGGGTTAAAGGCGTGTACCACCACACCTGGACTAACTTTTCTTTACCCGAAACTTGCTCTATACCATGCTAGCCTTGAATTCAGATCTCCTGAATTAAAAGCATCCCACAGACCTAGAAGGTCTTTGGATGTGATCTCTTGCCAGATCAGGCATGTTCTGAATTAAAATTTCTCTACACTGTGAAGTACAGTGTTAATGACATGCCACACAGAGAAAACACAAGTGTTTTTGCAGTATCAGAAAATCAGTGAAATTATACACTAAAGCAGGGGCAGGGGCAGGTAGTTCAGCAGGTAGAAGCATCTGCCTCACCAGCAACCTGAGTTCCCATATAAAGGTGGGGAGAAATGACCCACGCCCACAACGCACTGTGCATACACACACGAATAATAAAATTTTAAAACAAAAGGCCAGGCATGGTGATGAATGTCTATTATCCCAGCACTTGGGAAGTGGAGGCAAGAAGATAGAAATTCAAGGCCAGGTTGAGCTGGGCACATTAGACTGTTTCAAAATGGGACAAAAACAAAGCAGTGGGGTCAGAAATTCACACTGATATAAACTGACCACATTTTTAAAGCTCACCCACGCAAGCCAGCACAGTGGCGTGCCTTTAATCCCATCACTCAGGACACAGAGGAGAGCAGAGCTTGGTGACTTGGAAGTAAGACAATAAAGCAAGTTCCAAGCCATCAAGGCTATGTGAGACTATCTCAAAGTCGCCAAAGTAGAGCTTCCTCCTAATAAGAATTGTAAGAGAAAATGAAAGGAACTCTCTGCTACAGGAAAGATGCTAATCAGGAAGCAAACATTAAGGAGAAACATTCCAAATTCTTTCCCGAGAAAGAGTACAAATTACAAAGTTAAACACAGAAATTTTAAAGTGGTGAAACTGCCAGTAACAAGGACACATCAACCTTTATCTAAGCAAACATCAGATTCAAGAACATTCTAAAATAGCAAAATACTTCCAAAAAAGAGCATGTCGTCAGGCCTGGAGAGATGGGTGGTGGTGAAGAGCACTGGCTGCTCCTTCCAGAGGACCCTAGTTCAAATCCCTGTGCCCACCTGGCAGCTCACAACTGTCTATAACTGCAGACCTAAGGGATCTGACACCCTCTTCTGGCTCCACAAGCACCAGGCACAACACGGTGTATACACACACATGCAAACTAAACATTTACACACTACAATAAAATTTAGAAAGAACTTTGTCAGGCCGAGCACTGTGGTACACGCCTGTAATCCCAGCACTCAGGGAGGCAGAGGCAAGCGGATCTCTGTGAGTTTAAGGCCAGCCTGGTTTACAAAGTGAGTCCAAGACAGCCAAGGCTACACAGAGAAACCCTGTTTTAAAATAATAATTTGGTCAAGGTCTTAATGGTATGCTCTGCCTGTTAGTGACCTGCACTACATAGGAAAATGAACAGAGCAGGAAGGGCAGATAGTATGGCCCACAGGGTAAAGTTATCTAGTCAAGGCTGCAGTTCAGTCAGAGAACGAACACAGCAAGAGAGAGACAAGCTGTCTTCCAATTCCCCCACCCCACCACCCCCATGCTCACTGCCACATGCATACACATACTCAAACAAAAGGAAGATGTAGACCGGGTGTGGAGACACACACCTTTAATCCCAACACTCGGGAGCGGAAATAGGTGCAAGTCTATGAGTGTGAGGCTAGACTGGCCTACGTGCCAACTTCCAGGCCAGCAGATGTATCCGTGAGATCCTCCAGTCAGCAGAGATACAAGTTAGGGCTAATAATACCAAAACTCACAATTGCATGACACCAGGACCAGAACCGGTGGCATTAGTTTCAAAGTCTCTATGACATAGGTTTTCAATGCTCAGTTAATTAGAACAATGCACTCCTGGTCAAGAATGAGGCTCAGCCTGGCTGCGGGGCGCTAAAGTGACGCTCACAAGATGGAGCCAGCTAAAAAGCTGCATGGGGATCCGTTCACGTCAGTTCATTTCCTTCCTATCATCTTACTGTCACACAACGTTTATAAACTAGTATTTCCTGGATTCTAGAAACCACATAAAGTTGGAGGATCTGGGCGGGCAGCGGTGGTGCACAGCTTTAATTCCAGCACTCAGGAGGCAGAAGCAGATAGCCCTGACTTCAAGGCCGGCCTGGTCTACAGAGTGAGTTCCAGCCAAGGCCACACAGAGAAAGTCTGTCTCGGGGGAAAAAAAGGGAGGAGGAAGAAGAAAATGAGGCCAGGGCTGTGAGCACTTTTCACTTTTCAAGTGCGCATCAAAGCTTAGTTTCAAACTCGCTTTTTAAGCTTATGAAACATCTCTTCTGCTTTAAAATTGGAGAGAAAGGCTCATTAAGTTGCCAAGCACCGGTCTGCCTGCCTCCGCTTCCGCAGCAGCGGGGGCTCCAGGTGAGGCCACCAGACGCCGCTTTACACCACGGCCGTGCAACGAGCTTTTCCACCCTCTTTAGGGGAACAGCATGAGCGACCCGCACAATTAACCGGGCGGCGACCCGCCGAGCTCCCATCGGGAGTCGGACGCCAAGAGTCGTAATGGCGGACGCGGCACTTGGGGTCTGGGAGGCCGCGAGCCGCCCGCTCCGCCCGCCCGCGCGTCCGGGAGAGCTCGGGACGCCGCCGCGGGGTGAGGCCCGCCGCCCGCGCCCGCCCCCGCGCCCGCTCGCTCACCCGCTGACGACGCAGCCTCGCGCCCCGCAGGACGGCGGCGGCCCTCCGGCTCCGCGCCCGCGCGGCCGCTCTAGGACGGCGGAAGTACGGCTTCCGCGGGCGCTCTAGGAAGCCCGGAGGAAGGCCGTCTCGGCTGCTCTCCGCCCCGATTCGGCCTGGCCCATCCCAGGGCCCCCAAAGACCACCGCCAACACCAGGAGTCAGAAATTGTAGGCAGAAGTAAAGAACCTTTATTCCTTTATTCGGGCAGTCAGCGGCTAGGAGCCCTGAGCCTGGAAAAAAGCTAGGTTTTGTAGGGTTTTTCGCGAGAGGAAGGCGCTTCCGGACTTGGCAGTTACAGGACTGAGGGACATTCGGCAAGAGCAGGCTCGTTACTAGTGACTGGTTAGAGACAAGCTGTGAGCATCTGGAGTAACTACTTTGGTAACCATAATGGCAACATATAATTGTTTTAGTAGCCATAAGGACACAGGTCATTTTGACCTGTTTTCTGATTGGCTGGTTTGTGAGACCCCGAAAATTTAAAGTTTTAAATTCCCAGGGCAATATAACTAGGGTCCTGGTAGCAGGATCATAGGCAAAGAAATAGGCAAGATAAAGCAGACCCACCCAACCAGCGGCACTTAGTAACCAGACCAGATGGTCAGCAGTCCCCCGCCTGGATAACCTCAGGGTGTGACTGGAGACAGGTAATGAGAGACCAAAAAGATTAAAAATTAGCAGCTATTAGTTAAGGCCTGAACTATGTGGGTGGAGAAGTCTAATAATGCCCTGAGGGGAAGGACAGCCTTACTGCATTCTTTCCCCAGCTACTAGAGATAGCAGTTGCTAGGAAACTGGCCCATCCCTCTAGGGAGGGACACCAGGTCATTATGGTCTGAGGACCTTCAATTAGCCAATCAATTCAAAGTGTAGCATTTTGACCAATAGATGCTTGCCAGGCAGGAATCGCCCCTGCCTTGAGCATGCTGGGATGGAACAGAATCTATAAATCACCCAACTAACCTGGGCATGCGCGCTCAGCTCCCACCACTTTGGCGGTTGGGCTGTATGGGCCCAAGCTGCAGCTTGTAATTTACAATAAAAAGACCCTCATGTGTTTTGCAACGGAGTCATTTCCTGTAGATCTTTTGGGGGCTCGAGAACTGGGTATAACAGTAGCCCTGCTCCTAAAAGAAACCAGAGGATGTGCTAAATCATTCTTCCTCCCTCGCTACAGCCTAATCTGCAAGTAACAGGACATTACTCACTATCAGATGTCCCCCAGGTGGCCAGGCCTGACCGCTTGCTGTCTTGGCGCCTAAAACAGACCAACCATTTTAAAGGTCAGTTTCCCTAGACTCTCTTACCCAATCCTGTAACACCAAGGCTTGTACTTCCCTTCTTGTGGTTTTTCCCTTAAAAACCCTGCTCTCTCAGAGCAAGGGGTCACTTGCCTCTTTGTTGGAAGGTGGCTTGCAGCCCAGGATCAAGCTTGCAATAAAACTCTCTCGTGTTTTGCAACAGACTTGATTCCTGGTGGTCTTTTGGGGGTCTCGAGAACAGGCTACAACATTTGCAGGGTTGGCACATTTTGGGGTCATTCTCAGAAATGTTGTGGTTTTCTACAAGTATAAGCATGTTTTCCTGAAGACAGGATAAGTTTTAAGTCACCTATTAGATGAGCACTGTAGGGTGGATGTCCATTACACGCTTGTTTACTTCTCGCAGATCTTGCGCCGGCCTATAGTCGCTGAAGTGGGGCTTCTTTACTGGCAGTGGGTGGGGGTGCTGACTGGCATGGCCTTAAGAGCCCCAGGTCCAACAGTCTCCTGATGTGGGGAGTGATGCCCGTCTTGCTGCAGAGACATTGGATACTGGCAGGCTCTGGCCGGATCAGCCCCTGGTTTGAGCTCCACAGAGATCAGGGACCTGTTTTGGGCCAATCCCAGTCCTCCTATCTCAGCCCATGCTGAGGGAAATGTCTCTAGCCAGGACTCGATGGCCGAGCCTGGTGTCAGGGCAGGTTCATACAGACGATTCATCCACTAAGGTGGTGGTCAACACGTGGACGGGCTCCCCTGTCTTATCCAGTACTCGGTGCCCTCTGCTGAGGTGTATCTGGATTCCCAACTTAGCCAACAGGTCCTGCCCCAGCAAGGGATATGGGCATTCTGGAATGGCCGTAAAAGAATGGGATACCCAGCCCCTTCCTAAGACCACCATCCTTTGGGTAGTCCGTGGGTTTTGTTTCATTCTGGCGGCCCCTGGAATCCATGATATTTTGTCTGAAAGGGGGCCTTCCAGTTGGAGGAGCACTGAGTGTTGGGCTCCTGTGTCCACCAAGAAGCTGGTGGGTTTCCCCTCCACTTTTAGGGTTACCCTAGAGTCACTACCTTCAGCCCTGAGGTTGAGTACCTTGGGGGCCCTCTTTTGGGGGCACTCCTCCCTTGCCCATTGACCTTCTTCTTTGCAATATGTGCACTGGACATCCTTCTCTCTGAAATTCCTTCTTTCTCCTCCAGATGCCTCAGACGCCTCCAGCTGTCCTCTGGGTCCATGGTGACCAAAGCTCTGTTCTGCCATTTCTCGGCCTTGATCCGTCTCTCCTCTGCACCGACCCTGCTGTTGCTCACTTTCTCTGCCACAGTCACTAAAACTCTCAAACTCTTTTCTCCTAGAGCTTTCTCTTAATGCCTGCGGCGGGCTGGGGCAGGCTGGTTGACGAAGGACATTGCCACAGCCGCTATGTCGTCTCTGGCTTCAGGGTCAGGTGGAGCACACCTGCGGAAGGCCTCCATGATTCGCTCCGTTCCCTGACTAATACCGTAGCACCTGAGACAGATGGGTCGGCCAGCGAGCAGCCACCGTGAGAGCGGCCAGCAGACCGGCGGTGACCAGAAGCCTCCCTTCAGCGGTCTTCTAATCCCACGTGGATCTGGTCAGGGGAAATCCAGCCTCAGTCTGCACCTAATCAGTGCCAGGGACTCTGGTGGTTCCCGGCTTCCTGGATACGTTCCCTCTCTTCTGAGGTCAAGGGCACCTGCCATAACTGCTGACAATCATCCCACGTGGGTGGATGGGGAAATAGGACAGTTTCTAACAAGCTACTAAGGTCTTTGGGGTTCTCAGAGAAAGGAGCATTCTGAGACCTCCAATTATAATAAAGATCACCAGTGGCCAAGGGCCGGTACTGATGAGACTGTTTCAGGTTCGTCCACCCTGCCAGCCGCCCTCAAGGGCAGGACGGGGGGACTGGACCCTCTGGCGAAGCCCCCCTTTCTGCTCCTGGTTCCCTGCTGCTCCCGATTCCACCCTCGGGCCTGTGGGGCGGGGCGCCTCAGCCTCCTCCCGGAGTGGTGGAGAGTAGATCGGCAGGCCCGGTAGAGGGTGCCTGACCTCATCGTCCTCCACTGCACAGAGAGGAACCCCCGAAGGCTCGCGTGGTCTGGGGCTGCTGCTCCTTGCCTCCTCATTCTCTGGATCTGACCCACCCTGAGCTGGGGGTTGGTGGTCGCCTTCTGCCGGGCTTGGGGCTGTGGATTAGGACTTGGGAAGGGTTGATGGGGAGGGGGAAAGGGAAGGTCTTCTTCTGTGCACCCTGGAGGATTGGGTAAAGCGGAGTGAAGGTTCCGTTTCATTTTCTCCTCTCCAGGTTCCTTCTCTCATACCGAAAGAACAGTCTGCTGGAGCTGTTTCTGAGGATGTCAAGGGCTGAGTCCAGGGTAAGGGGCATTCTATCAAACTGCAATATTCGCGACCTGATCTGGGCGGCCTGTGTAGAGGGGGTGGGGGAGGTGATCTTTTTAACTCTCCAGCATTGTCGAAGTTAAACATCCCCTCAGCTGGCCATCCACGTTAAATGTGGGCTATTCAGAGCTGCGAAGTTATGAGTTTTCCTTTCCATGCTCAGATTGTGAGCGTTCCCTGACTTCTTGTGTATACCACAAGAGAGAGAGTGGTATAGTCATAGTCTGTCCGATCGCATAACACATAAGTGTAACAAATAAAACAACCAGACACAAAATGCAATCAGTTGCCCTCTTTGCATTCAGAGGAAAAACCGAAAGTAAGACACCAAGCACAATCCACACCGTCTTCCCACAGGCTGCAACGGTATCCCTTCCCCTACTATCAGATTAGGGTCTCAAACGTCTTCCAAGACCACAGACCAATGCTTAGGTCAATGCTGGCCACACCAGAAACGGGCCCTTCCCTTAAGAACAAACGCCAAAGACAAGACAAACATTCAGACACTGGCCGAGAGACAGGCTCAATGATTCAGGGGTGCGGGGGGGGGGGGGGGGGGGGGGAGAATCCCAGGCATGCAGTCAGGACGGATGCTGGCACCAGGGTCTGCAATCAGCTTTGACCACCTGGGAAGATTGCTTCCTGAGACCGGGAACCACCCCCCACCTGACCGGTTTTAACAGTTAATGTTAAAACCTTGGAATGCCTCAATGACTCCCGAGATAGCCTCCTGCCCCTCTCCCTCCTATTTTACTTCCTTATTCTTTGAGCATAAAAGTAAAGCTTTGCCCTACAATAAACGGACTTTGACAAGGATACTGCTTGGTCCCTTCCTCTCTCTCGCCCGTTTTTCTTTTAGGCTTGGTTCTCTTTGAGACCCACGAGAATTACTAGTCCCGCAGGTGGGGCACAGGGGTCCTGGTGGGGGTCTTGGGGATCTCAGATGAGCCCCCAAGATGTTAGGCCCCCAAAAGACCACCACCAACACCATGAGTCAGAAATCGTATGCAAAAGCAAAGAGCATCTATTCGGGGTTAAGCTGAGATTCCCAGAATCAATCAGAGGCTAGGAACCCCAAACCTGGGGGGGAAAAACACAACAACTAGGTTTTATAGGGTTTTTACAAGCAGAAGACACTTCTAGACTTGGCACTTACAGGACTGAGAGACATTCAGCAAGAGCAGGCTTGTTACATAGTGACTGGTTAGAGGCAAGCTGTGACCATCTGGAGTAACTATTTTTGTAACCATAATGATAACAGGTAATTGTTTTAGTAACCACAAGGACACCATTGTTTTTTGACCTGTTTTCTGATTGGCTGGCTTCAGGGTTGTCACATTATGTGGTCATTCTCAGAATGTGGTTTTCTGCAAGTATAAGCATGTTTTTCTGAAGCTGGGGCAAATTTTAGGCCATGTATAAGATGGTGGCCAGTGACAAAATGGAGTCTGTTATGTTCAGGCTCTCCAACAGCTGAGCTCACTGGTCTGGCTATGCAGTGTGGCGACATGCTGCGTGTTGGCCTGCATTCCATGTCCTGCCCTCTGTGTCTGGAGACCAGAAGAACATTATCTGGAAGAGCATTATCTGTTGTTGAGAAGGAAGCTCTTTTCTCCATGTGTGTGAGTAAAGGGTGAACTGTCTGGCAGCCCTTGTGCAGAAACTGAAGGGCACTAACAGGCCCAAGCATGGCAAACATGGCACTGGCCAGTCCTGTCCTCCCTCTTCTCTCTTTCTAGCTAAACTATTAGATTTCCTTTTTCAGGAACTTTCCACATTCTGAAAGCTAGCCGCAAGGCCCCTTATTTGGCCACTTTCTTAAGTCTCATCCTGAGGCTGATCATCAAAGTCATCAATCAAAAATCTGCAGGACACACCACGTTTCCTTAACCAGAGCAACTTTATTGATTTGAACAGAAAACTGACTGGCCGGGGAAGGAGCACAGACTCGGGAGCTGATACCTCCAAGTGTTGCAGTTCTTCTCCAAGGAGAGTGTTACAGCTCTGTGCAATCACACTAGATAGGAAACCTCACAGAGGAGAGTGATTAGGAGGGTAGTATGAGTTCCATCCTGGACTGCCAATGACCCATTCGACAGAGACATCGAGCTGCTTCTTATGTCTTTGGAGATCTGTCTAGAGTTGTCGGATCTATTTTGTTTGATACCAATTGGTTAACATAAAGGCACATTCAACCCCAAGGAAGAGACAGAAACTACCTTTCTTGCTGTTAGTAAGTCGAATCCTCACCAATTTTGTCAAACTACTGCAGCCAGTCTTTCTGGCCTTGGAGGGTAAGGATAGTCTGATCTGCCAGATGAGATCCTGGGTAAAGTGAGAGAAAAACCGATGCTAAACATCCAGGGAAGTGGTCCTGCCACTCCAGTGATGGTGCCAGAGGTTCTGCCCAGGACTGCTAGAAAAGGCACAGCCTGAGTAGCACATTCATAATTCTGTGCCGGACAATTAAGGCATGTGTAAGGCTGGACACGGGCTGGGTGGTAGCATGAATGATTAGGGTATTATTACATTCTGTAGACTCCCATGTGCACAAAGTGTGTTCTGGATGAATTAAAGCAGGGGTGTGTGATAAGAGGTGGTAGAGATATTTGGCCTTGAGCATATAGGGCCAGAAGGACAAATAGGAAAATTAAAGCCAGTTGTGGCTTATATAGCTGTGAATTTATAGGGATGCAATTTGTTACAGCAATGGAAAACATATTAACATTTCTCCAATCTCAGAAACAAACTAAAAAAGTACAGAATGTTTCTGAGAAAAATATTAAAAGATATTATCTAGAATAGTCGCAGATTGTATTGTATCTATATAATTCTTAAAAGTGCAAAGTGAAGTTCTAGTCCTTTTGAAAGCTACTATCATAAACTGTTTAGGATAATTTAGAAATGCCAACTAATTTGTCAATCAGACTTGTGGTTTTGTTATGTACAAGCTTAGTTAAACAGATTTTTTTTTCTAAGTTAATCAGTCATTCTATAGATAGAAATAAGTAATTCAGATATACTAGAAATAGATAATGGTCTTCAAAAACCAGATCTATAGAATATGGCATTTAAAGATGTTTTATTAATGTAAGACTTTTTGACAGAGACATGTCAGCTTTTGGCAGCACCCCATTCCACTTCAAAGATCAAGGAACCTCCATGTGGAGTTTGCTTCATATGTGGTAAGCTAGTCAATGGGCAAGGAATGCCCTTGCTTCTATTGCATACAGAATACTGGACAAACTGGATGCAGGAAAGTCAACTGCTTAGCATTGCAAGGACAAGGTAGGCAAATCCTTTCATAATACCTGCTTCACAGAAAAGTCAGGTATTCTGAGCCAGAAGGCTGAAGATGATGCTCCAACATTATAAAGATATCTTATCTGACTGTCCAGGTAGCTAGCTGTCTCTGTCATTTCTATAGCTTTGGAAGCTGCTTGCTCTGTACTTCCTGTTTATTCAGATAATATTAATCCTTCTCAGGTCTCTGATGGGGTTGAAGACTAAATAATTATAATCTTACAATTACAGCTAAGTTCTTTAGGATTTAAGATTTTTTTTAGGTTTGAAAAGATGGTTTTTGATTGGTATTGTAAGTTTTGATACGAAGTGATTTAGGTACAGAACCTTGGACTTACCAAGATAGGATAGATAGTAGAATACTTTCTTCAAGGTTGCTAATTACTTATGGACTAGACATTGTGAATGTGATTTTTACCAGATAGTATATAGTCTATTGATGTCAGAGAAAAAGTCTTTTATTTATATACAATGGAGGAAACTGTTGTTGCGCCCGATTTGCAAGACCCCAGAAGACTACCACCAGGAGTCCATTGCAAAACACATGAGGATCTTTTTATTACAAGCTACAACTTGGGTTCGCACAACCTCACCACCGAAGCGGTGAGAGCCGAGAGCTTGGGTTCAGGTTAGTTGGCTGATTTAGAGTCAGGTCTTTCACAGCATGCCCAAAGCAGAGGGGTTCCAGTCTGGCCAGCATCTATTGGTCAAAACACAAAAGGGGATGCTGAATTTTGAACTGATTGGCTACAGGAAGGCCCCCAAACCATTAGTTGTCTAGCTTCCCTTGTTTGGCTGCACTAGGGGGATGGGCCAGTTTCCTAGCAACTGTACCTCTAGTGGGCAGGAAAGAATGCAGTAAGGCTAGTTCTTCCCCTCAGGGCATTAAGGCTGGTTCCTTCCTGCATGTGGCTGGATTTGTCTCCACCTGCCTGGCCTTCATTCTGGCTTGTGCTTTAAACTTTAAAACAATACCCACTGATTTTTAATTCTTTGGTCTGTCACTGTTTCTTGTTTGATGTGGTTGATCCCAATCACACACCTCTTTTTTATTTTAGGTTTATTATTTATTTACTATGTATAAAATGTATGTTTGCATGTACACCTGCACACCAGAAGAAGGCACCAGATTTCATTTTAGATGATTGTGAACCACCACGTGGTTGCTGGGAATGGAACTCATGACCTCTGGAAGAGCAGCCAGTGCTCTTAACCTCTGAGCCATCTCTCCAGCCCCCCTACCCCGATCACACACCTCTAATCCAAGAACTTTTTATTCTAAACAGGTGATTATCATGTCATTCACCCATCCCTAACACACACCTTTAAACCAAGAGCTTTTTGTATACTGGATCTAATAAAGTTAACCCAAGGTCAAGAGGCAGAGCAATAAAACAGCTGACAGGGATTAAAGAGTAGGCGGGACTTTGAGTTTAGGGGCATTTAAGACAGCATGGAGAAGAAGGAGCTTTAGCTTTAAGCTCTAGCATTAGCTTAGGCTTCAGCTCCTCAGCTCTCTGGCTTTTGGAGCTTTGAACTAGCAAGCCTTCGGCCTTGGGATTTTTTGGCTTTTTCCTCCTGGGAGGTCAGTTGTACTAGTGAGCCTTTTGGGGTTTTTTTCCGTCCAGATCTGAGCTGAGAAGGAAGGTTAGCTGGTTACCTTCTCCGCCTCTCTGAGCTAGCAGGTTTTCACCACAGCATCTGGCTCCTGAGTCTTTATTGATAAAATAGAACAGTTGGGATTTTCATGATTGTTAATAACAGTTTGTGGTAACAGAGTGGGGCTTTAATAAAATCTGAGTCTGTGGAGGCAGAGAAAAAGAACCCCACAATGAACTCTGCTGGGGCACGTTTCTACAAGCTCCAAGTGGGAGCTGAGAGACCAAGAAGCCCAAGAGGGTGTGGAGAGGCTGTGGCATGGAGAAGCTGTGGCATGGAGAGGCTGTGCTGTGGAGAGGCTGTGGCATAGCTGTGGCATGGAGAAGCTGTGAGACTTCTCCTACAGAGCTGAGAGATGAGGAGACAAGGCTGCAAAGGCTTGAAGGGGGCTTAAGGAAGCTATGTGCCTTAGCAGGTAGCTCCTAAGGGAGGACAAAAATATGCAGGAGGGTTCCAATGGAGGGAGAGGAGCAAGTATCTCAATAACCAGAAAGATGCCCACGTGGTGGGGCTCTGGAAAGCCTACCCTGAGAATGGCTTGGGGTTGTAGTTGGCTCACAAATCCCTGATCGATCAGCTTTTGAAAGTAAGCATTCATCTTACCTAAGATCAGGGTTCTAGAGTGCCTATTCTTGGATCTCAACAGGTAGAGACCCAAAGATAATTCAGTACATTCAGAGTTTGAATTGAGAGTCTGTATTAAACCAGTGACTGCCTGGGGGGAAACACCTTCCACAGAGAAGCCCGGAATGCATTTCACAGGAAAAATGTAAAGGCAAAGAACACAGAAAAACCACATCCTGCTGGTGAAAGACCCCATATCACCCTGAGTCAAACAGAGTTAAACATAGCTAACGCCATTTTGTGGTGTACCACAGTTCTGGGAAAAATAGTAAAGGCCGGATGGGAACTAAAAATTACTCTGGGAAATCCAGCTATGTCACCCCCGCGGGATATCTGCGGTCAGGCTGCCCCAACTGAGCTAAAAACAACTTGTCCTGACCACCCTCATGGGATATCTGACAGGTGGTCCAGCTGAGATAGGAGTCCTGAGAAAAACAACATATGGCGGCACTAGTCAAGGTCGTCATAATTGTTTTGACCACCCAGTTCCTGGAATTCTGGTGTCCCTGCCAACCTGATTCATGTTGTGGTTTCATGTGAAAGAGCCAATCAGCTCCCTGTAACTATGCTTCTCGCTTCTGTATCAGTGCTTCTGCTCTAACCCTATAAAAAACCCAGCTTTCCACCTGGAAAGGCTCGTAAAGTCATCTGAGTGGCTTTCCGCCCGGGTATTTATGTCTGTCCTGGTACACATCGGAATAGAACTCTCCATCATAAATGTGGGTGGACAGATCAGTATTTTTGTGCCTCATGGGGATGTGAAACCTCAGGAGACACTCACTGGAAGCCCTCCTCCTCCTGGGACTATATTACAGTAAAAAGAAAGAATCCCACATCCGTCCCTCTTAATACACCTCTCCAACAAACCACGTTGGGGGTATTTAATCCCCAGGGCAAAACCAAAGGATGGTGCAATCCCCTGTTGATTCAATTTACTCCACGAGCCAAACACCAGATTTGGACTTCACAAGGATTTAGATGGGGCCTCCAGGTTTATAAAGATCGAAAGGACATAGGCCTCACCTTTCGGATCAGGCTTAAAAAGGCCTTACCTATTACTAGGTCTGTGGGCCCCAACCCGGTCTTGTCAGATTAGAAAAGACCCTCTCAGCCAAAACATCCACCCCTATGGCCCACGGCCCCAAATGCTTCTGTTTCTTCCCCTAGCCCGACTGTCATAGACCCTACTACACAGCCTCCCCAGAGGCCTGGATCAGGAGATAGACTTCTAGATCTAATAACAGGAGCTTATCAGGTGCTAAACCACTCCAATCCCGATCAGACCCAAGAATGTTGGTTATGCCTGGTTTCAACTCCACCCTATTATGAAGGATTGGCCGTAATGAGTAACTTTTCTAACCATACAAGCCCTCCAGCGAGCTGCTACCCTTCTGCCCAACATAGATTGACTCTGTCTGAAGTGTCCAGGCAGGGGCTTTGTGTCGGAAAGATACCTGTGGCTTATCAGCAACTTTGTGATTCCACTGCCAATATTGATACCGGAAATTACTACCTGACTGGTCCCAATGGTACCTTTTGGGCATGTAATACCGGCCTAACCCCCTGCATATCAGCTATAGGCTGGAATGCTGGTTCTGACTCTGGCAGTGGCAGGGAAAGTGAAGCAAGCAGTTGTAATGCCAGGTTCACAGGACCCTCAGAGACCAGGAGACGACTCAGTGCAATTGCAAGAGAGCTTTATTACGAGAGCGATCAAACTCGGGACCCAAGTCTCCCTGACGCAGCAGTAGAGAAGTGAGACCCCGAGCCCTGAGTGAGCAGGATTTTTAAAGGAAAAGTCTGTGAGCAAGGGGTTTCCATGGCAGCAAGCGGGGGGGGGGGGCCAAAATTTCCTAAAAAACAAGGGGGGGGGGGGGGATTAGGTAAAAGTTAGAGGGGCGGGGTGACCTTCTCTGAATCACAATTACCTAAGGCATACAATCACAATTGCTATTCTTCTGAACTATATCTGAAACACTGGGGAGAATTTTCCCAACCCGATTCCCAACTGATTCTCATTGATTATTGCCAGTGAGATTGTCTCTATTTTCTATGAAGCATTTATTCTGTATTATTTCCTGGAGGCTGTTGCTAGAAGAGTTAACTTTGTTCTCTGCCAGGTGTAGATTCTGTGATATTTCCTGGTACCTGAGTTCAGCTCCCAGTCAAGATGGCTCTCTATTTCAAAATGGAGCTATACCCAGGCTAACTTAAACTCTTCACAGTTTTATTATGGGAGCCCACCAGACATGACCACTCAGACAGAACTTATAGCCATTTGAAAGCCTTTATTCTAGCTGTCTGGGACCACACCCAGGTATTAGGGGACCTAGGTGTGACCCAGAGTGTCCAAAGCACTAAAACCACACCCTGGAGTCAATGAGCAGCTGCAGGGGGCCTCACGGGAGCATGCAGTTTAACAGAAGCCAGAAAGAGCAGTTAGCTGTGGGGGTGGGGTTCTGAATAAGTGGGCAGTTTAACAGAAGCTAAGACTGGTTGGATGTGGAGTTCCAAATAAACAAGCCAAGTGAGCCAGGACTTTTTGACCTCGGGTTGCTAGACTAGAATTGGGTAATTTTCCACAGGATTCTTAAGGAGACCAAATTCTAGTTAAACCTGAAATGGCCTCAGCAAGACTACAAGATGGAGGAAACTTTGACTGTCTTGCCCTGTCACAGTTTTAGAGAAGCTAAAAACATGCAGTTAGCTGGGGCATTTCTAGCCCAAATTTCTAAGACATCGTTGAATACTTTCCCTCAGAACTTTTCATGGCAATGGTAGAAAAGGGGGCAGGGTAAGATCTAGTCCCTGTTGGGTTTTGAGTACCACCACTACCAAGGTGTCAATTTGTCCTTGAATGATGAGAATGGTTTGAGCCATATTTTGAAGGTCTTGGGTGAAGTGGGAAGAAAACTGGTGATACATGCCTATCTAACTAACATATTACAGCTGACCTGGCTTTCAGGATCTCCCAGTGTCTCTTAGTCCCTACCTGTTACAGTGTATGTGTGGGGATCAGGAACCAGAAAAGGGGCACGGAGGTGGTGGGGTGAGCAGCAATGAAGCCCTCACAGACTCCCAGGATCAGACTCTTAAGACCAGACTCAAGACGCAGATCTTTATAAGTCAGTGTAAAAGCCTTTAAGTGATTGAAAGGCCAGTCAGCTCATCCCATGCTAGCGCCTCGAGCAGCAATAACAATCAAGTTGGTGCAACTATAAGGAAATGTGGGTGGAGACTTCCACAGAGGAGGGGGAGGCAGTCACCGTCCTCACCTCAGATCCATTTTAAGACTTCACTAGTGTGCTAGGCGTCCCTAGTGGATCAACGCTGTGTGCAGCGGGTCAGGACCTTTCGAGGATGCTTCACTCACCTTCCCTATAGGCCTCCAAAAGGCTGACCTCGACACTCCCCACAGCTTCACCTGTTTAAATTCCAAGCTTAAAAGTCTTTAGCTGGAGCACTTTGGTGCACTGGTTTTGGAGGTGTATATGATTTTTAAGCTGTGCTAGGGAAGATATGAATAAAACTACAATTTCCGTGGCATAAACAAATTAACTACTGGTGAGAATGTAGTGGTGGGTTTGGAAGCCACGTCCTGGAAGAAATGTCCCATATCAGAGAGGGGACCACAGCCGCTCCGGTGGCACTTAGAGCCACTTGTTTCTTGAAGGTCCGGCATCTGGAGCCCTGGGCTGATGGTCACCGTTCTCCCATTCACTCAGGGTTAAGTCAAGCAGAGCCATTTGGAGCAGTTCCATTGTTTCCCTCAGTGAGGGTGTACAGCTTTATGACTCAACAAGAACCCAAACTATATTCTCTGTTCCTTCTGGAAAAACATATACAAACCCTTGTCCTGTGTTTGGTGGGAGGGGGGGGGGCAAGACCCTTCCATGTATTGTCCATAGAATCCCACCGGTAGACTAAGCCCAGGGGTGATCCTGGAAAGTACTGCACCCCAATATTTATGGGGGGGAACATGACACAGACTGTTTTTGTCAAATTTTTTAAAAATTAATGGTAAAAAGAGCCTCAGTCAGTTTGTCCTGTAGTTGTATTGCTGATGTCCCCCACCTCTTTTTAGAGAGGTGTGGGCTCTTTTCACTATGGCTTGACCTTGAGAATTGTAAGGAATCCCAAAGGTATGTTATATTCCATTCAGAGCAAAATGTAGCTCTGCTCTATTCCATATAGAAGAGCTAGTATACGCTGGCCTGTTGTCTGTCTTAATTGAATATGGCACACCCATATGGCAGTTTTAACAGTAGCAATAACCATCTTGGCATTTTTCTTTAGACTAAGCCATGGTAAAGAAGAATGAGGAAAAGGTGTCAATAATGACATGTGAGACAGCCTGGCTAAATAAGCTGACCAGCTCCATGACAGGCTTCATTTTCTTGCTAGACAGAACAGGCGTAAGAGCTACAGGAAAGCCACAGAAAAGGGGCAACCTCTCAGAAACAGCCAAGACATCTGGCCTGGGGAAGAGAAGGTTGTTTAACAGGGGGCAGCATCGATGTTGATGGCGGAGCTTAGGTCAGCCCACACACTCAGCCCTCCCAAAGCTCTCCCTGCCTGTAGCCTTCCGATGTCTGTGTGTCTGTGGAGCGTGCCCAGGCCTGCAGCAGCACAGGAAAGGGGTAGCCATGCAGCGTACACTCCGCTAGGGGCTGCATCCTCTGGACCCCAGGCTGAGAGCGCCCCATGAATGTCTGGGGATTGGTGCACAGAGGGGGAGGGAGTGCTCAGCTGTGACACTTGTTCATCAAGATTGGACAGCCCAGCCACAGGGAGGGGAAGCCGCAAAGTTCCACCTTCGTGGTGCCCACTTCTCTTCCAGAGGTCATGGGGCAGTCCAGCGGTGGGCAGGAGAGGGCAGAGACAAGAAGGCACCAAGGGATGGCTGCAGCATGCTTGGCGCCTCTGCCACCCACTGCAGCCCAGCCACACTGCTGGCAACCCCCAGCTCCTGCCTGGATTCAACAGATAACAAAGGGCTCTTCCCTTGAAGTTACGGCTGAGCAAGTAAGTTGTGTTGTTGTGCCCAAATCGCAATACCCCAAAAGACCACCACCAGGAGCAGAGTCCATTGCAAAACACATGAGGATCTTTTTATTACAAATCATTACGAGCTGCAGCTTGGGCACACACCCCCTCCCCCAACCTCCGAAGCGGTCCGAGAGTCCCATGCTCAGCTTAGTGGGGTGATTTAAAGATTCTGGTCCCTCCCAGCATGCCCAAGCAGGGGGGATTCCTGCCTGGCAAGCATCTCTTAGTCAAAACGCTGCATTTTTAATTGATTGGCTATAGGAAGGTCTCCAAGCCATTAATGATCTGGTGTCCCTCCCTAGGGGGGATGGGCCAGTTTCCTAGCAACTGTATCTTGAGTGGGTGGGGAAAGAATGCAGTAAGGCCAGTTCTTCTCCTCAGGGCATTGTTGGACCTCACCACCCAGCTAACCTTAGAGCAGGCCTTAAACATTAAAATAATAGCCACCGATTTTTAATCTTTTGGTCTCTCATTGTCTGTCAGCTTTAAATGTATGTATGGCCACCACATGTTTATTTCCGACTGATCTTAAATGTATACAGTTACTTTGCTCTGATGTCTTGGTTATAGATTATTGGTTATTGGATATGGCGTTTAAAGGTTAATTTCAAACTCTTGTTTAGAATATATATATGTGTGCATATGTGTTTGTAAAATCTATAGAAGCACAGGTGTTTTTAAATAGCAACCATGTGGACCACAGTCTGCAGCCTGCCATGTCATGTGACTTTACCCTCTTGAAATTTCCACATTGTATAGGGAAACAATTATAGAACCTCTTGATCATAATGAATTCTGTTTATCATCCTATCTCAATTTAGACTGAGAAAACATCAAGTCTTGTTTTAAATTGCTATGGATTTTTACATAAAAATTCAAGATTGTATTCTTACAATATACTGTACATATGATGGTAAAATCTTAAGGTTATAAAGGTGATTCAGATTAAGAAGCTACTGACTCTGGAAATGGTTGAATGCTCCATAGAGCTATCCCAGCAGAGACACCTAATGGCTGTTTTTCAATTGCCTGTCACAACCTGTAACAACATGTGGCTGGCCACCATGTTGACTGGGGAATAAAGAGGGTGGGTCCAAGGTTTCACTGCCATCTTAACTAAGGGCAGTCACATGACTGGCAGCCATCTTGGTTGTGGGAGAGTCATGATCCGCCACCATCTTTGTTGAGGGCTGCCAACTGCGTTCAGTACCCTGTTTAGCACCAAGTGCAACTTCTGTCCTTTAAGCTCTTGCTGTTCAGTCTTTGTAGGGATTAGTAAGCAGGCACTTCTATGGCCAGCCCCAAGGAACCTGACAGACCAGTTATCAGGCATTTGTGAAGACACCCAGACCACCTGCTGATCCCCTGGAACTACCTGCACATGCCCTGGGTCACCCTATAAGAGAACTGGAGCCCTACCCCCTCTCTCTTCCTTACTCTCTTACTCTTTCTCTCCTCCTCTCTCCCCCCTTCCCCTAATAAACCTCCCATGTGGAACCGATCTCGTGGTGTGATTTGTGAACCCGAGTGTAACCTTTACATTCGCACGTTTCCTAACAATCTTAATACTGCAATATGGTAGGAGCAGCAGGATTTGCCAGCCCTCTATGAACTGTATTGATGATTGAAAGTTTTGCTTTGATTTTAGTTCAGAAATATACTTAAAGTTATGCTAATAACTGATATAGTTGGTTACAAGATTTAGCTTTACCTAGTCTCTTGTTTACCTTTTCAAGGTTAAGCCTAGGATGGGTAACTACAAAATTTCCCATGTAGATCTATGTAAAATAGATATGGTCCTAAAATACTTATCTACAAAAGATGCCATAATTAGAGATTACAACATTCTATTTTATGTTGGCTGGATACAGTTTACAGCAGATGACTAAAGACAGACACAGACTAACTCCAATATGCTGGCCCTCAAGCTTGTCTGCTGAATATGGCATTTAACATGTGTCATTTATTACAACAGACAAAGAGCCTCAAATCCTAGAATAGCTCCCCAGGGTCTCCACATGACACTAGCCACTGGGCAATGCTGCCCCAGCTGGCCTACCGCTAAGGCCTGAAGTGTGGGCAGAGCTGGAATCCTAGAGAGTTAGTGTCTCACATTGCTGAAAATGAGGTGATGGCAGTAGCTCATGCTCTTCTTCCACAGAAACAGCCTCTCGTCTTCTGTGTCTGATGGCCAGACTGCCTCTTCCCATGAGGCCATGAAAGCACAGAAGCCAGGGACAACTGTCTAGGCGGTAGATTGACAGTCATCTCTCTCTCTCTCTCATTTTGATTAATACATAGATTCATCTAGGTTACAATTTATCCATCCCAGACCCCTGAACACTGAAAGGTTATAGTTAATTCCTGAGGCTGGGGCAGAATCACAAGACCACACTCCTTTCAGATAATGGGCCAGCAGCAGTCCCCTCCCAGATAAACCTCAGGGTATGACTGGAGTCACATGGCCCCTAAGAACTAGAGGTCAGATGTCTCCCATGTAGATAAGCCCGACCGTTAGCAGTCTTGGCACCTAAAAATAGACCAATCGTTTTAAAGGTCAGCTTCCCTAGAGACCACCCCGCTTGTGTTTTGCTCTTCTTACCCAATCCTGTAATGCCAAGGCTTGTACTACCCCACTGGCATTTTTGTTCCTTTAAAAACCTTGATCTTCTGGAGCGGGGGGGGGGGGGCCGCTTGCCCAAATGTCTTTGTAAAGGGCAGCCACCTGGGCTCGAGCTTGTAATAAAAAGACCCTCGTGTGTTTTGCAATGGAGTCGATTCCTGTAGGTCTTTTAGGGGCTCGAGAACTGGGTGTAACAGCACATTGATGGTTAAGCCAATAGTAGCTTAACAGCCAGAGAACAGACATTTGGATCCACTATTAGTTCGCTGTTGGGCCTGAAAAGGCCTGCTGTATCTATTTGAGCCTGGCTTGAGTTTGGAGACCTGTCTTTAGCTTCCAATTTAAGAGGTGCCACTTCTGGGCAAAAGTGATTCAGCATATCCGCCTTAAAATCAACCCTGCCTGGTAACTGTTAGGTGGAGTTCTGTCGCTGGCCCACCTCTCTTTGCACTACCTAACCTTGCCCTCTACGTCATCTTACCTCACTTCCTTAACCCTGCCTCCTGACCCAAACCTATAAAAAGGACAGAAGGACAGCTTTATTCAATAAACAGAGTTCCTGCTTCAACAGATCTCCTGGCTCTGTGGTGTTTTATTCCCTGGGGCATCCAGAGAGATTCGGGCCATGGACACTCATCATCCCGCTCAGCCACAGAGGGCGTCCAGCTGGACTGGTCACCCTCATCTCAGCTCCACCTGCCAAATATTGACCTGGCAGTTCATTAGTCAATTCATTAGCTAGTTAAACTACTAGGTACTAGATCTCTTCTTTAAAAAGGCAAACAGGTTTGCCTTGCTCAAGGCTTCATGTTAAAAGGTAAACAGATTTCAGTGTAAGTTTTTACTATTCCTTTATTTAAATAACTGCTCTCATCAATCAATGAGCTTCAGGAAATCAAAAAGTCATAGACCTGAATAAAAAAAAAAAAGACCTTAATCTGCCACAGCTCAAGCAGACTCCGGTAAGTACACTCACCTGATCTTGAAATGGGATTTTTCTGGCTTTAGAATTCCTCACTTCCCCCAAATACTAGACAAATTTTAATTTCTGTTCCTGGTCTATGGTTGTATGAGCAGATACCTACGTGGCTGACAGACTCCATTCAGGGGCCACCTGTGGATTGGGAGCTGCTGCGATCTGGACTTGCTGGACGCTGATGGAAACCAGTCCAGCCAATAGGATGGCTTCCTGTCGCTTCACCTGGGTTGCTAATTAGATGCTTCCGATATTGCCCAGCCTTTGAGCAGCCTTCCAGCCTTCCTGGGCCCCGATAACACTGTCCTGATGTCAGCTAGAAGAAATTACAGAAAAGAAGTCATCATCCATTGTCCACCTACCAGACTGAAATGCTAAGTCAAAAGAAACTCTGGCATGGGGGACAAATGGCTACCTAATAGTTATACCACAAAATAGGTCCTTAGTTCTATTTCTCCTGATCATGCTTTGTGCCCCTTCCGTGATTATGCCTAGCATTAGAAAAAAATTTCTAAAGATCACGTCTCCACAGTCCAACTTATGGTGTTATAGTCTCAATACCAGCCCTTGGAGCCACATCAATAACTTAAGATGGAATCCTATTTGAGGGTGGAGTGAGAGAGCCTAGCTAAATAAGGCTGACCAACTCCATGACACCTTCATTTTCTTATTAGACAGAATAGGCTTAAGAGTTACAGGAAAAAAAAAACACAGAAAAGGGGAAACCATTTAGAAACAGCCAAGACATCTGGCCTGGAGAAGATAACTACCAGTTTGAAAAGCACCTACTTGGGGTGGAGAGATGGCTCAGAAGTTTAAGAGCACTGGCTTCTCATCCAGAGGTCCTGAGTGCAATTCCCAGCAACAACATGGTCACTCACAACCATCTATAATAAAATCTAATACCCTCTTCTGTTTGATGTTCTTTTCTATCATGCAGGCACACATGCAAATAGAGTGTTCATATACACAAATATATAAATCTTTTTAAAAAAAGCACATAAGTTCCTCCATGGATACCAGCCAATCCCAATCGATGTTACAAAGCCACAGTAGGAATTCCCCTTTCTGACTCTAAAAAGGGCCTGAGGGAGGGGAGGCCTGTTTGTAAAGGTGGTGACCCCAGCGTGCTGGACTTCTGCAGAATAAACACCCTCTGTTCGCGTGCTGCTCAAGTCTGTCCTTTCAGCATCTTCTGGATCCTAACACACAGACATATTTAAGATGACCAAACTCCAGAACGTTGGTCACGTCCATTTGCCACAAGCTGTCAGGTCAAAGGCCTCTAGGATTTGTGTCAGCTCGTTGTGGGGACCTAAAAGCAACAAAAAGCCACAAGTGATATAGGCACATACTAACTGCTTGTAGGAACTGATGGATAATTGCAGAAGAAGCTTGTGGAGTAAGAGAGCTGAATTGTGAACTCTAGAATGAAATAACCGGGCTTGTTCTAAAGGAGATGACAGGAAGGCTGTCACTAGATGATCAGTCTCCCTGCTTCCCTCTGAAGTGGCCCCAGGGAGCCCCAAATGAAAGTGTACATGCTGAATAAAGAAATGAGCCTGTCACTGTTCAATAACTGTTTAACGTTGAATCATGGCCAAATACGAGGTTCCCCAGCCAGTTTAACAACAGCTAATGGTATAATCTTAACAACATTAGTAGCATATTAGCTGTCACTGAAAATATTAATTGGGTCTTGCCAGTTTCTTAAAAGGGCTAAGATAGCCAACAATTCTCCTAACTGCACAGATCCCTAAAAGCAACTAGGAAACACTTTAGGTTTATGGAAATGATAAAAGTGAATAATAATGAGACCTGATAGACTAAGATCAGAAGGAAGGAGAGGGGGACTTCCCCTATCAGTGGACTTGGGGAGGGGCATGCGTGAAGAAGGGGAAAGAAGGTAGGATTAAGAGGGTGGAGGGAGGGGCTTATGGGGGGATACAAAGTGAATAAAGTGTAATTAATAAAAGTTAAAAAAATAAAAATAAAGTGAATAACATACAGCAGTCTGTAAAGCATGAAGTGGCATCAGAAATGGATTTTTCTAATAAGTGCTGCACATGAATCACAGGTGTCAAAGGAAGCATGAACAGGATTTTATTTTTAGGAAAATGGTTATCTATTTAACCCCGGAAATTTAACCAAAAAAGCTGAACGATATAGTGGGATAAGAATGTCCAGGCAGGTAAGTCCTGGGAAACTGGAAGAACAATTATATCTGGCTTTTTACCCAACAGAAAAAGGGTGTTTAAGCACCATTGGTGCAAGAGTGAAAGAAAATGTCTGTAAACGCTGTAGCATTAGGGACAGAGAGCCGAATGAACCTAGTATATTTTACTGGGCACTTGGAGGAGCACCCCAATGGGGAATCCCTGCCTGGGCATCAGGAGGCCCCAAACCGCACTAGCAGGAGCAAACTGATCTAGAGGGTTTGATTAAGGCCTGCATTAACATCTTGTAAAGTCTGTTTTTCCTCCTCTATAGTGTTTAAAATCTACTCTGGCCATTTGGCACCATGAAGGAGGAGAAGGGGGTGGGGGTGAGCCGTCCTGTGTAACAGGAAGGCGAGGTCTAATCCATGCCAAGTTCCCCAGAAAGGTCTGTATGGAAGCCAATGGAGAGGGAATGGAAAGGAAGAAGTGTAGCTTTGAGGGCCTGATAGCATTGGAGTTTAACTGTGTGTCCTTAAAACAAACGTGGTTCTTGAGTTTGTGTGAAGACCAGCTGCCTCCCACACATAAATCCAACAAACAGTGAGACTATTTTTCAATCTCCCTGTGACAATACCTTCTACTGATATCTGCTCATAGGTGTTTTATTTTTAATAACAGACACCAAGAAGTCAAACCTTTGTCCTCTGGATGAAGAAGAACAGAGAAAAAACAATCTTTAATATCTAGAGTAACAATATCATATCCATGAGGGACTGATGACACAAGAGGGCGGGCTGGGTAGCCCCCATCGCTTGCATAGTAGCACTGATAGATCTGAGGTCATGTACAAATCTGAACTTACCTGACTTTTTTATAACAAAAACAGGAATTCCAAGGACTGGTAGAATGATCTATATGATTACAGTTGAGCTGCACTTGGACAAGTTTGAGCAATTCCTGGAGTTTCTCTCCCTCTATCGGTCACTGATCCATCCACAGAGGTTTATCAGAATTCCATAGCAATTTTAGGGAGAATTGGAACCCTGCTGGAACAGTGTCCCTTAGAATTGGGTGGAGTGTCTCAAATGGAATTTATCTTGTACAATACAATCATCATAAAAAGGCTTTATTGTCTGTGGTAACGACCACATCCATATCCTCCAAGACATCTCTTCCCCAGAGGTTATTGAGGTCTACCAGCATAAGGGGTGTAATTGCCCCTTAATTACCATCATTGTCACACCATGTGATGGCCCAGCTGTTTGCCAAGAGTGTGTCGTGCCACCAACACAGGCAGTTCTGGATGAAGTTTCAAAGAAAGGGAAACTCCCTCCTTTTTTAAACAAGATTTTTTTTTCTGCCCAGGTATCAATAATACTACAAAATATGCTATCCTCTGGTTTTAATGGAAGGCAGGGCCTGATGCATTCTAACAGGGATTGTCCACAATATTTTTGTGGGTTTTCTCCTTAGCTGGGGGGCTGGGGGCTGCCATCTTTGGTAGTTTTGGAGCAGCAGTCTTTGGCTCAGTGAAGTTCTTTTTCACATTTTGGGCAGATTGATGGGGAATGTTTTTCAGCTTTGTCTTGTGTCTTATCAGGACATTGACAGGCAAAGTGGCCCTGACCCTCCATGTCCAACATCCTGCCTTGCTTTTACCCTCAGTGTCCCGTGTGTAAACGCATCGCCAGAGCAGCTGCCAGGCTTTCTGTCTGATGGAGGGCAGTACCCAAGTCTCTAGTGCCAGTTATCCAGCCCTCCAGGAAGAGCCCACTCCACACCAGGGCTCTTCCTGCCTCATGGTAGCTCCCTCCGGTCTGCGCACCTGCAGCTGCATCATGCGGGGCCTAACATCTGACCACCTCTTACACTCTACAAAGTTGGCAAAGTGTTCATGTGGTTTCTGCTTTAACCCACTTAGTGGTACTGTAGCACTCTTGGTAGTTTTCTGTATGGCCCGCATGGTCGAAATAGTTAGGAGGGCCTAACATTTGAGCAGCAGAAGCATATTTACCTTATCCCTGAAGGGCCTCGGGAGGGGTTTGAACATTTCCAGACAAGGTTCCTGTCCTAGAACTTCTCTCGTACTATAAAATGCAGATTTCCGTTGAAGGGACTGCCCTCCAGATAAGATTGCTCACATATTTTTCCAGTCCTGGTGTATTTAAAGTTGTGGCCATAGACTCGAACATTTGACTAAAGAACAGGGAATGCAACCTGTCCTCACTAACTGCTTTTCTGAAGTCTTGTAGGGTTTCCATGGAATGGGGCTCCCAAACTCCTTGAGGAGAGCTGTCGCCACCCTGAGGCTGGAGAACCACAGGGAAAGCTTGGATGGCAGAAGAGTCATCCTTTCTAGGGTTTAAGACAGCCTCACAGAGGGCAATATAGATGTCACAGGAGAACTAGAGGAGGCCACCCAAGGCCACAAGGGAAGCTGCTCCCTCTGCCATTTGCCAGCAGGGGAACAGGAAGCCACTGCTGTGTCCTTTGAGGCTGCTCCGCTTGGGCGGTGACTCGATCCAGGTATAGGGAAATTACTCTTGGTTTGGCTGGGTCCTTAGCTACAGAGGCAGCAGTGGTCCAAGCACGCCTGCTCGTGGCAGAGTCCTCAGCCTTTTCTGTCTCTCCAGGCTCTGCCACAAAGGTCGAAGAAGATCGAGTGATCTGTATTCACAAAGGCAACTAAGATTCGCAGTAACTGTAGGGAAAGTACAGTGGAGGTTCATCCTCTGTCTCTCCTCTGCAAGAATTGCAGCCCGCTCCTACAACTGTCCATCCCAGCTCTCCCCACCAGCATCCAAGGCCACAGTAAGAAACTTGTCACAGAAATGATTAAGTTTTTATCTGAGAAAGTCGCCTGCTCTCTAGTATACCTTCCAGGATCTTAAACTGATTCTCTTTACGCTGAGTCTGAGTTACCCATCGTGAGGAGAATGGTCCACCCACCAACATCGATTAAGCGGATCCCTGATGTTCCTATTCAGGTGGGAGCTGTAGGGATCAGGAACTGGAAAAAGGGGGGGTAAAAGGCGACAGAGCCACATGGAATCCCAGGATCAGACTCTGGAGACCAGACTCAAGGTGCAGATCTAACTTTATTGTCCAGTGGACAGCCTTTACTTGATTTAAAGGCCAATCAGACCATCATGGTAGTGTCAAGCACCAATAGCAGTCATTTAGGTTGGTGCAACCATAAGAACATGTGGGTGGGGCAAAGTCACCTCAGGAGGCTTCCGTAAAGGAGGAGGAAGCAGTCACTGCCCTAGCTTTGCATCATTTTGAGACTTGTAGTGGGTCAACGGCTCGGGATCTTTCCAGGAGTCATAGAAGGCACTGACGCTTCATCGACATTCCCTATGGGTTTCCAAATAGCTTATCTTGACACTCTGCCCAGGTATGGCTGGCACACCTCGCACTGTGTGCTGAGCCTTCCAGTCCAGGGGCTGAGCTGCCCTTCCCTCAGAGGCTCTTCCCTGTATAATGCAAACGTTTTTGTTTCCTGGTCCTTCTTTGCCTTCGCATCTTTGGCCTCCCGGCTGCTGTACTTGGGGCCTCTCTCTCCCTTCCCTTCCTCTTTTCCCTGTGCTGTCCAGGGTCATGATATGTCTGCCTCTGGCTATCTTCTCCCACATATCTGCAATAAGCTTTCTTCTCCACTCTATCTAGGAGCAGTCCTCTTCTTTCTGTTTTACTCCTGTTTTCACTCAATACGTAGAGAGGTGGTCAGTCCCCAGGTCCTGGAGGCAGCACTGCAATCATTCCTGTGCAGGCCAGAGGGGCAGGACTTGAACTGCCCTTTTTTATGCCCGGCAGATACTGAGTCTGCAGCTCGAATTGGTTGGACTCCTTTCTGTGTATAACCCCAGCTTGGGGACAAGAAATTCTAGTAAGCAAACTACTGGCCATTTGGCAGGTAGGCAATGGTAGACTTGAGTATCAAATGGGCATTGTAGATGTTAGGGCATTGAGTCTGAAAAAGAGGTATCAAGGGTTAGGATTTTATTGCAATCTAAGCTGAAAGACCCCCGGAGGGTATCTTCTGTCTGAGAGACCCCCTCCCAAGGAACAACGAGGCCAGGCGTTCGGATGCAATCAGCAAGAGGCTTTTATTTTAATACACGGGTACCCGGGGCAGCAGAGTCACTCGGAGGACTTGCGCGCCCCCTGGGTGGAAAGCTGGGGTTTTTATAGGGTTTTAGAGCAGAAGCGCGGGTACAGAAGCGAAAAGCATGGTTACAGGGGGCTGATTGGTACATTTACATGAGACCACAGTTTGAGTCAGAGTTTGGCAGGGACACCAGGATTCCAGGAACTGGGTGGTCAAAACGGTCATGATGACCCCCTTAACTTGGCCCGCCACCTGTTGTTTTCCTTAGGACTCCTATCTCAACTGGAACAATCTCACAGATATCCCATGAGGGTGATTAACACAAACTGTTTTTAACTCGACTGGGGCAGCCTGACCGCAGATATGACACAGCTGGGTTTCTCAGTAATTTTTCAGTTCCCCATCTAGCCTACAGAGTTTCTCAAAACAGTGGTGCCCCACAAAATGGCGTTAGCTATGTTTAACTTAGGGTGAGGCGGGGGTCTTTCAAAGCAATTTAATGCTGCCTAGAAAATGTGTGTCCTAGATGCCTTAAAGCAGATCACCGCACCAATGGCTGCAATATGAACTAGGTAGGGGGCGGTGGCCACAATGGACTTGGGGCAGTTGGTGGATGGTAAGCGGCAGCTGTTCGGGAAGGTTATAGGAGGGCTGTAAGCGGCAGCTGTGAGCTAGCCCCAGGGAGGGGGTAGGTCAGGGTATGGCACATAGCCAGCAATCCAAAAATGGCCAGCTTGGGTCGGCCAAGCTGGTAGGCCAACATCAAAGTCTAAAGCAGGAGACAAAATAGAAGGTTTGTATTATTTAGAAAAGGGAAAGTTAAAGAGGCTACAGCCTTGGGAGAATGCTGAATCACTTCCTCTGTCTCTTCTATCTCCAGGGGTTGAGTAATCAATAGAGATATATATTTTCTTTGATGCCTGGAGCTAAAGAAAAGGTGGATCTTACCAATAACACCTTTTCCCCACCTGGAACCCTGGGACCTGGGGCCTCATCTTTTTGGTAGAGGAGAGAATCAGAATAAGGATACCCATATGACTCATGGTGTTGGCAAGATCAGTATGGGAAGCCTCCTTACACGTGTAGCCGTTCTTTACAATCGCCTCTGTCTGGTCACAGAGGAAGTAGGCGAAAACTTCATGGAACCTAGAAGACGGTATGAATACAGGGTGGTGGAAGTTCTGACGAGCTCCTGACAGCCCGCTATGGCACAGATCCAAAACCTCTTTGGAAGGACTGTTACAATGGCACATTCTGGACCTGCTGACTGAAGAATGAAGACTCAGAGACTTAGTATTTATAAAAGCTTAGGCACCGTACCTGGCCAGATTCTCAGCTGTTGTAACACAACAAATGCTGGCCTACATCCCACCACGTGACCCCTTACCTCTGTCTCATTCAGTCCCAGCACCTGTTTTTCTCCATGTCAAGCTGTGAATCCTCCCACCTCTGATTCTTCTCCCAGAGCCCCTCTCTCAGCCTGGAAGTCCCACCTTTCCTCTCCTGCCTAGCTATTTGCTACCAACAGTGAGAGCCAATAAACGAATGAGAGAGGGAAAGAGTTTGAAAGATATGAGGCAGGAGATGATCCAGAAGCTGACAGTACCAAAGTCTGGGCAATACCAGCTCTCTGGTGGTTTAGCAATCAACGATTGAATAGACAGAGACATCCTTCACACAGTACACAAAAAGGTTACCCCAACATACTGTTTGCTAGAAGTGGGAGTTTCTTGAACCTTGAATCTCCACTCTAAGAGTTTCCCTGGACAGAAGTGGACAAAAGAAAAAGTAGAAAAATCTATCCAATCCAGTAGAGTGGAGCACAGCGGCTGGGGCAGAGCCTCATTCATGTGGAACTGGGGACAAGGTGGTTGACCTCAGCATCCTCTGAAACTTAAGGGAGCAGGGTCCTGTCAATATGTATGAAGAGAAGTTATCTTGAGTTGGGGGAGTAAAGGCCTGAGGTGGAATAGGAGAATCCAGTGTGGGAGAATCCAGCCTTAGCAGCTGTGTGAGTTAGAATTACCTTGAAGGGGCCCTTACATTTAGTTGGTCCAAGGGAAGAGAAAGATCAGATGCCCAGTGTTGATTGAGGGGAAGTGGCAGTCAGTAACCTCCCATAGGAGGGAGCAGAGATGACAGAGTAAAGGGGTGAGAAGGTGATCAGGGAGAGAAAAGGGTTTGGGTGAAAGACTAGGGGTTAGAACAGCCATCGGTACCTAAGATCAAACAGTGAGATGGAAAGAGGTTCCTTGAGGAGAGCCTGTGGCCTAAGAAGAGCCAGAAGTAGGTGCTTTACCCTGTCGAGCTGAAGTTCCTGTGACAGCGTGACAAGTGTTTTTAAGTAGTTTGTTCTATCTTTTCCAAGGAATGGGGAGAGTATGAAATATGGAAATGCAAAAGAATGCTGAAGGCTTTGGGTACGGTTTGGGATATCTGAGACATAAATTCAGGGCCATTGTCCTACTGGAGGGAGGCACTTTCCAAAGTGGGAAATGATCTCCCGATGGAGGTCTGAGACTTTTGAACCTTTTTGTTGTTGGTTGGGAATGCTTCCACCAACCCAGAAAAGGTATCCACCAAGACCATGAGGTACTTAATACACTTTGGAACGTGGATAAAGTAAGGTTGCTAGTGGGTTCTGGGGAGAGAGCCTCTGGCCTGTTGTGTAGATGGATGCAGTAACTGGAGTTGGGGTCTGACATTTGACAAATTTTACCAGAGGCAACAATAGCCCTTAAGAAACACAAATCCTCATGAGTGGAATACAGGTGGGTTTTAACAAAGTGGGGCAAGGTTTGGCTATTAGGATGAAGAGCTGGTGTGGATAGGGCAGAATTTGTCCAGTGTTGGGGATGGGTGGAGGTGATGGTGAAGATGTGGGTTGTAATTCAAGGACGTTCTGCAGGGGGTGAGATGGACCCAGGCCTCCAAGGGCTGCAGCTTTAGCCACCTCATCTGCTCAGTGCCTGGCATGAAGTGCCTGGCGTTTGCTGGGACCCACAACAGAAATCCCTACAGCCATGGTTTGGTCTCAGTTGTTTTTTGATCCTCCTTTTGTTGTAAATAGTCTCTGCTCTTTCTGGATGGCAAGTTGGGAAAGAAGGATGTGGAAAAACATTTTAAGTCTGTGTAGACATCTAGAGATTGTCCTTGTTCCCTGCCAATTGAAAGTCACAGGTGAGAGCTATTAGTTCAGCCTGCTGATGAATGGTGTAGGCAGGGAGAGTCTATGCCTCAACCTCCTCAGTGTCTGAGACCATGGCATAGTCCACTTTTTGGGCCTCCCAAGGAGTTGCCATCTGTGTTCCAGATATAGACCTGAGGCAATGTACCCTCCTTTATGTTCAAGGGGTGGGGCAGTAGCTCCTCTAAGGTTCCAATGCAAGACTAGGATGAGGAGTGGTCTGTAACCATATCTTCTCTGAGATATATATACCAGCAGATGTAAAAAAGGCATGGAGACTTCTTATATTTATTATAATCTTTTTTGGCACAGATTCTCAGCTATTCTAACTTTACTGTACTGGCCTGGCCCATGTACCACCACATGGGCCATTATCTGTCATTTTGGTCTCTTTCTGGTATCTGCTTCTTCATCCATGTCCCAATGCCAACTCTCTCTCTGGTTCTTATCTCAGACTCCCTCTCTGGGCCTGGAAGTCCTGCCTTAACTCTCCAGCCCAGCCTTTGGCCATTCAGCTCTTTATTTGACCATTTAGGTGATAGAAAACAATGTTTACAAAATGCTAAGGCAGGAGATACTATCTGATAATTACAATACCAAAGTCTGGTCAGTAATCAGAACCCTGCTAGAACAGATATCAGCTATTGAACAATACAAGGACAGTCTTCATACAGTGCACAAAAAGATTGTCCCTACACTGGTTTGAAGAAGATTTGAGATGTTGGTGGTGGGCATGGTTGGAAAGTAAGCATGGCATCTTCTATTAGTGCTATCTGGAGAGAGAGAATCCAGAAAGGAGGTGGAGTTTGTAGGTCTTTATATGTTAGGAGGTGAGACAGGTGGTAGGAGAAGAAGATAGTAGTAGATGACCTGAAAGGTTTTGGGGGAGTTCACGAAACGAGCTTGGCTGCAGCTAAAACACATATACAGGGTACCCATCCCTGGGTGGTAAGTGCAGGTGCCCACTGGTAAAATCAACAGTACCTGAGTGGGGAGTGAAGATTGGAAGAAATAAAGCAAGACAGAAAAGGGATCAGCTCAAGAGTGCTGTCAGTAAGACTCTTGATGAGAGTTTATTCCACAATTCCTTTTCATAGACAAAGCAAAACAAGTCACATCAGTACAAGAAAGAGGTTCAAGGAACTGCCAAACTTGTTTTCTTAAACCAATTCCCTGTAGCAAAGATGGTCCAAGGTCACACAAACAAGTTTAAGGAACTTGGCAAAACATCCTGCTTATCTCTGTCTCAAGATGAAGGCCAGGGTGAAAACATGTTTTGTTTTTTTGTTTTTGTTTTTGTTTTTGTTTTGCTGACTACTCAATAACAAGCAGCTCTCCACAGGTAAGGCCCAATTTTTTGGACAGGTATGCCATAGGTGCAAAGGAAGGTCCCAGTTGGTGGTCTAGGAACCCAAGGGCGTAGCTCTCTTCTTCTGTTATTTAAAGAGAGAAGGGACAGGTTAGGTATAAGCTAGGTATAGGTCCAGGGCCTGAAGGATGGTCTGTTGAAGCTTCTGAAAGGGCTTGGTAATGGGTTTGAGAATGGGGTTCATGCGAGGGGCCAAGGGCTACCTCGTATAGAGGGCAAGCAAGGATGGAGAAGGGGGGATCTGGGAGCATAAGAAGCCAGCTATTCCTAGGAATGATAAAATCTCTTTGGTAGAAGGGACCACGCAGGACTGAAGTAGGTGTTTCCTATCCAAGGTAATGGCTTTCTGGGTTGGGGTAATGGCTAATCCCAAGTAGTGGCCTGAGAGGCAGACAGTTGAACATTAGGCAATGAGAATCTATAGCTCTGTCTGGACAAGAAATTTAAAAGAGCAGAGGTGCCAGTTGGGCTAATTTGTAGAGACAACTACAAAGGGGAAGGTTATCTACATATTATATTAGTTAAGATTTGAAGAGAGACAACAAGAATAGAATAGAGGCTAGGGCCTGGACAATAAGTATGGGCTGTCCCAGAACCCTTGGGGTAGGAGTTGTGTAGAGAGGTGGGTGTCAGGATCAGTCTAGGAAAAAGGAAAAAATATTGTGACTGGGTGTTGAGGGAGATAGAGAAGAAGGAATCCTTGAGACCAGAGTTGAAGCCAGGACTGAGACCTGGGAGATCCCTGGGAGACAGTAGAAAGGAGTGTGAAAGGGTTAGCTTTGACAGGTAGAGGGGGACCATTGCAGAACTGAGGAGCTGGAGATCTTGGACCAGGCGGTAGGTCCCATTGGGCTTCTTAACTGCAATACTCAGGTGTCAAAGGGGGAAGGTGTGGGCAAAGTAGTGTTTCATTTTTTTTTCTTATGAGGTCAGAGATGACAAGCTTAAGTCCCCTTTGCTCTGGAGAGAGAGTGGGTCCTGGACTTGGTTGATGTATCAAGTAGGATCCTATAATTGGATGATGAGGGAGCAATGATGTTTGGCAACAGAGGGGTTTGGGGAATCCCAGTTCCACCTGGGAGACTGGTAAAGGAAATGGCATATTGGAAACAGTGAATTAGGTGGCTAGGAGGAGGAGAGGGGCTGCTGACGAGATTGGGGTCAGGCATATGGGAGGAGTGAAAGTCATAGAGGCTCCCACTTTGGCTAGAAGATCCTTCCCAATAAGGGGACAGGACAGGTTGGCACCACCAGAAAGGAATTAATGAGAGGAACACCCCTGAAAAGGCGACTGAGTGGTAGGGTCTGTCCCTGAACCTTGACCATAGAGAAATGAGAAGAGGTGGGTTCCTAGAACTCTGTCAGGACTGAGTAAGTGGTCCCAGTGTCCTGTTCCTGTAATGACTACCCAGGACTCCCTGTTAGAGATGACAGTCAGGTCAAGGGAGCTTGAGCCCCTTAAGCTGTCCATAAGCAGGCAGAGGTTGGCTGGCGGGCAATCTGGGTCTGATGTCCCCATGCCTTAAGGGGCACAGGGGCAATTAACAGCTCAATTGTCTCTCAATGGCTTTTTTATGGCCAGGGGGTTAGAGCAAGCCCAGTGACCCTTCTGACTACATTTAAAGCAGAGACCTGGTGGTCCTTGGGCCTTAGGAGCCAAAGAAGCCTAGACAGTCACCTCAGCTGGCTGGATGGCCTTGGACAACCTTTGCTATTTTTGTTTATGGGTGTTTCCATCTCTCCCCTGGTACGCCTTAAAGGCCAGTCTTTTCACAGCCCAGCAGTGGTGATGCCCACCATTAATCCCAGTACTCAGGAGGCAGAGGCAGGAGGATCTCTGATCTTTCAGTCAGCCAGAGCTACACAGAGAAACCCTGTCTCAAAAAAAAAATAATAATAATAAGAGGGAGGTGGAGAGAGAGAGACAGACATTCAAAGACAAATGGCTGGAGGAGAGGCATTCACTTACTAAGAAGAAGACATGAACCCCTGACCAGGCCATTTACTCCAGAGACCTCCCACAAAGAAAAAACTGGGGCTGGGTTAGGTCTGGTAGGGGGGGGGGTGTCCCATAGTATAGCAAGAATGAGTAGTGGAGCAGGAGCTGAAGGTCATTATTTTTAGAGCCCTTCAGTTAGGGTTTCAGGTGTAGAGGCTGGAGGTTTTCTAAGGGGCATCCCAAGGGGGACTGAGAGGGTATGAAAGAAAGATGCTTTTTCCGCAGATGAGAGAGGAGAAGGAAAATGTCAGCACAGCCTGTAGTCATGGGCATCCCCAGGACTCCAGGAGGACCGAATAAGGACAAAGTCATTCAGTGGGTTGTCACCGTCCTCAAGGGGGAGGGCCGTGCCAGGGGAGAGACTGCACCTGGTACCAGCACTTTCACAGAGGCCAGAAGGTGAGCTCTAGTGGTAGGGTCATCCACAGGAAATGGCTGGAGAATGGAGTTGCAAAGGCCATTAGGGCCTAAAAAGCTGTGAGGTTTACAGGCAACTCCAAAGGGAAGGTGGGAGAAGAGGGCAGGAAGAGGCACAAAAGCCCAGTAGGGCCTAAGGAAACTGCAGGGTTGCAGCACTGAGGGTGGTGGGGTGGAGAGACAGCGGCCAGCTTTAGCCTTAAAGAGTGGCTGGGACTACCTCTGCCTCCAAGAGTACCAGAGGAGTGTTGTGCGTTGTGTCCTGTGGCATTTCTTGGCTCCTGATTGGCAGGGTACCTTTTCCAGCAGAGCTTTAACACTTGCATTGGGGAAACCGTCCCCGTGTTGGAGCATAGCTGCAACAATAATTAGGAACTGGGCTCTAATTGCGTAGCACGAGATCAGGTCCGGCTCCTGGCTGTCAAGTCTGATTGTTGAAAAGTATGGATTTTGGTTTGGGCCCTTTAGTGTCAATAGTGAGCTGACTGGAATCTGAATGGCTTTAAGTTCAGCAGGACACCCGCTTGTACCCGAGATGCGCCCTGGAGAAGACCCTGGCTTCCAAGCTTCTTGCTCACCTTGGTAACCAAGACTTCCGGAACCCCTGAGATACCGGAAGTGACGCTCTCGCGCGTCCGGTCCCGCCATTGTTGTTCCTTGTTCGCGGGACGGGGAGCCGTCACGCGTGCTGGTGCGGCAGGGAGGGAGGCGCGGCCGGCACTCGGGGCGCGGCGCCAGCAGGGCCGGGGTGGCTGGCCGGGCAGAGGCGCCTCGTCCCGTGCCGGGGCCGCTGGGCTCGGGTTGGCGCCTGTGCGCCTGCGCTGCACCCGGCGGACGCGGCCAGGTGAGCGGCGCCCCACGCGAGCTCGCACTGCGCGGCGCAGCGACGTCGCTGCTGAGCGTTCGGGACCGTAAGGACGGCAGGAAAGCGCCCTGGGCTTCACGCTTGTGCTCTTAGCTCACAGATTGGTCCGTTTGTCTTTTAAGATAACCAGGCTCAGAGGAAAGTGTCTAACCCTCAGGTCTCCAGTGCCTGATACCAGGAACCACAATACACGTCCTACTTGCTCTGAGAAGCTGTTTTCAGATGGCGTGCATAAGCCGGAACACTTCTTCTCAACTTTTGTCAACTAAGTTAGCCGCACCTCTGCCCCTGAGAGGAGCCCGGTCCTGCCTTTTTAGTCTATCCAGAAAAAGGGAGCCCACATCTGTGTAAACTGCAAACAATAGCACTAAGAAAAATGATACTTGGGATTTCTGAAGCAATAACCGCTGGCGAGCCAGGAGGGATCAGAAAGGCTCTGAGCTAAGTAGAAAACTCTCCAGAGTTTTTATTCTAACTGTGCCTCGCTGTGGGTGGCCCTCCAGCAGCTTGGAGGCCTGTTTGATGCATAAAGCAGTTAACGCACACTGTTACAGTAACAAGTGTCACCCCTGGGACAACGAGAAAAACCTCTTTCAAGAGAAATGGTTTTTATTCTGGGTCTGGAGTAAGAGTTTGTTGGAAATAAAATGGGATAAAGTGTGAGTTTTCCCCGTATTTGTAGAGGGTTAGTCCCAAATGTGTATACATATTTAGCAGCTGAAGAGATTTGAGTCTCCACTTTCAGCACAAGTTTATTCCAAAAGTAAAGCTACATACTGTTTGAATTTTAGGGCTTACTATAGGACATGTTAACAGTTAAATAATTTAACATTTTCTTTAACATCCTGTTTTGTTGAATACCCTACATTGGAGGCCATTGCTCTCCTTTTAATTTGGGTTCTTGAGGAGAATGGTTGGAGAGGTGTGAAAGGCTATGAATGCTACGCGACGTTCAGTTAGGTTTTATCCTGTCAGCGACTAGAGCCATTAAAAGTTTGAGAAGGGAAGTCACTTGCAGTGATTGCCCTAACAGTACTCTTCTTCCCCCTGAAGCTTTGCTTTGAGCTCCAGAATCTCACCAAGGAAGAGCTGAGAACCCCGGGACTCCGATTGTTTTCTGTTTCTGTAGGTGTCACTTTCCTGCTTTTCTTGACTCTGCAGTTTGAAGCAGAGACTCGTTTTCATTGTGCCTGCTGCAGCTGGAACCAGCTTCCCTTTGGGATCCCAGTGACCATGGAAGGCAGAGGAATGTTAGGTCTCACCCCCAGAACTGTGTGTCAGAGGCACGGGGAGAGCTTGGTGGTGAAGCAAGAGCCAGGAAGCCAGAGCTGGGAACAGGGCTGCAGCTTCCAGAAGACCTGCCCTCCTGTCTGTGAAATCTTCCGGCTGTACTTCAGGCAGTTATGTTACCATGAAATGTCTGGGCCTCGGGAGGCTCTGAGCCGGCTCAGGGAGCTGTGCCACTGGTGGCTGATGCCAGATGTTCACACCAAAGAGCAGATCCTGGAGCTGCTGGTGCTGGAGCAGTTCCTGAGCATCCTGCCCGGGGAGCTGCAGACCTGGGTGCAGCTCCACCGCCCTGAGACTGGTGAAGAGGCTGTGGCTGTGGTAGAGGATTTCCAAAGACACCTTAGTGAGTCGGGGGAGGTAAGCAGTGGAGCCCGCCATAGCATGCAGAACTACTCTCCCACTGGGACTAGCCTGGGATAAGCATTCTCCATTCCCACACTTCAGGTTTGCCCTGAGGATCCCTGAGCCTTTTCCCCTGATACATGTACAGTAGCTTTGTGCTGCAAGCCATAAGCAAAACTACAAATACAAATCCTACTTAGTTGTGGGCTTGCTTACAGTTTCAGAGGTTAGTCCATTATCATGGCAGGGAACATGGTAGCACACAGGTATACATACATGGTGCTGAAGAAGTCGCAGTGAGCTCTGTATCCTGACCCAGAGAGAGAGAGAGAAACTGAGAAACATCAAAGCCCACCATCACTGGCATTTTCTCTAACAAGGCCACACCTTCAATCCTTTTAAATAGTGCCACTCCTTGGTGACTAAGCATTCAAATCTGTGAGCCTGTGGGGGCCATTCTTCGTAGAACAACCACACATGCCAAACTCTGAAGCAGGACTGTGTATGTGTGTATGTGTGGGGAGGTGCAAGTGTAGACGTGTGTTTATGTGGGGGAGAGGTGCATGTGCAGGGGCGTGGCGTGCGCTAGACTACAACCTTAGGTGTTGTTCCGTAGGTGTGGCCACGTTTTGATTTTTGAGACAAGATCTCCCTAACCTGGGAATTGGTGTTGAGGCTAGGTTCCTGGCCTAGGAGCCCTAGGGAGTCTGACTGTGGGCGTCTCCAGGATGGGAATTACCAGCATGTGCTGTAATGTCTGATTTTTTTATGTTGGTTCTGGGAATCTCCACTTAGGGTGTCGTGACTGCATGTAAAGCACTGTGTTGACTGAACCTTCTCTGCAGTCCTGATTGTCTCCTGTAAGTGCAGACAAAAGCTCCAGTATGGGCAGAAGAAGTTCCATATCATAACCTAACCTGGTTTCTCTCCTTCATCCAGCATGTAGCCACCCACAGGCAGTAAGCCTCATCAGAGACAGTGCCTCCACAGCCTCTGCTTCCTGCTTGAACATGGCTGTGTGCAGCCAGCTTGGTTTTTGAGACAGGCTCTCCCTAACCCCAGAATCGGTGCTTAAGCCAGGTTTCTGGCCTAGAAGCAGACGAAGTGGTCTAAGGAGGCCACTTACTCTGTGATTCTTAGAAGGCAGGTTTTGCAAAGTGCCGTAATTCTTACACATGATCCTGTGTACACATTCAGACAGAGTGGGTGGTGCCTGAGCAAGAAAGACACCTGAAAGCGTGCCCTAGCTACTACACAAATGTGCGTGTGTACCTGCACACACACGTGCGTACTCACATTTACACACAAAGAACTATTCAGTAGACAACATGGGAACTGATCTTCACTCCAGTCCTCAGGCCTAGCAGTGTTGACCATCTGAGCTGTGTTGATAATTCACATGGTTTTTCTTAAGAAAATGTGTGCCCAAAGCCCTGACACAGTTGAACTGGCTAGAATCTGTTCTTCAAGCTCCTACAAGGAGAGTTCAGAGAGGGATGGTGGGGAAGACTGTAAGCTTGGCAGTTAGCCGGTAGACTTCCTCGGGGTAGTGCCGGAAAGATAGGCCGGTCCTTCGTTTCTGTGGCTTTTTTCTGAATGGGCTGTCTTAGAGGTGGGGTTCTCTACCTTCACGGATGCACTTTTGAACCCTGTTTTTTGTTTTTTATCTCTAGGTTCCACCTCCAGTGCAAGAGCAGGATGTGCATTTAAAGAAGATGATAGCTCCAAGTGCAACAGAGCAATCTCCTACCTCAGTTTCCAGTCAGGGCCCAGCCCCTGAGGCCCTCTTGGGTCCTCCCTTTGACCCAGGAGCATACCACCTCCCCAGTGGACACTTTGGTACTTGTCTCCCCAGTTCTGTCCTCAAGTCATTTTTCCATCTGCCCTCTAGAGTCACTTCTTTTGATCAGCCTAACTTGCACCTCACTGAAATGCTACACTTCCCTTAGCTGGCCTCCGTCCTTAGTGGCTGGGTTGGCCCCTTTTAACTATTCTCTAATTGTGCATGTATGTACTAAGTTTCCCTCAAGCATGTGTCATTGGAAACACTCTGGAGACTGGAGACATACAGTAACTGTGATTATCTTTAAGAGTTCTTACCCAGGTGGCAGGGGGTCAGTGATAGAAATAAGAAGCAACCTCATAAGACACATTTGGGTGGATCATACCTGTCATTCCAGCACTTGGAAAGCCTAGTTCAGAGTATTTTTGATTGCTGAAGGCCAGCCTGGACTACTTTGTAAGTGTTGAGCTAGCCTGTGCTTCAGATTAATATCCTGTGTCAAACAGAACCTCCCAAAACAGCTCCCACAACAAAGGATACATATAGACGGTACTATCCCAGGCATGATGCTGGCGCTGTGAAGGGCATTATTGTGAGGCAGGGACTGGTATGGGGTACTGGAGGAGCTAGCAAGAGATTTAACCCTTTAAAAAGGAGAGAATGGAGACTGGGTACAGTGCTGCCTACTTTTAATCCTAGCTCTTGGGAGGCCAGAGCAGACAGATCTCTGTGAATTTGAGGTCAGCCTGATTTCCATAGCAAGCTCCAGGCTGACCAGGGCTACATAGTGAGGCACTATCTTAAAAAAAAAAAAAAAAAAAAAAAAAAACAAGAAAGAAAGGAAAGAAACTGCAGTTGCAGTGTTGAGGAACACTGTCTGGTACACAGCGTTGTGACAGGTCTGAGAGAGCAGTAAGCACTGGGAAGTGTGACTGCAGCCATGAAAATAGAAGCAGTCACTGAAGGAGGGGAAGGAGGCACGGCTGGCTCCAACAGCTCCACGTGGCAGGAGGCTGCTGCCGAGATGAGGGCCTGGCTGCTCTCCCAGGGTCAGTTGCCAGCACTACAGGGTAGTTCCCTCACCATCTAGAACTCCAGTTCCATGGGATCCAATGTCACCTTCTGGTCTCCACACTAGGTATATACAGACACATATGCAGATAAAACACCCATACCCATAGAATAAATGAGAGATGTGTGAATGTTGTTATTGTTGTTTTAAGGCAGGAAAGTAAATCAGTCTTAGAAGTGGTAAGGAAATGAAAGCAGAGAGAATGTAGTCATAAATAGAGCTTAAGTCAGATTGGAGAGGGTCTTGAACCCCAGTTTTCAGATTGTCAAATGCCGTCTGTTGTGCCCTCTGAAGAACATTCTTGGCACACTTAGGATTAGGTCTCTAGGAAGCTAAAAGTCAGAGCGTGTTCCACACTGTCACAGTGGGAGTCCTTACCAGCGCACTGCCTCTTTGCCTGCCGTCGTTCTTGCTAACCTTCCCTCCTGTCAGCCAGCTTCTCCCACTCTCTTCACAGGTCTCACTGTGGAGCTCTGTCTAGCCTGGAGCTGTGTAGGCCAGGCGGGCCTTGATCTCATGAGATCTGCCTGCCTCTGCCTCCCAAGAGCTGAGATTAAAAGCAGCACCACGCATGGCCCAGCATCCTTTTGGAGACACGTGGAACTGCGCCATGTGATGGTGAAGAGGAACTTAGTTATCATTCACTGAGGAGACAGTGTCACCGGGACCCTGGAGGATGCTGCAGCACTGTGCCACACTATCTAGCTGTTCCTTTTAGTCTTTCTCCTACCTAGGTTGTGCTAGCCTAAGTTTCCTCTGTCGCTGCCTTTCCTTTCCTCCTCCTCTATGGAGCATTGTCCCTCTGTGTTTTACTAGCCCTGAAGAAAAGAGGGGTATTTTCTACATTCTCTATTTTTCAAATATCTCATTTCTTTACTATAAAAGGACTTTTTTTTTTTTTCTTTTTTTGGCAACAGGTAAGAACAGGATAAGAAGTTCTGAGTACACGGCAAAGCAGGATGTTTCTAAAGGATCAGACTCATTTGACACAGCCTCAGAGGGAGTCTTTGGAGTAGCCCTGGTAGAGCCTGAGTCTGGAGATATCTGTGAAGGTCTTTTAGAACAGGTAGAAGGGCAACCTTCAGATGAAGATGAGAGTGAACTAGAAAGTGATGTATTGGAAAAGAAAGAGAAGAAAAATCCAGAAGAAGACAGAAATGAGGAATGTAAAGATGAAGGGCAACATCCAGATCTGCCCTCCATTCCTGTTGAGCATCAGGGAGAAGCCCAGAGACAGAAGTTCTATCAGTGTGGGGAATGTGGACACCAGAGAGTCCACACCGGAGACAAACCCTATAGAGGTAACGAGTGTGAGAAGACCTTCTGGCAGATGTCTCAGTGCATTGCTCACCTCAGAGCACACTCGGGGGGAAAGCCCTGTGAACATAGTGACTGTGGGAAGACTAATGGCCGCAGCTGCCATCTTGCTCAGTCCCAGAGCCTCCCTAATGGGGAGAAGCCGAGTAAGTGTGCTGGATGTGCAGAAGCTTTCATCCAGAGGTTCCAGCTCACTGATCACAAGAGGACCCGTGCTGGGGAGAAATCTGAGTGCACTGAGTGTGGGGAGGCGTTCATGCAGAGGAAAAGTCTTATCCTTCACAGTAATAAGCTCTATGAGTGTAATGAGTATGGGAAAGCCTTCTGTTCCAACAGAAATCTTACTGACCACCAGAGAATCCACACTGGGGAGAAGCCTTACGAATGTATTGAGTGTGGCAAGGCCTTTAGTAGGAGTAAGTGTCTTCTTCGACATCAGAGTCTCCATACTGGGGGAAAACCATACAAATGTAGTAAATGCAGGAAAGCCTTCAGTCAGAACTCTCAGCTCATTGACCATGAACGAATTCATTCTGGGGAGAAGCCTTTTGAATGCAGCGAGTGTGGGAAGAAGTTCAGCTTAAGTAAGTGCCTCATTCGGCACCAGAGACTCCACACTGGAGAAAAGCCCTATAAATGCAGCCAGTGTGGAAAATGCTTTAATCAGAACTCTCACCTAATGATACACCAGAGAATTCACACTGGTGAGAAGCCTTATGAATGTCATGAGTGTGGGAAGGTCTTCAGTTACAGTTCTAGCCTTATGGTCCATCAAAGAACGCATACTGGTGAGAAGCCCTACAAGTGTAAAGATTGCGTGAAAGCCTTTAGTGACAGTTCACAGCTCAGTGTGCACCAGAGAGTGCACACTGGTGAGAAGCCATATGAGTGTCCTGAGTGCGGGAAAGCCTTCAGCCAGCGCTCCACCTTTACTCACCATCAGCGGATTCATGGTGTGGAGAAGCCCGCGAGTCTGCTTCAGACGATGTCTTAGGGATTTCCTTAGATGCACTTAGAGCTCTCTTACTTCACCCCTTACACTTTTGTTTTGTGCATATGGATGTTTTTGCCTGTATGTATGCATAACACTTGGGTGCCTGGTGCCTACATAAGTCGGAAGAGGTAATGAGGCAGTTGTCGGCCCTCATGTGGATGGTGGGGATCACATCTGAGTCTTCTGGCAGAGCAGCCAGTGCTCTTAACCACTGAGCCTTCCTCCAGCCTTCACGTTTGTTTTTAAAAATTAGTCCACTATATAGCTTCTTATCACTTAAGTTCCCTCCCTAGAAAAAAAATTCCCCCTGTTAATTTGTGTTTCTTTATAACCTTGAAGATTCATCCAATTTAAGGATTTTAACTTTTCACTTATTTTCAAATTATGTATATTTGTGTACGTTTGTACATTTGAGTGCAGTGCTTTTAGAGGACAGAAGAGGGCATTGGATGCCCTCGAACTGGTGATCGTGAGGTTCCTGACCTGGTGCTGGGACTTGAACTTGGGTGCTCTGCAAGAGCAGGACATATTCTTAACCACTGAGCCATCATCCCAGCCCCAGGACTTTTCCTTTCCATGCTTTTCCTTTCAAACCTCTTGATCTGATCTCAATGCTTGAGTTAGTTGGTGCTGTATGATACAACTGTTAGATTCTCCTGTAAGTACTTATTATATACTTCAACACCAACATGTAGGCTCACTGTGAGTATATATTTTCATATATTGTTAATTATATTATTTGCTAAATAAATACGTTTTAAAATCTCCATTCAAATAATCCTTAAATTATGGACACACTCCGCTCCCCCAAGCTTTTAAGGTTGGAAGTGCATCTGCAGTGTCACAGTCCAGCCATTAATGTCTTCTGGAGCTACTGTAAGTTGCAACTGTCTGTTCATTGTCCTTAAAAAGCTAACTGCATGTGTGAGAGAGTGAAAACAGAGACAGCACATTTTCGTAACTATTCAGTTGTGCAGTCATGTCCCTCTTAAGGGTTCATCGCACTGCTCGCTGACTTGCCAACCATTGGCTCTTCAGTGAGCAGGTTCAGACCATAGTCAGAATTTACGACAGGTGTGTTGACTTCATGGCTGCACTGAGTTACATAGACCACCACGCACTTCTGTCCACATGCTGGAGAGCTGAACTCAGGTCCTCACGCTTAGAGGTAAGCTCTCTGCCTACCGAGCCATCTCTACAGGCCCGCTGTGCACAGTTTTGAAAATATTCTTGACGAAAATGTGGAATAACGTTCTAGGCTAACGTGGTTATTGGCCCTTGAGGAATCCATGGTGTAGAAAAAGGTCTTAATCTGGGTATGGTGGCACACACCTTGAGAAGCAGAAACATTTTAATTAGTCCAGGGTCAGCTTGGACTACAGAGCAAGTTTCAGACCAGCTATGTCTTCACTGTCTGCAAAGGAAGTGGGGGTGTGAATAAACAAGGTGACAACTTCCACTTGGGGGTTTTCAAAATTGACGTCACATACGTGTGCGTGTCCCCATGGAGGTCACAGGGCAGCTTCTGGGAGTTGATTCTCCAAGAAGCTCTCATTGGTCAAGTCAGAAGTCCGTCAGGCTTGGCAACAAGTGCCTTTGCCTGCCAAGTTCTTTCACTGCCCCTCAGTTTAATTTTTAAGACCACCCACCTCCCCCACTCCCCCCGCGTGTGTCTCTCTGCGTGTGACAGCATGTGCATGGAGGTTAGATAACTTTATGGGGCTGGTTCTCTCCTTCCACCTTGGGTGAGTTCCAGGGACTGTACTCAGGTCACCGGGCTTGCTCAGAACGCACCTTTAGCCACCGAGCCATCTTGTCAGCCTCTGTGTTTGTTACTTCTCTGTTGCTGTGATAAAAAACCATGACCAAAAGCACCTCAGAGGAGAAAAGGGTTTACTATGGTTTATAGTTCAAGAGGGATAAAATCTATCAAGACGGAAGACATGAAAAGAGGTAGGCAGTAGTGGTGGTGCACACCTTTAATCCCAGCACTCGGGAGCCAGGGGCAGGGGGATCTCTGTGAGTGTAATGACAGCCAGAGCTACACGAAGAAATTCTTAGGGGGAAGAAAGAGGTACTGTGGCTCCAGCAGGAAGTTGATGATCACATTACACACACGAAGCAGAGAAAGCACATGAAGTGGAGTGTCACAAATAAGGCCCCACCGCGTAAAGGTTCATGAACCTTCCCAAATAGCACTGCCAACCGAGGATACATGTTCAGATACATGCGCCGAAGGGCAACATCTGCAACCGCCAGGCTCCAGTCTAAATCAGAATTCAAACCCGGGAAATAGTTCTGGTAGTCAAACTAGGAGCTAGAGATCCACACTGAACCACTTGCCTCCTACATGAAACCAACATACACTGCAACTATGTTCTGCAACCAGTAGGTGTTGTATTTTGGTGTTATTAATACTTATATGATATATCTTTTAGTAAAGCCGCAGTTAATCCTAAACAGCTGTATAACAAAATCACCACACAGAGACTAGGATTTATTTAGTTAACCTAGAACACAATGCTGGGCAATAGTTACTCCATCCTAAACCTCCAAGTCCAGATATTTTCTCTCATTCAGATTTTCCACATTATACTTGCTTTTAGTGATAACTTAGGTCCAGTTCATTTCTTCACGTCGTTCCAAGACCTCTCCTCCAGCTTCTGCACTCCCAGCTTCTCTCCTCTTCTCCCTCCTACCTCTTCCTCCCCTCCAGATCCTCCCCTCCATTGCTCAACATTGTGTCTTTTTTTTTTTAATTTTGGCATGTTTACACAAAGTTGAGACAGGTGATGCTTAGAATAAGTATCACAATGCAGTGTCCAGATTGAAACCAGAGAGTAGGGGGAGAAATCAGCATCTGAATGAACAAGGGTAAGGTGTATACATTTCAGAAGAACATCACACCAACAAGTAGGGAAAACCACGTAGTTATAATTTATTTCCTGTCTGTATGGCTGTTTGGCTTGAGTGTATGTCTATGCACTACATGTGTGCTTGGTGCCTGCAGAGGCCAGAGGAGGGCAGCAGATCTAGAACAGGAGGAACAGATGGTTAGGAGCCACTATGTGTGTGTTTGGGGTTGAACCCAAGACTCCCAGAAGAGTGGCCAGTGCTGCTAACTGCTAAGACATCTTTCCTGTCCCAGGTATTTTGTTTGTTTGGTTTGGTTTCAGGGTTTTTTGTTTGTTTGTTTGTTTGTTTGTTTGTTTGCTCTGTTTTGAAACTGGGTCTCACTTTTAGCTCTGGCTAACCTGGAACTCACAATATAGACCAGACTGACCTTGAATTCACAGAGAGCCACCTGCCTCTGCCTCCCAAGTGCTGGGGATCAAAGGCGTATGACACCAAGCTTGATACAAGTCATGAGATTTTAAATTCTGACATGGTGTGGGGGAATAGAGAAGTGGCTCAGTGGTTTGGAGCATGTACTTCTTGTAGGCTTAGATTTTTCAAATACCTGCTTTGTTTAAATGTTCTTAAATGCCTCTGCCTTCCTCCCCATGCCCTGACCTTAGGTAAATTAGTAGGAAAAGGGGCTGTGGACCACTTTTATCTACTTCCTACTGATCAGGGTCATTAGGTTTTTGGGATACACCAATCTCAGTCATCAGGATACCAGCAGTCCAGTCAAACAGTAAAGCAGCAAACCAGCTGTACCGCTCAGCAGAGGTGGAGAGACCCCCAGGAGTCAGCTGCAGGAGTTGGCAAAGAGGCAAAGCATTCCAAATGGTTGCAAAGTGTAGAAATGCAGAAAGCATTCACTGTCTGTGGGCTTCTATTTATGCCTTCTCAGAGTCTACACAAGGATGTTTTCCAGCTCACAAAATCCATGTAGTTTTCAGCTGACCAACATCACTCACCTTTTCACGGGGGCTGTTTTTCAAGGGGTCTTTTTTCCACAAGGGAGAAAAACATTCCCACATGCCACACTTGGGACCCAAACAAAAACATATTCACAGGACACAACTGAGTTTCCAAAGAAACCAGAAACTTCCGCTTCAACTGTTACTGTGACGGACCCAAGTGCAATTCCCAGCACCCACAATACGGGTGGCTTACAACCCAACTTCCTGTGACTCAAGCTCTAGATCTGATGCCCTACTCTAAGCTACTGAGCTCACATCACTCAGCTACACACGGACATACATACATACACATAATTAAAAATAAAATTCTGACCTATTTTGGAAGATGGCTTTTGTCTAGAAGTTAACTTCAAAGCTGGGTGTGGCAGTGCATGCCTTTAATCCTAGCACTTGGGAAGCAGAGGCAGGCAGATCTCTGTGAGTCTGAGGTTAGTCTAGTCTACATAGTGAGATTCTAGGACATTCTAGGACGATGTAGTGAGGCTCTGTCTCAGAAACAAACCAAAATAAAATAAAATAAGTCTTTTTTTTTTTTTTTAGTTAAGAAATTTTTTTTTGTATTTTATTTTTGTCTTATCAGTTACATTTTATTAACTCTGTATCCCAGCCGTGTCCTGATCCCTCATTCCCTCCCAGTCCCTCCCTCCCTCCCTCCTCTCCAC
>NW_026586383.1:11448435-11449272 GCF_907164565.1 Psammomys obesus
AGTTCCTGTTAGAAATAGTCCTTGTTCCACTCACTATGGGAAACCAATTGGTTACTGAGCTACCACAGGCTACATCTGAGCAGAGGTTCTAGGTTACATTCATACATGGTCCTTGGTTGCATGTCAGTCTCAGAAAAGACCCTGTGCCCAGATATCTTTGGTCCTTGTGGAGCTCCTATCCTTTCCTCATCAGACTAACTCCCCTTCTTTCTTATGATTCCCTGTACTCTGCCAAAGGTTTGGTCATGAGTCTTTGCTTTGAAAACACTGCTAGTTAGAGTTTTTCAAATGCGCTCAGTAGACTCCTGTCAATGTTCAATGCACATCCCATCTGTCATTCTAAACGAGGATTGATCATCTTGCCCCATGTCTGCTCTCTTGATTATCTTTTTTGGGTGTACAGATTTCATTATGTTTATCATATCTTATAGGTCTATATAAGTGAGTATAGACCGTGTTTGTCTTTCTCCTTCTGGGATATTTCACTCAGGATGATCTTTTCTAGGTCCCACCATTTGCCTGCAAATAAAATAAGTCTTAACTTCTTTCTAAAGTTTCAGAAAGGCTGTGTTCATGAAAACTATTAGAAATAAATTTGATACCATTGTCACACAGTGGCTCTTAACATCACCTCATGCTCTGTCCTGACGGAGCCCTATGGAAGCATTTCCCCAGAATGGTAAAGGCAGGTGTGTTATGATGCCAACTGGCTCCAAAATGTACCGTGTAGTTTAAGTACTCAATTCATGGAGAGGCCCTGTAGATTTAGTCTTCACTGGACCAAACCAGTCCTCCCACAACTCCCCACAGCCTCCCCATGACCCCCCACGGCCCCCC
>NW_026586383.1:11449372-11480011 GCF_907164565.1 Psammomys obesus
CCCCCCACAGCCCCCCCACAGCCTCCCCACGACCCCCCCAACAATCCTCCCACCAGCAGATGTACTGAGCTACTTTACCGGGTGCCCAGCCGAGCAAGGGGCAGATTATCTTTTAAGGCATACAAATATTTTGCTTCAAAACACAGTAAAGAAATTATGTATGCAGTATTCTGCCTGCATGTTCACCCACACACCAGAAGTGGGTACCAGATCTCATTATAGAGAGTTGTGGTTGCTGGGAATTGAACTCAGGACTCTGGAAGAACAGACAGTTCTCTTAACCTCTGAGCCATCTCTCCAACCCATCCCTCCCCCAGTCCATTCCTTTTTCTTGGTGGTAAATATTCCTGAAATAACGCCTGATTGGGATTGCTAACTGATCAAAACTACAGTGTTTCCTCCTTGGTAACCAATTCCACACACTTAAAAAGGTTTTAGGAATGTGTGTATAGCTGGTATCACATTACCTAGCCAATAAAGTTCTTTCCCAAATTCCTTATAGTTGCATTTTCTTCTGTTATAGATATTGCATATGTTCAGCTTCCCAACACGGTGAACAGATAATAGATAGTTTTCCAAGAACTACCAGTCACACAAGGAGTGGGTAAAAAGCAGGTCAGTAGACAAAGCAATCCCAGGACAAAACAGATTTACCACAGGCTGAATAAAAGGTGGTGACAGAGCTGAACTGGATGCATTCGGGCTTGGGACTCGTGTCTATGTATCCAGCCACAAGACTGAATGCATTGAGTCCGTTTCCACTTTCAGAGATTGGAAAATGCTATATCCCTTGAGGGTGTACACAGGCCCTCTAGAGCAGAGGATGCCAGAACCGTTGTAGTGACGGCACACCGGTGGCAGCCTGGGGACAAACCAGAGCATGTCCTGATGTCAGGAAGAAGACCGTGAAACTGTCAGCATTACGCTGCCTCAGCAATGAGCAGAAACAAAACAAAACAACAAAACACACGCTGCCCAATTTCTTCCTAGGGAGACACAACGCTGTCCTCAAGCTGTCTAGCTAATTCCTCCGAATGGATACATTTCCATAGAGGAAGTGGGGAAGCTTTGAACACTGGGAAAGTTAACCTTGGAAAGCTCAGGAAGTAAACAAAACTTACAAGGTGTTGCTGGGGACGTCCTTAGCAGTGACAAACCCTTGCAAGGTGCCCAAACTAGGTTCTCAGCACTGACATTGAGAGGTTCACAAACACCTGTAACTCCAGTTCCAGAGATTCAATGCCCTCTTTGGGCTTCTGTGGGCACCATGTATGTGTACATGTAAACACACACAGACACACATTTTTTTAATACTCACAAGGCTCAGGAAGATCCTGAAACCTAGAAAAGTCATAAAGCACCTTCCCAAGTTTATAACAGTAAGAATACCTGGAGAAAAGAGACTCTCTGAGCAGCCGAGTTGTGCAGCGCTATAGAGATGCACTCTTCGCGGATACCCACCCACGCTAGAGGACTTTCCAGCAAAGCAGCCGCCCTTGAGTCATCCTTGTTCTTAAGGAACCTCCCACGTATGTGGCTGTAATTCTTTGATCTGCTGGTGGTGTATACTATCTGGAGGGAACAGGAACTGTTTACGTTTCCCCTGGAAAAATTACACAACTAGCGTAAGAACAGGAATGCACGGAAACAAAGATGTAATAAGTTTTTAAATACAGGAGCCTCTGCCAGACATTCCAGATCTGAACAACAGTGACCATCATACAAGTGGTTAGTAAATCACTCTTCAAAATAACCCTTCAAAATAAGTGTAGTCCCATCCTCACCAGCTACTTCGCTTTTAAATGCAGTACCTGCTTAGTAAATCTGTGTTCGTTCCCGACTCTCTCTCAGCCTGCTCGCCAAAGGGCAGTACTAACTTCAAAGGGCGAAGTCAAAGAGCTAAGCTTGCACACGAGGCCGTTTTAGAACGCCTCCAAACACAGAATGTATAGGAACAGGTTTCTGGCCTTATTTCATATCTCAGAGGCAACGAGTATTGGAATATGTGACAGAAAACAAAACGAACAGCAACAAAAGAAAGCTCACGCCTGTCCTCGGTCCCACGTTCCTACCAGCAGGCTTCCTGCCCTAGTCAGAGCAGGCCAGGCCTTTGCCAAGGCCGCCGCACCCTTACCGGTAGCACCTCAAGACCTGTGCTCCTAACGTCCCTTCAGGAACACGTGTTGGCCAGGGGTCTACATGTTTCCTGAACATGCTTCGTCTATGCACAGCCCACCACCTCTCCCTGCCACCGCTCTCCCAGATTCTTTTTTTTTTTTTTTTACCTCCTTTTACCTGAAGGCAGCGTACAGAGTAGGGAGTCATTTTCCCTACCGGTGCACGCGCAGGTCTTAGAACAGGGACAGAGCAGTCATCCCCACCCCCACCCCAGTACACGTTTCCGGCTGCTGCAATACAAGGTAGACCCCGGGCTGTGGGGCTGGGCTGGCTCTGGTGGCTCTGAGGAGGAGGCCTCAGGTTTCTCTTCCCGCGCTGCCCGAGGCCTTGCCCAGCTCCGCAGGCTCTCTCGTCGCTGGTTGAACGCTCCCACGCTGTCCTCCGTCTAATAGCAGTGACGTCTGGGGGCATCTGCGGGTCTGGAACGCGCCTGTTCAGCCGCTCTGGACACAGAGATGCCGAGACCTCCGGCGGCTAGAAGGGCCCCGGGGACGGAGGGCGGGCCTGCCGGGGGCCCGGGGTACAGAGATGCGAGACCTCCCGGTGCCTAGAAGGGCCGCGGGCGCGAGGAAGGGGAGCGAGCTCTGCTGCCGTCCGCCGCTTTGTTCTGTGCTTCGGCGAGGGACACGCGGCCGCCGTCCGTGCCTCGGCTCCGGGAGCGAAGGGCTCCCGCGGGGGGCGCGGTCCCGCGTCCCGGGAGGGCGGCCTTGTCCAGCGTCTCCTCTGCCTGCTGTGGGGTATGACAGGAGCCGCCGAGGCTGTCGGGGTCCAGGCTCTCCCAGGCCTACCCAACCGCGGACTGTCTGGCTGCTTGGCCAGTGAAGACACTGGGGTTGGGAGGAGTGGGTAGGTTTGCCCAGAATATTCACTCATTTGTGCACTCAGCAACCACCCATCTCTGGGCGCTGGGGGTGTAGTGTGTACAGGGCAGATACTCTGAAAGGGAGATACGGAACAAGCTTACAGGCTGACCCTGCGCGCAGGGAAACGGCATTTACGAGGCCTGACAGTTTTAAGAAATGAGTAATCAGAAAAACATTGAGCATTAAAGGCTTTACGTTTCATATTTATTGTTGTTGTTACTGTTATTATTACTATTGTTAGACTTTGACATAGGATCTCACTATGTAAGACTGACTTGAAACTTGCTCAGTAGACCAGCTTGGCCTCGAACCCACAGAGTACCTGCCTGCCCCTGCCTCTGGAGTGCCACGATTAAATGCATATTCAGCCACCGTGCTACTGTTCGCAGTTAACAATAGATGGGACAGTCTCCTGAGGTTAAGGCTCTCGTTTATATGTGTTTACAGTGACTCAAGGAACGCGTGCGTTGAGCCCACAGAGGCCAGATCTCTGCTGGGCAGGTGGTTTGGAGTGAGGCTGCTCACGGTGCCTGGGAATAAGGGTGAGTTTCTCTCTTCTCTCCTGAGTGAGCCACAGCCAGCCAGTCTGGGAAGTTTTCTGGAGACTGGCCTTCAACTCCTTGATCCTCCTGTCTCCACCTCCTGGTTCCTGGGGTTTCATGCCACTCTGTCTGGCAGAAAGGGAGAATTTCTTGAGAAGATTGTCAGGTAAGAGAAAACACAAAAACGAGAGGTGGGAAGAGCTCTGGGCCTCCTAGGAGAGAACTTGGGGTGAAGGAGCTCAGACTGGGGGTCATGACGCTTTGAACCCTGTGCTCCTGTGAGGTCACCCTCGCTGTCCGTTTGGATGCAAGACCTGGAGCTGGGTATGGCAGTCCCACCCCATGAAGTGTGGGGCAATTTCCAGCACTTAAGATGCTGTGAGTTCGAGATCAGCCTGGGCTACCTAGTGAGACCCTGTCTGAAAACAAAATGTGTGCTGTGCCGCTGTCCAGTATCTTACAGTCTGTAGAGAGTGGGACTGGCCAGTTTCTAAGGAGTGTAGACTCTTGGATGGTTATATATAGTTGCTAGGACTACAGATACATTGTCATTTTCACTTAGAATATGGAGTCTTTTTTAAAGAAAAATGTTGCAGCCTGGCAGTGGGGCATGCTTCAGTCCTAGCACTTGGAAGGCAGAGGCGGATGTATATTGTACACACACATTTTATTTTATGTGTGTGGCCGTCTCACCTGCGTGCGTGTCTGTGCCGTGTGCATGCCTGGTGCCCATCAAAAGAGGGTGTCTGAGCTCCTAGAACTGGAGTTACACATGGTTGCGGTGCGCTGTGTGGATGCTGGGGATTGAACCAGGTGCTCTGGAAGAGAGTGTCAACTGCTGACCCATCTCCCCGGCTCCTAGATGTGGAGTCTTAGAAGAGTGATGGTGGCTGTGGTGTGCGGTGGGCCCCCGTGCGCCATCTCCAGATGCACCTGTGTTAGAGGAGATCGTGGTCGCTTGACACTGCAGACAACATTTGTTAGGTCCTAGTGACAGGCCTGTCGCAGGCAGGCGCAATGGTCCTGCTTCGTAGGGCCTTCAAGCCTAAGGCTGTGTGTGGAGGAGGAGACACGCACACGCCAGCAGCTGTACTGTGGGGCGATCTCTAGTTTATATCTCACTTTTGTTCTTTTCTTTCAAGCACAGAAACTTTATGTAGATATACATATAATTTTTTCTGTTATGGTGTCAGCCTTTGCTATGACTCTCTCTGAGGTCAGGTAGACTCTTGATTTTTTTGTTGATTTTCAGTTCATACATTTCTCTCATTTGTCTCTTGAGCTTTTAATGATTAAGATATTTATTATTCCTAACTGCACTCTAGTTAATGACCAACAACCTTATAACCATTGCTCAGTGAGACCCAAACAAACAGACAACTATGGTGAGTCAGAATGTAGCATCCTTGGGAAAAGCGCAGCTTTTTCACATTTGCCGATGCTTGCCTGAGCCTGTGCTTGGGAGTATTTTTCTAGATACTCTTCCTGCCCTACTCACCACACAGCTTAATCTTTCTGTCCTCCAGCTTCTCGAACACTCTCTTCAGACTGCCTGGGAATTCTCCGACGTCTGAGGGAAGCACGGGAGGCAACAGCTGGGTTTCCTTTCAGTCAGATCCTCACAGTAGCCCTTTTTTTATTTATTTATGTATTTTACTTTTGAGAGTTTATTATTTGCTCTGTATGCATGAATGAAGGCCTGAAAATCTGTGCGTGCAGTGCCTATATTGGGCAGAAGAGGGGGCCTGTCTTCCGACACTGGAGGGCCCCACTGTCATCTGCTGTCTAGGTGCCATGACCTGAACCTGAACCCTAGTCCTCTCTGCAAGAGCAACAAGGAGAGACCACTGAACCATCTCTTTGGTTTAGCCCGTCTTCCTCCTGGAGTTCCACAGGGGCACTGTGGTTCTCTTCACAGTGACTGTTATTACGTTTTAGGGATGCTAGTGAGAGGACAACTTTTATTTGACAGAAGAGTAAGCTCAAGAAAATCGTTGATTATGGTTATAACAGCATGTTGTGTACTTTAATCCCTAAAGGAGTAGATTTTAAAAGCTGTTGCTACATAAACTTAAGGAAATGGTTACCCTGGCTTCACGTAACGATTACGAAACGTGTACACATGAGAAAACACACCATGAAGACACAGAATTTTTATTTTTAGCTTTTTTTTGAGGCAGAGCTCTTTTACTACAGTTTTCACTAAATGAGGTTAAGAATGTAGGGTACGAGAGTCTATCTTGTGCATGTTCGACTGTTCAGCAGTGTGTCCATAGCCTGAAAGCCAGCACAATGTGGGGAGTTGTGCTCGTGCATTAGTGTCAGCTGTCACCTGTCTGTGCTCCCATGGTTCAGCTCCTCCAGACTGAGGTTTGCACAGGTTACCTACCCATTGCAGAATTGTGTCCAGATATTGGAAAATCCCTGGTTATTCCCAGTATATACCTGTATGTCTCAGCCCTTACTGGGCCCTTATGGCCCCTGGTTGCCCCTTACTCTCTTTGCCATCTTTGGGACTTAACTGTTAGACCATGCACAGTCCTGGCAGAGATCCTGTTGCTCTTAAACCCACTCCCTAAATTTAGCCTTTCAAGTTTACACACTAGATTTCATTTTCAGAATGTCTGACATGCTGAAAAACAGACACCTGAAACTAGCAGGAAAAGCTGGCTCTAGCCTCAGGAAAGGCCCGAGAGCCATGCTGTGTAGCTTCAGTATTAGAAGGATCAGTATTAGAAGGATGGTGTGACTGGCCACTAAGCAGCTTAAATACAGAGATATGGGCTGAGGCCTGCTGCCCAAACCTCAAGAGAAAGACCAAACTTCAGTTGTTCCCTAAAACAATCTTAGTTGTTATTCTGTAGTTCTGAGCATTTGCTGTATGCCAGTCATTGCTCCACTGTTGCTTAAGGAAATAGTGCAGCAAGACGCAGAAGCCAGACCAGTCTGAGCTGTAGGTATTTCCGCCAACCGAGGACCTTTCGCTGCACGTTTTCCTGGTGCTTGCTTATGCTTGACCCGGCCTCTCGGGTATTTTGCAGAGTGGATTGCACACTGCTCATTGTGTGTTCCGAGCCTGGGTCTGCTGGGCTCGTCTTCACTTCTGTCTGCCGTTAACTTCCCCTTTTGTCTAACTTCACTTTTCTCATCATTTTGAACAGTGCTCTGCTCTTGAACACTCACCCTTCCACTTGAGATCCTGTGATCTACTACATCTTGTCTTCCTTGAATAATTCTTACCCTGTTACAGAGAAACTGGGGCACGCGCATTTCCTCTTTCTCCTGGCAGATGGTGAAATGGACTATCATTCTAATGGAGCTATCATTCTAAGTCATTCCTGAAAAATCAGAATCACATGCTGCCCTCAAGAGAATTCCACATAAGTGTTGCCAAGAAAATAAAAAAATTCTAAAAGACAAGACTAGGAGAGCCACTGGAATGCCCCTAGCAGGACAAGATGAGGAGAAAGACGAGAAAGTTCAAACGTACGACGTTTGAAGATAGTAAATCAGCCAGAGGAGGGAGTGACCAAGATTGTGAAGATGATGGTAGTCAGTGCTGTGACTCTGCCACAGATGAGCGAGGTCATGGTGAAAAGAGACAGTATGTGTGTACTGAGTGTGGAAAAGCCTTTAGTCAGAGCGCCAACCTCACCGTGCACGAGCGAATCCACACAGGAGAGAAGCCTTACAAGTGTAAGGAATGCGGGAAAGCATTCAGTCACAGCTCCAACCTTGTGGTCCATCGGAGAATCCACACTGGCCTGAAGCCCTACACATGTAGTGAGTGTGGGAAAGCCTTCAGTGGTAAGTCACACCTCATTCGGCACCAGGGCGTCCACAGTGGAGAGAAAATATTCGGATGTAAGGAGTGTGGGAAAGCTTTCAGTCGGAGTTCAGGACTTATTTCTCATCACAGGGTTCACACTGGTGAGAAGCCCTACACTTGTGTGGAGTGTGGGAAAGCGTTTAGTAGGAGTTCAAACCTCACTCAACACCAGAGAATGCACAGAGGAAAAAAGGTTTACAAGTGTAAAGAGTGTGGGAAGACATGTGGTTCCAATACAAAGATTATGGACCATCAGAGGATTCACACCGGGGAGAAGCCCTACGAGTGTGACGAGTGTGGAAAAGCCTTCCTGTTGAGGAAGGCGCTTAATGAACACCAGAGACTCCACCGCAGAGAGAAACCTTACAAATGCAACGAGTGCGGGAAAGCTTTCACTTCCAACCGCAACCTTATAGATCATCAGAGAGTTCACACTGGAGAGAAACCTTACAAATGTAACGAGTGTGGGAAAACTTTCAGGCAGACATCTCAAGTCATTTTACATTTGAGAACCCATACCAAAGAGAAGCCATATAAATGTGTCGAGTGTGGGAAAGCCTACCGCTACAGCTCACAACTTATTCAACATCAAAGGAAACATAACGAAGACAAAGAAACCCTATTATTTACCAGCCAGGTGTGAGGGCACACTAGTCCCAGCATTTCGGAGGCACTGACGAGGAGATCTCTGTGAGTTTAAAGCCAGCCTGGTCTACATAATGAGTTCTAGACTAAACCAGGGCCAAAGTGAGACCCTGTCTTAGGAAAAAAAGAAAAATTGGCAATAATGTTAATTGCTACTTTTCTGAAAACTAGATTTTTAATAACAACAAACAATTCTGCTTCTAAGAATCCATACAGGGAAAGTAATAAGTGCCTAGAGTTTAAAAAAGTGGATATTCATGCATCGTACCTAACTGGAGGAGGAAACAAACAAAGCCACCAGAACTAGGTGATTGCACGTGCAGCATGAGGGATTGGCAGGCTGCTACATCAAGTTTCTGAAGCTCCTGTTCCTAAAGGACTTTCATGTACGCCCTGGGAGAAATTTCTGGATACAATGGAAAATGAAAAAATGAACTAGCCAGACAAAATACTTATGCCTAGGAAAAACAAGAAAAGAGCAAGAGGACTAAATCTAAATTTTAACAATGATTATCTCTGGGTGATAGGTTGTAGGTGATTTTTATTTTATTCTGTATACTTTTCTATGATCTCTAGATTTTCTACAATGAAAGCATTCATTACTTTTATATTTAAGAAAAATTATGATCTATTTTAAATGAGTACATATTCATTTGTATTTAGTATTGGTAGGAAAAGTACCTGTTAGGTAGTCTGAAAAATCTTGGGATTCTGCCAGACGGTGGTAGCACACTCTTTTAATCCCAGTATTCAGGAGACAGAGAAAGAGGCGGATGGATCTCTGTGAGTTCAAGGCCAGCCTGGTCTACAAACCAAGACCCAGGACAAGACAGCCAGGGCTACATAGAGAAACCCTGTCTCAGAACAAAAACAACAACCTTGGGATTCTCCCTAATACTGGCACTCAGGGGAAGTGGAATTATGAGCAAATCCATTTATTTTTGAATCCAGTTCCTATTAATGAAACTGGCACTGCCTGTGTTCTCGGCAGTTTTGAGATGCATGGACTCTGTCATTACCGCTAGGTTAGAAGAGCGCAGCAGGGAAAATTAGTGCACCTCCTTTTCCTGTGTGATAAAGAATCCCCACGTGATGGACAGCTGCTTGAGCGCCGTTCTTCCAGCAGATGTCTAGACATTGGAGGGGGGCGAGTTTTTCTCTTAACGAGCTGGAGAAATTGTAGACTCAAAAACTAGAAAGTGGAGAACTTTGCCTTCATCATGTTATGTGGGGTGAGTGGATGAAATACAGCTGGTCCAGGAGATCCGGTCCTGCCCACTTGCCGAGTGCCAACCTACCCACGTTGGACAAACGACTTTGCTGCTCAGACTAGACTGTTCACCTCAGAGGGTTCCCATGAGGATAAAGTGAGACGATGCCAACCCTGGTACATGGCAGAAACAAACAGCTCTTGTGACGGTTATTGGAGCCATGTTTCTGAACACTTGAGAAATCAAATAACTTAAGAGATGTAGCATTTAGGATATTTTCAGGATTCCAGTAATAGCTTACATCTTTAAAATATTCAGGTTTTTTTGTTTTTGTTTTTTGTTTTTCTTTTTGTGTTTGTTTTTGAGGAGGTAGTCTAGAATTAAGCAGTTTGTACTTGTTTTTGTAACTCAGAAGTTCCTCAGACTTGCAATAACCCCATACATGTTTTATCAGATTGTTTTCATTTTTCATTATCTCATAGTTGCAAGCCATGGGCCACAGCTGCATGCTTCTTCATACAGCTTCTCCAAAGATCGGGTGCGAGGGATGGAACAAGATTTATTATGTATAAAGGGTTCTGCCTGCATGTATGCCTGCACACCAGAAAAGGGCACCAGATCTCATTACAGATGGTTGTGAGCCACGATGGGGTTGCTGGGAATTGAACTCAGGACCTCTGGAAGAGCAGCCAGTGCTCTTAACCATCTCTCCAGCCCCAGAACAGAACATCTTTATATAGCTTATTACTATTAAAAAACAAACAACATGTTTCCTCAAATGGGACAGTATGCTATTACAAATGCAACCGGATTTCCCAGTATTGAATGTGAGACCTGGCCAACCCCTATGCCACTTGCTTGTAACACCCCATCTTTACTGCAAGCTTAAGGAAGGTTTTAGCCTATCTTTAGTCACTATCAAAACTTTCAATCCCCTAGTTCAGAATCTGCCTAGCTATATTTAGCATCTCTCTATTACTAATTCTTTTTGTATATAATAAATTCCATAAGTCAATACTGTTTGTCTCGTGTGAGCAGTCCTTTCAAAAGTTAGTGAGGAAATGATATCTCATGTAATTCTGCCTTTACTTGTATAAGGCATTTGAGTTTCCATGTTGTTAGATAACCGGCTAGTCAGTGGTTAGAGCCAGGATTTGATCTCAAATCTGTCTTTGAATTTCATTTTTCCTAATTACACAAAGCACCTTTGCTAACGTGATTCCATATGTGAAAGGGAGGACAGAAGTTCTGGGAAGTCCCTCCCCGATCTGGACAGTTACTGGCTAAAGTCTGACAGAGAAAGTGCTATCTTCTCTGAGATTCGTGGCCTGTTTTTGATCATCTTAATTTCGTTTTCAGTTTGCAGTGAAGAGATGTGGAGGTTGTATGTTTGTTTCAAAAAAAACAAAAAAAGGGATTGGTTTTGTTCTCCTTTGATAAGATAGTTTACATATAATTTTGTGATACAATAGTCTCCGCTTACTTACTCAAAGCAGAGTTTGCAGGTCTGGTGCAGAATGGCTGCATTCAGGAACATGTGTCCCTGAGCAGTTGCTGTGGCCTTCTGTATGTCTGAGCAGATAGCCTCTAATCGCTGCTCATCATTTCCATCCATGGCACAAAGTCTGAAGTACCTTTTCAAATAGATGGCTTTCCTAGAAAGACCTTGCGATTTACTTAAAACTACACGCTTTGTAGAGAGGATTGCATGCCCTGTCATGCCTGAAGGTCTGCATCCTGACATCTTTGTGTTTCCTGCTGCAGCGAGCCTGAGGTTGTACCCTCTTGAGGCCCTGCGGAGGCCCGTGCCTGCCTTGGGCTGCAGGAGTGAATGTCGACAGCAGTCCTTGTACCCTGCCAGAAAAATGCCCTTCTGTATGCGTCGAACTGGCTGCATTTTCCCTGGAAGGCTTCCCCGCTTGAGCTTTAACACATGGTGCTGATTACTGTCTTGCCTGTGAACTCAGGGACATATTTTCTTTGATTTGTGGAACGGTGTGAATTCTGTAGCAACAGGGATTCGTGCACAGTTCTTCAGTTTCTAGTGTTGATCTTCTTCAACCCATACACCTCTCTTCTGTTATTCTCCATTTTCCATTAGAAATGAGTTCTGTTGTGAAACTGTATTATTTAGCTTGGCTTCATCTCTAGCTTCTTGTGTAGCACAGTTTTGGTCCCTAAAGACTATGAAGAGGTAATTTTTTTTTTTTTTTGGCCCTAAACATCCTGATGGTGTAGACACACTGTGTGGAATAAAAGTGAATATATTTAACTGTCGGTGGCGGCACACTCTTAATCCCGGCACTTGGGAAGCAGAAGTAGGCGGCATCTCTGAGTTCAAGGACGACTGGGGCTACACAGAGAAACCCTCTCTCAAAAAAAACAAACAGTCTCGTTGAGAGGAAAATGGGTAACAAAATATCATTTAAAAATTGATTTACTGGTTTTCATTTTATGTGAATTGGAGGTTTTGCTTCATGTGTGTCTGTGTGAGGGTGTTGATCTCCCGAAGCTGGAGTCACAGTCAGTTGTGAGCTGCCATGTGGGTACTGGGAATTGAACCTGGGACCTCTGTAAGAACAGCCAAAAAGATACTTTTACAAAGCAAAAAAAAAAGAAAGAAAGAAAGAAAGAAAAGAACAGCCAAGTGTTCTTTACTGTTGAGCCATCACTCCATCCCCCAAAATACCATTTTATATGGCTTCGATTAAAGGGAAGTCTGTAAGACAAAGCTAGAATGTATTCTCCCTGTGATTAGAGGATTTTTAAAAACTAGTGTGTACTGCATTCTAGATGGTGCATATTATACATCTTACTTGGAAGAAATTGAAACCAAAGAGCTGAGTAATGGTATGTAAATCACACAAGACTAACTTTCATTGCAGCTCTTTATCCACAGTGACAAACTTAAAGTTATTTTTACAAAACTGTGTTTCTTAGTTTTTCTCTTAGCCCAGCTATCACACAAATAATTGAGAATCTTTTATGTTTGTTTAATAATAAGCATCACAACACAATAACTGAGTATTTATTACTCTGTTCTTAACCCTCTAAACTAATCTGGCTTTCTCACAGTATATATCCCAGAAATACTTGCACTTTGCACCTTTTTTGCTCCAGTGCCTTCTCTTGAAGTCATTTTGGTGGCTGAATCTCCTACTTCCTCCTCTGACTCCTCCCCTGGCTGGCAGGAAGTCTATTGAGATATCAGAGGACAATTGGAGAGCAGTGTTTTCACAACATTGAGACAGAGTGATTCTCAGAAAAAGGATTACAACCAGATATGGGGGACCCAGAAATCAGCATTTGAATTACACAATAACCTTGTGCCTACACCAAACCTCCATTCTAAAATGTTCAGTGTAAACAAAAAAACCAGTGCTCACATTGTTGGATTTGTTTTAAGTTAGCAGGCTAACTATAACCCCTCTAATATTATAAAACCAGAGTCAATATTTTTGCCAGAAGTAGTGGTCACTCCTTCAATGAGCATCTTTTCTTGTAAGTCATGGCCTTTTCCTCTTATTTTTGCCCCGTTAAGAATGAAAATAACAGGGACTGTCTCTGACATGAACTGATTGGCCTGCTCTTTGATCACCTCCCCCTGAGAAGGGAGGAGCCTTACCAGGCCACAGAGGAGTGGCGCAGTGCAGCCACTCCTGATGAGACCTAACAGACTAGGATCAGAGGAAGGAAAAGAAGACCTCCCCTACCAGTGGACTTGGGGAGGGGCATTCGTGCAAAAGGAGGAAGAAGGGAAGGATTGGGCGGCTCGGAGGGAGGGAGCTACAGGGGGATACAAAGTAAATAAAGTGTAATAATAAAAAAAAAGAATGAAAATAAAGCAGTTTTAGCCACTTTTAGGAGCTGGCTGTGCTTAGCATGAAGAAGTGATTGATCCAATGTTAAGCTCCTTTTCATAAAGACCTAAATCAGAGCTCTTTAGCCACTGGATAAAGCCATCTCACTGCGGCCTTTGTGTAGGCCGCAGGCATGTTTGTGTGACGGTGTACTTCAGCAGCACTCCCACAGGTGCAGGACCTGTCTCCATTGTCCTTACGGCTCCAGAGGGACGATTCACACACAAAAGAACCGAGAGAGAGAGAAGAGAGAATGCTGTTTTCCAGATAGGGTGAGACCTGCTCTGTGTACCCTCACTGGGGATTGGGTAAAACCTGTGTTTAGCTGAGCTACGTGCTTCTGAAAAAACCCTTGACCTTTAGATTGGAACCTTGGCAATGTTGTCATTTATAAGATTCGTGTTTATTATGTGTGTGTCTGTATGAATATGGCCACATGTGGGCCATTGGTCCTCTGAAGATGGATGTGCAGGCAGCCGTGAGCCATCTGAGGTGGGCGCTGGGAGAGCAGGAAGGGCGCCTAAGCACTGCACTTTTTAAAAAGCCAGTCTATGTTTGTTATCAAAAATATTTCATTATGATAGTCTCATGCATATCTAATTTGCATTTTGATCTTTGATTTCTTTCCCTCAGTCTGTAGCTCAGACTTTTATACAGGAAGTTTGAAGCATAACTCAGATGGCAGCAGTAGCAGGCATCATGGAAAGGCTTGTTTATTGTATTAGAATAAAACTGTGTATCTAATTATAACTTATCAGTGCACCTTCTTTACAAGACAAGGAAACTGAGGTAGGGAGTGTTCCTTGCATTGCTCTAGCTTTGATAGCTGGAAACAAAGCCAAATATATAGGCGCCCATGACAGTGCAACTTCTTGTTTGAGATGTTTCGCTGTGTGGACCAGGCTGGCCTTGAACTCACTATGTACTCTAGTTTGGTCTGAAATTTGTCAAGGTCCTCCTGTCTCGGCCTCCCAAGTGCCAGGGCTGTGAGTCCATGCGTCATGCCCTGCTCCCAGTGACACCTGTAGCAAAACAGGAAGGCCTAGGTAAAAGCCTAAGTGGGTAGAAGCTATGTGATTGACCCAAACTTGGTCTGAAGTTAACCCCAAGCCCCTGTTTACTGCCTCCTACTTCCATGCCTCCTTAACCCAGTCCAAGGGGTAGCATGTGTTCCCGTGGTTCTGCCAGTCTCTCCTGAAACATGATCCTGGGGATTATGGGAATGTGACCTCTTTGGGTTAGTGCCCTTCCCTCCCACGATTCTCACCTGCAGTTCACTGGACTTCTGTTGTATTTCCCAGTCATGACCATTATTATTGTAAATGTAGCTTTTGTTATAAAGAAGAAAATCCCAGTCATTCACTTTTACCAATAAACTCAGGAGCTAGTATTAGGGTGAAAGCCTGCTAGCTCAGAGAGGCAGAGAAAGCACCCACCTGACCTTCCTACTCAGCAGATGTCCCAGAAGGAAAGAGCCAAAAGTCCTTTCTTCTTTTCCACACTGTCGTAAGCACCCTTCTCTCAATGTTCATCCTTTCTGTATAATCCCTGTCAGCCGGTTTCTTGCTTTGCCTCTTGACCTAGGGTTGATTTAATTAGGTCTTGGATTAAAGGTTTGTTATAGGACTGAGAAATAAGGACTTGTTCACTGTAAACAGAAAGCTCTTGGGTTAAAGGTATGTGTGTTAGGGCTAAGCCACAACAAACAAGAAACAGGTTTTTACAGTTCACAGTCTCCAGGGTTCACAGTGAGATCAAATGTCCTGCAACAAGCATCAGCTTTGGGAAGCAGAATATTAGACAGACAACATTTATTCTCTTTTGATTTTTAAAGTGAATTTGAGATTTTTGTTTGTTTTGTTTTTACTTTTTGAGATAGGGTTTTTCTGTGTAGACCTGGCAGACTTGGAACTCACTCTGTAGATCAGCCTGGTCTCAATCTCAGAGATCCTCTGCCTGCTGAGTACTGGGATTGAATGTGTGTGCCATCGTGCCAGCTCATTGCTGCTGTTCTCACACTGCTCAAGTGTGTATGTGAATTTATAATGCTATTGTAGGTTGGTCTGATGCATGTTACTGGCCCTCAAGATCTGGCTACACCTGTCCTTTTTTTTTTTTAATTAAAAAAAATTTTTTTTGTAAACCTCTGTAACACATACCTGATTGGTTGATTAAACAGCCTATACCTGGGCAGGACAGAATGGGGTAGGCGTGGTTAAGGTTCCCAGGCTTTTGGGGTTCAAGAGAGGATCATGGGAGAAAAACAGATGGGAAAAGAGGAAGAAGGAGAACTCCAAACAGACAGACAGGAAAAGAGAGGAAGATGGAGGACTGTACCATGGGTTAGCCTGAAGAAGAAACCACATGAACTGAGAAAAAGGACTCCAATAATGGTGTGAAAAGGCCCAGATGAAGAATACAAGCAAGTATCTTGGGATTATGAATGGAAGGTAGTCCAAATAGGAAGGATTAAGATGGATGGCATTGGATGGGGGCTAGGAGATGGATGGTGAGGGTATTCAGACAGCATATGTAGGAGTATCTGCCCAGCCCAAGGTAAATAAGGCAGTTATAAAATCTAACAGGTGCCTGTGTTTTATTATTTGTGATAGCAGGTTAGACAATACTGCCGTGATAATCTTAGGGATAATAATAAACATTATGTAGCCCAAAAGCTTTTTTTATTTACTACAACATAAAGTTGACCCTGTGTTTTTCTCTTATTACATTTTGCAAGTATTCTGTATTGCTACCTAATTTGTATGGTAAGGAAATTAGTTATTTCCTTTGTTAAAAAAATTGTTTATTTGTTATTATTTGGTTTCTTGTTTTATTTTGTTTTGGTTTTGTTTTGGAATGAGGATGCAAACCTCACCTGGGCCTGGGCTGTTTAGATTCTCTTTCTGGAGAAGGGCAGAAGCTTTAGGAACAAGAGTCTCTCTATGTAGCCCTTGCTGCCCTAGAATTCAATATGTAAACCATCCTGACCTCAGATTCGTAGAGTTCCTTCTTCTTGTGCTTCCTGAGTGCTGGGATTAAAAGTGTGCATCACCATACCTAGCTAAAACCTGATTTTTTTTTATATAGTAACTTTGTATCTTGCAACCTTATATCGGAATTACTGCAAAGATACTCATTTGTGTAAGAGGAATTGGATTAGAACTCTAAGAATAGACTAAAAATAAAGCAGGGGTGGGGTCCGGCGGTGGAAGCTGGAGAGAGAGCTTTGTGGTTAGGAGCATTTGCTCCTCTTGCAGAGGACCTGCGTTTGGTTCCCAGCACCCACACTTCAGGTCACGGCGCTGCAACACCAGCGCCAGACAATCTGGTGCCCTCTTGAAGCCTCTTGGGACAGCTACCTTCCTATATGTGGCATGCATACACCGACATACATGAAAATATAAAAAGTTTCAAAAGATTCCAAATTGGGGCTGGAGAGGAGGCTTCTCAGTTCGAACCGTGCATGTCTGGTGTTTGCAGAGGATCCAGGTTCCATTCCCTGCACCCGTATAATCTGCACACCTATCCTGTGGAGTCTTACCCATGTAATAGCCGGCCTCAGACTCCTGTGACCTTCCAGCCACAGCCGCTCATCTGGGGTCACAGCCTCTGGGATCGCAGACGTGAGCCACCGATCCTTGGCTTAACACTGTAAGATTCACCCACTGAGGAGACAGGAGTGAAGGGTACTGCCTTCAGGTGCGTTTATCCTTTCAAACACACAAACCAAAAAAGCCTCAACTGTAGTATTGTGAAATTCATCTGCAGAGAGCAATTTTGAAATTTTTGTAGGTTTTGTTGTTGATTTGATTCTTGTTTTTTAGACCAGGTTCTCTGTGTAGCCCTGGCTAACCTGGAACTCACTTTGTAGACCAGGCCGACCTCCAGCGTACCCAGATCCACCAGACTGACTCCCGAATGCAGGGGTTAACAGTGTGCACCACCACCCTGAGGGGTTTGAAATATTTTAAGACAGATGAATACACCTGAATCTGAATAGTTGTTCATTTTTCTTATTGGCAATGATGGTGTTATTTGGAGTATGTTATTAAGAGATATATACTGAATACTTGGAAAAAAAGAGTTTTAATGTTTATACTTTCCAAAACTGACTTTAATTATATATATGAGAATTAAGGCAAATAGTGTCCGGATGAAGGATGGAGTATTCTCTGCATCAGTCCTTCAGTTGTTCTGTAGCGTTCGACATTCTGAAAACAAAAACGTGTGGGAGTTTTCTGCGGTTGTCAGGGTGTTTACACTTGGCCGCGCTGGGTGCGTGTTCGCCTTGCGAGAACGGCCCTGCCGGGTGGGGCGCTGCCTCCGCAGCACCAGGCTCTGCGGAGGTGCGGGAGCGCACGGCCTTCCCGCTTCCTAGAGAGGCCGGCCCGCGGCCGGGAGCCGGAAGCCCGCCGCCGGGCACTTCCTGTCCGGTCATTGTCTGTGCCGGCGGCTGCCGGGAGGCTCTGCAGCCTCCGTCCGCAGAGCTGGCGCTGGGCCGCCGGGCGTCCGCGGCGAGAGGAGCAGCTCGCTTCCACCGACCGTCGCCTCGCGGGGCCGGGAGGTAGCTCGGCGGGGCGGGCGGGGCTGCTGGCGGGATGGGGTGGGGCGCCTGGGCTCGCGGCCCCGGCCTGCTCCGGCGACCGGCCCGCGGAGTCTGGCCCGAAGACAATTGAGCGTGGGCACATGGTAGAACGCGTCTCCGAGGCTTTCCTGCCAGGAAGACTGAACCGTCACGCAGAGTAACCCGCCAGAGTTAGGATTTGCTGCAGCGTGAAAAGCACGGCATTCCTTGAGGATTTCAGTGTGCACAATAAAGTTAACGTTGGGAAACTGAGTGTGGTTACTCCGAAAGCAGCGTAAGGGAACTGAGTAAAAAGTTGCACCAATTTCTAGTAACAGAACCAAAGAGGAATTGAACCAAAAATTCAATCTCCTTATACCCACTTAAGATTACTTGGCTTATTTAAAATAAAAGACTGTTGTGGGCTTATTGGAGATAAAGAGGTCCTGTTGATTAGTAGTTGTGTACCTGGCTTTATGTGGTGTTTTAGAAAGCAATTCGACAATAAATATAAACCCTTAAGCTAGTGACCTCGCAGTTCATTCTAGGGGAATAATGCAACAGGACAAAAGAATGATTTGTACAGGAAACAGCTATTATCAAATATTATCAAAATAAGCAGTAAAGCCCCTGTTCATTAAAGAACGTTGTAAACAGGGTATGGTTAGGAACAACTAATGAGGTCTATATGTTCTGTATATTGGAAGACTTCATTTGAGTCAAGAGATGGTTGTGGCTGAGGGTGTACGTCAGTGGTGGAGCATTGTCTGGTATGCATTAGGCCTTTGGCTGTATTCCCAGCGTTGCAACATCAACAGCAGAACCCACCAGAGCAGAGTGGGGAACCCTGTGCAAGTGCAAACAAAGGTGCACACACGGGAACTATGCTGGCACCTAATCTGGTCACTACCTCTTGTGTTTGTTCATGTGAGTGTATGCAGAGAACACACGTGTTCTTCCAACCTAAGTGAGACTCAAAGCTATGATTGTGTAACAAAAATAAGATAAACAAGGTCAACATGAATAATTTGTTGTTCAAGAACAACAATAGTTGTTCTTACAAAATTTGGGAGATGTGTGAACTATAAAAATCAAACAGACAAAAAGAACCTTAAAAATATTTGTAATTATACTCTCTGAGATAATCCTTCATTTCTCCTTAGTAATAACTCTTTGTAATGTCCCTTTTTAAAGAAATCTGGCCAGCCAGGCAGTGTGGACACACGCCTTCAGCCACAGCACCCTGGAGGCAGATGCAGTTACTTCTCTGATAGGAAGACCAGCTTAATCTACACAGAGAAACTCTGTGTCGAAAAACAGAGCAACAACAACAACAAAAACAAAACAAAACAAAAAAAAAACAGTCTAATTCTGAAAACATGTGTCCCCATAGTTAAAACAAACTAAGTAAAATAATTATTTTACTATAATAGTGACTATTATCACTGGATTGGAGTTTTTCCTTGATCTTTCTCTGTTTTAAAGTTTTTGCAGTTCTTTATTTTTTCCCTTTTTTTGATAGTGCGTCTTACTGTGCAGCCCTGGATGGCCTATGATGTAGACCAAGCCTCAGCTTGGATCTGGGATCCAAGAGTGCTGGGAGATCCAAGAGATCTTGGAGTGCTGGGAACAGAGGTGTGTACCACCACAGCAGGCAAAATGTTGGTTTTTAATCCTAATGAAAAGTGGCTTATACATGTTTTGTTACCCTGTATTTAAAGTCAGGGGAGAGAACAGCCCTGCTCTGCTGTGACCTGCCCAAGAGCTGGCAATGTCAACTGCTGGGCTTCCTGTTATCCAGACAAAGCTGTATTCTGTGCTGAGTGTGCTCTCTGGTTTTGCAGCGAATGGTGCTTATCTTAGCGCTGGGAAGAAACTCAAAAGCTTTGGAGACTTGAGGATTAGATGGGGTTGACCGATGTTGGGTGTCCCTCAGCTATTGAAGATCCCCCTTTGAACAGAGAAGATGACTGCAGAATTTAAAGAGACCATGGGCAGATCCTCTTGGGGCCCAGTGAAGGTGAAAAAGGAAGACGATGAGGATGAAAGTGTCGGAAGTCAGGCATCCAGCCAACAAGTGTACCCTGAGAATGTCACTGTCTGTGCTCCAGGGGAAGGTCCTTATTTAAGCATTGATGTGTCAGAAGGGGAGGACAAGGTAATGATGTCGGGGAAAAGAGAAGTGCGGACCTCAGATGGTTTTATAGGCATTCTGCTGCCAAGTCCAGACTCCTTTCCTGCTGAGGGCTCTGACCTTTTTCCTTTGGAATGTAGTAGAATTTCCCTCTGGTGGACATGTTGGTGTTCTGTACCTCTGCAGCTTGCAACCATTGCTCCATAGAACTCTGAAGCTTTACAGTATCTTGTTGTCCACATTGTATTGTATTCTAATCAGACCAGATTCTGGGGACTAAGACCTGCTTTCTGTGTTTTCACAAACACCTCAGGTGACTCCATCCAGTGCCTTACCTTGGTTAATGTCTGCCACTGGGGTCTTGTTAAAGCATAATTTGGGTTTAGGAGATGTTCTACAAATACTACTCATCTATAGGCAAATGGCTCAGGCCTGAATTCCTGAGCCTCTGTCTTCAGTACCCATGTGCTATAATTAAGAGCATGCATTGCTACACTTTGGCTTTCCCTTAATGGTTTCAAACACCACCCAGTTTTGTTCAAAGGTCTTCTCAGAGCGCTCTATGAGAGAATAGTCAGAACCTTGGTGTGATCTTTGGGGCCCAGAAAATTGTGCTGAAAAATCTGCCCCAGTGCTGCCCTCAAACTGTTAACTGGGGGTGACCTTAAAAATGTGGTCCTCCTGCGTTCGCTTACAGGTCTGTGCCAGCACACCTAATTTCTGTAGTGTGAGGCAAGTGCTTGATGCCACGCCCCCTACTTGTCTAAGCTAGGACTCACTAACAGATAAGGATGTGTGTGTCGAGTTCAGTGAGTTTGAAAGGTGGTGGCCTGGCTTCTCCACCCAGGTCTCGTGGGGAGTTGGGCAAGACTCCTAGCCAATATTTGTGATCTCCAGGAACGTGCTCTCATCCTCAGAGCTGTGATCACAGCACTTCAGTCGCCAGCCCCTTATAAACACTGTGCGCACTTGTTTCTAGGGCCAGAAGATGTTCTGGGACATGGCAGTGGTCCTAAAAGCAACACAGGAGGCTGCTGCTGCTGCATCCCGTGGGAGCTACGCACTAACAGGGACCCTGGCCAAGAGTGAAGTCCTGGAGCCTCCTGGGAACCCAACCCCACTGGGTAAAGTTCAACTCCCTGACCTCAGTTGCACTAAATGTGTGGGTGGGGGCTGGCCTTTCTTTTTAGATCACTTAGTATTGAATGTGTCATCTTTGAGAGCTGCTCATGTGCTGTTCAGTGAATGACTTATACGGACTAAACACCAAATAGTAAATTCTAAATTCACTTTTTAATCGTAATCATTCCTCAGCACTTTATATCTGTACACAGGTAACGCCATGTCTTTCTGTGTTTTATGGTTATTCATAAATTGCACATGAAGGATATTATGCTCTGCATCTTTGTTATTGTTTTCTTTTTTGAGATGGTCTCGTTGCCCAGCCCATAATTGACTTGTAAATGAGAGTTGGGAATGTATTTACATGGCCAGAAATGTCTTACAGGAGAAAGATTATGCTTCATTTCTCAAGAGTACAAAAAGTAGCTTGGAAGGCTGGCTTAATGTAGATTTCAAATCCTGTTTTGTTGCTTAGGGCCCACAAGTACTCTAGACTGACCTTGAACCTTCTGCCTCTGTTCCCAGATGGTATCACAGATATATACTATTATGCCCACCTGAGATCTTTTTGATTAAATTTTGTTTACTGTATGTATATGTGTGTGTGTCCACGCCACAATGCACATATAGAGCTCAGAGGACAATTTTGTGGTGTCAGTTTTGCTCCTCCACTTTTACGTGGGTTGAGTAGGAAGGACTTGGACCACCTAAAGCCATCATGCAGATCCCAAATCTTTTGAAAAGTGAAAGTTCAAAATGTAGAGCACATTTAACACATGGACTTTGCTCAATCCTCTGCACCAGGGGAGTGTGGGGGGGGGGGGAAGAGTGAAAGGAAGAAAGATAGATATTGATGGGAAAACTTACTGGGTCTCTGGTTGTAGGTTGGCTATAGAGTGTTTGGCATTAGAAGTCCCAAGTCCTTTAGAAGAGAAGCCAGTGTCCCTAACTGCTGGACCTCTCTCCAGCCTTGGTGGGGTTTTTTGTTTTTTGGCCTGGTTTGTTTTTTTAGACAGTCTCTCTGTTTAACCTTGACTCTCCTGAAACTTGCTGTAGACCAGGGTGACTCACAGCAATCCTTTTTTCTGTGCTACCCAATGGCTGCGATTACAGGTGTGTGTCACCACGCCCAGGTTTTATCCTTTCTTTGTGATCTAGCGTTCACACACACACAAAAGCCTACATTGGGAGGTCTTTTGTTTGTAGGGATTTTCCATAATTAACTGATCAGTTCTGTGCTGATCCACACTAGCAGCTCAAGAACAAAGGCAAGCTGCAGCTATCCTTCAGAATTCACAGTTGTGAGCCCTGTCTAGCATTTGGGCCTGTTGCTCTAGATAAGTGTCTGGTGGTGTTGACAGGACTAGAGATGGGAATTCTTTCAGTTTACGATAACCAGAGGTTTTTAATTCAGAGTAGTTTGCACAGAACATGACGGCAGGATTGTGTGGGAGATCAATCATCTCAGGCAGAACAAGGCCAGGGCCTCAGGTTTCCAGACCTTCTCCCAGAGCACCACTAGGTAGAGGCAAACATTTAGCAGATGGCCTTACCTGTGACAGTCATACTGGAGCCATAATAGAATCTGGTGAAGACAAGTGTATGGCAGAGCACAGACCCAGCAGAGGCCATGGCATTCCCCTCGCTAATGAAAGTTAGTTTGGAAAGTGACGTCCTTTAATTTCCTGACTTTGATGAGCCTGTTTTTTTATTTGTTTGTTTGTTTTTTTCTAGGCCTGAGAAACTAACATTTCTATTTTCTGTTTCTCGGTACAGGTACTGAAACCAAGAACCTACAGTTATTGGTTCCTAAAACAGAGATATGTGATGAAGCAGAAATGCCCTCCATGATTTTAGGAAGACTCCAGAAAGGTGACCTTCAAGGACCTGAGCTAGGAGAATCCTGTGAGAAGGGAAACATGTTAAAAAGGCAGAGAATAAAGAGGGGGAAAAGAGATTTCAGAAAAGTGACAGTGAAAGACTGTCTGTTGTCTGAAAGCTTCAAAGAGGAAGACCAGGAATCTAAGAAGTCTAGGGGAAAATACGGCCTTAGTTCTGGCCCTGTTAAGAATCAGAAAATACAGCCTGGGCAAAAGCCTTTTACATGTAGGGAGTGTGGGAAAGGCTTCAGTCAGAGTGCAAACCTTGTTGTGCATCAACGGATCCACACAGGGGAGAAACCCTTTGAGTGTCATGAGTGTGGGAAAGCCTTCATTCAGAGTGCAAACCTTGTTGTGCATCAACGGATCCACACTGGACAGAAACCCTATGTTTGTGGAAAGTGTGGGAAGGCTTTCACTCAGAGTTCCAATCTGACTGTACACCAAAAAATTCACTCCTTAGAAAAAACTTTCAAGTGTGGTGAATGCGAGAAAGCCTTCAGTTACAGTTCTCAACTTGCTCGGCACCAGAAAGTCCATATAACTGAGAAGTGCTATGAGTGCAATGAATGTGGAAAGACATTTACTAGAAGCTCTAACCTCATTGTCCATCAAAGGATTCACACCGGGGAGAAGCCTTTTGCCTGCAATGATTGTGGCAAAGCCTTTACCCAGAGTGCAAATCTTATTGTGCATCAGCGAAGCCATACTGGTGAGAAGCCATACGAGTGTAAAGACTGTGGGAAAGCCTTTAGTTGTTTTTCTCATCTTATTGTGCACCAGAGAATTCACACTGCAGAGAAACCTTATGACTGCAGTGAATGTGGAAAAGCCTTCAGTCAGCTCTCTTGCCTTATTGTCCACCAGAGAATTCATAGTGGAGATCTCCCTTATGTGTGTAACGAGTGTGGGAAGGCCTTCACTTGTAGCTCATACCTTCTCATTCATCAAAGAATCCACAATGGGGAAAAGCCTTATACTTGTAACGAATGTGGTAAGGCCTTCAGACAGAGGTCCAGTCTCACTGTCCACCAGCGAACCCACACAGGGGAGAAGCCCTATGAATGTGCAAAGTGTGGTGCAGCGTTCATTTCTAACTCACACCTCATGCGACATCACAGAACCCATGTTGTCGAATAGCAAGAAGAGGGCAATTCCCTGCTGTTGGTCATAACCTACTGCTCCTGTGGTCTACTCTATTCTTCCTTTCTTAAAACAAGGACTATGCTCTTTAGAGTTATTTTTCTGGAAGATAATGTAAACACATTTCAGAAACTAATTTAAAGACAATAAAACTTAAACACTTAAGAACCAAGGACTTTAGTTTTTTGTTTGTTTCTTGTGTTTTTGTGTTTGAGACAGGGTTTCCATGTGTAGCCTTGGCTGTCTTAGACTCATTTTTGTAGACCAGGCTGGCCTAGAACTCACAGAGATCTACCTTTCTCTTCCTCCCCAAGTGTTGGCATGTGCCACCATACCTGGCCCAAGGACTTTGTTTTAACTGTACCCTATGCAGTCATATTTTCTGAACTGAATGTGGGGTGCTCCCCTCCCCCATGCGTGTATGTACTGGTCCCAATCCTAAACTTGAGATGAGATCCTGCATTGTGGGAGTAGATGGATTGTGGCTACGTTTTTGTTTTAATCATCCCTGGTGTGGGGTATGAGGCTGCTTCACAGCATCTGACTATTTTTACCTCACGCTCTAGCACAGCATGGCTTTGTGAGGCAGATAGTTTATGTAATTGTGTAATGTTTGGAATTCTGGAGACTTCAGAAGGTATATAAATGTTAGAAGTGTGGTGAGTTGTTGATGGTTGTTGATTAGTTTAAGTAGTTGTACACACACGCACACACACACACACAAAACAACAACAACAACAACAAAAAAAACAGAAAAAAATTAGATATCCTGATGGAGAAGAGCAAATTTGCCCCAAGGTACTCAGGGTTAGGAAGTAGTCTAACTGACCCGACTTTATTCAGGGATCGCTTTCCATTCTGCTTTATCTTTTTTTCTCTTATCTGGTGTTAGGAGGTTCAAAGGGTGGGGAAAAAGGGTGGAAAAAAGTGGAAGAAAGAACCCACAAAGTAGCAAAAATCAGCTACTTGCAATTTGCAGGTTTTCTTGTATGAATATGGAAGACTATAGGGTGTATTTTAAAATCTCTTTCATTGAGGTTCTTCCACCTCCACCTCCGTTCCAACCTTTATCTACCCTAGTCCCTTCCAACCCCCAACACTAGGTAGGAGACAAAGGTTAGAGGGGAAAGGCCATGCAGCGTGTGTCTCTGTACTTCCTGCTGTTGAGGGACAGTTCCTTGGGGAAGGTCCAATCTTCCTAGTCAGGATATCCAGCAGCCCAGCAATAGCAAACACAGTAGCAGGGCGAACCAGCAGCAGCAGTGGGCAGCAGCAGATGCTCCAGACTGTAGGGAGTTCTGACATTTATACCCTCCTACAAGTTCTCAGAATTTCAACTATCACAACTGGCACAAATCACATCATGCGAGAGCCTGAGACGATCACAGTTAATGGCGGTGGACATTCAGAAACAGCCTCATACCCCACAACTGGGCTCAAAACAAAACATTGACATAGCATAACTGGAGTTTATTAAAGAAACCAAGACTTTTGCTACAGAAGACGTGTTTGCATGCCGTCGCTTCACGGGCCACACAAATCTCTGTATCTCTGTGTCATTCAATTTTAGTGCGTGTGCTGCCCAGGTAAGCACTTGCATTTTTGTTATTGTTGCTAGTGTTTGTTTTTTCTTTTCCAAAGCAGGGATTCTCTGTGTAGCTTTAGCTGTCCTAGACTCACTTTGAAGACCAGGCTGGCCTCAAACTCAGAGATCTGCCTGCCTCTGCCTCCCAGAGTGCTGGGATTACAGACATGTGACACTGTCCCCAGCTACACTTAGTTTTTTTGAGACAGTGTCTCACTATGTAACCCAGGCTGCCTTCACTCACTTTGTAGACCAGGTGGGCTCTTGCCTTTTTGTTTCTCATGTGCTGGAGTTATTGGCTGCTATACCTGGCCTGGGAAAAACCAGGCTCATAGCCACATCCAAAGCATTGTCCTCTGGGAGGCTCCACCCAGCAATGGTTTGAAACAGATGCCAAGACTCACAGCCAAACATTGGGTGAAGCATAGGGAGTCTAGAGAAAAAGTTGAGGGGGAGAATAAAAGGACTGGGAGTTGACAAGAGCTTCACAAAAAGACCAACAGAGCCAACTAACCAGGGCCCAGAGCGGCTTATAGAGTCTGAAACATGAACCAGATACCATGCATGGACTGGACCTAGGTCCTCTACATATAGGTAGCTGATAATACATTGTAATTATATTTAGTTGAACTAGACTTACAGATCATATTAGAATTACAGTTGCATAGGAGATCTTACAGCATTGTTTTTAATATTGGGAGTTATCTAACATGACTATTGGATAATGAATGGTTTTATTCTAAACCAACGTTTTCCTTCAAATGGTAAATTCCTACAGGAATTATGAGGAAGATACACAGGCCCTATATTTGAAGCTAGGTCACCAGGGAGTAGAACTATGAAAGTATTAAAAGGATTAGGAGGTGTGGCCTTAATGGAGGAGATGTGTTAATGGGGGTGGGCTTTGAGGTTTCGAAAGCCCACTCTCTCCCTCCCACCCTTTCTCCTCCCTCTTCTCTACCCACTCTTTCTGCCTCTCTCGCTCTCTCCCTCCCACCCAACCCAGTCCCCCTCTGCTTGTGGAGCCTGATGTAGCTCCAAGGCACTTCTCCAGCACCAAGCCCATCTTAGCACCATGCCCATCTTAGCACCATGCTCCCTGACCCCATGACAATGAACTAAGCTGAAACTGGGAGCAAGCCCCCAATTAAATGCCTTCTTTTATGAGGGTTGCTGTGGTCATGGTATCTCTTCCAGCAATAAGAGCAGTGACTAAGACATCTATCTATTATGGAATTCTCTATCATCTATTAGTGATGTTAGATTTTGAAATAAGCAACTTGAGAAAATTCTAGCAATGTAATTCCAAATAAGAAACAGGACAAAGAACATATATAACAATCTCAGTTTTGTTTAAAAATACAATCTACATACACACACACACACCCATAAATGGGAGGTAATAAAATGGTTATGTAGTGAATGGCTACCATTTCCAGACAAAGGGGCATTGATGGATGGGTTTTATTTCGGGCATTTTTTTCCAGAATTTTTGAAGTTTTCTGTAATAAACCTGTAGTACTAGTGAAAAATGTTACTTTTAAGATATAGGAAAACTAGTATTTTAAAAAACACCTCACTGTTTCAAAGGAAACCAAGTCCATGATGTTTATACTTACTCATTTTCATCATCACTGTCAAAAGAAAGGAGACTACTGTTTTTTATTTGTTTTTGTGAGTTCTTTCTAACTGGATTCTGCTTATTTATATCATCTTCATTTGCTTTCTTCTTTTTGGAGCTTACTGTTAAGCCTGAACACTTTTCATTAGAGGCACGCTTAACTGGTTTTCGATACATGATTCTTCCATCAGCTGGAGGTGGTTCTTCATCTGTGAAAAAAAAAAAAGAGAGAGAAATTGAAGAATTTTCCTCATTATTTTGTGGTTTACAAAGAGTCAAATAGCAAGAAAATCTTATACTAGCCTTACTGATGTCCTTGAATAAATTCAGTCTGGTCTTCTCTACTGCTTTTTTTTATAGCCTTCCCAACACACGTCAGTCAATAAAAACTCACTAAGGTTTTCCATAATATTGTTAGCCTCCAACTGATTACAGTAAAGATGAAGAAAGCAATGGCCTGAACTCAGGGACTTATGCATGCTAAGAAGGTGCTCTATCACTGAGCTGTATTTCCAGTTCATTAGGTTGAAGTTTGAATTGTGTTTGGAACCACAGTATTTCTCCTTAAAACAATGAAGCAGATGCTCAGAAATAACCCAAGAGCACTACATAACACACTACACTTCAGGCTCTAATTAATTACACAGATCTTTCCTCACTGGTTGACCTATCTTGTTAGTAGGATACTAAGGTAGGTCCACTTGTCTGTATTTCAATGAAGCGAAACTTGAGGCACAGGTGAAATCACTTGCTGAAGGTTACATCTGGTACTAGCCAATGCTTGAACCAATGGCCACATTCTTCAAACCATTCTGTTCGGCTAAAAAATAAAATAAAATAAAAATCCTACTTTATTCTGGACATACCTGCTTTGGTAGCCTTTATTTCTGCTTTAATTTTCATGACTTCTTCAGCTGTTAGGTCTCCCTTTTTTAAAACCACTACTTGAGGCTGTTCATCTTCTTTGTCACTGTGATTATCATCTTCATCTGGGAGCTGAGGCTGGGTTTTCTACAGAAATGTAAATATGTGTAGGTTTAATCTTTAACCAAACACAAACACTGTCACTGTGAGCAACTGTAATAATTAAAGTGAGGGCTGGAGAGATGGCTCAGAGGCTAGGAACACTCGCTGTCCAAAGGTCCCAAGTTCAATTCCCAGCAACCACATGGTGGCCATAACCATCTATAGTAAGATCTGGTGTGCAGGCAGAATGTTGTATAAATAATAAATAAATCTTTAAATAATAATAATAATAATAATAATAATAATAATAATAATAATAATAATAATAGTGAAATGGGCCAGGCAGAGTTGCTGCATGTCTTTAATCCCAGTCCTCAGGAGGCAGAGGTAGGCGGATCTCTGTCCGTTTGAGGGCAGCCTGGTCTACAGAGTGAGTTCCAGGACAGCAAGAGCTATACGGAGACACCCTGTCTTGAAAACCAAAAAAGTGAAATAGGTAACTATCCATGAAATTTATAGAAAATGAAAATAAAATGAAATTTTAATTAACTCCAAAGAGCTTATCTGAAAACAGGTCTACCTGCCAATCACCCAGGCCACTTGTCCAGTGGAATTTATTTCTATCTGGCTTGCTGAGGGCAGTGCCAACCTACCTTGGTTCTTTGTTTCTAATCAACACTTTTCGTTTCTGTCTTGTCTGAATTCGACAAAAAGCAACTCCCAAACAACCCCATCTCGCCATCCAAGCCACCAAAGTACAGAAAATAGGTAAGTTATTTCCCCTGCCTCTGCTCATTTACTATGCTAACAGCTTCAGTTTAGTAGACATTTTTTGGGGTGTGTGTTGGGGGAGGGGTTCAAGGTATGGTTTCTCTGTTTAGCCCTGACTGTCCTGGACCACGATCTGTAGACCAGGCTGGTCTGTTAAGTCAGAGATTTGTCTGCCTCTGCCTCCTGAGTGCCGTGATTAAAGGCGTGTACCAAGCAGATATGTTATCAGCTGCTCTTCAGTGCCTTACAAACAGTAAGGTGAAAGATTTTGTATATAAACAATACTGTTTAACATACTGTTTAACACGGAATTTCTCAAGCAGAAACCCTGTTTAAGACTCATTGTACGCACTGTACGCACGTAACAAACGTACTTCGTTAGCTAAATCACGTTTCCCAAAAGCTAGGCACTATGAAAGTCCTGCTTTTTAGCTTAAAAAAAAAATTGCATAAATACTTTGAGGTAAATACAGAATTACCTCATTTTCCAAACTATTATTTTCAAAATAATTTTGTGCCGTCATCTAATGTGGAATACCCCGCATGAACTGGCTTTAGTCCACTGCCATACTTTGTTCCATACCACTTTTACACCCTCTGGAAGCTAGACTTTCAAGTTTGAGTACCAAACAGTCCACCACAACCACATCCACTCCTCTGCCGTCTGTCTCTCAAACTGTGTCCAGGGCCCCACTGTCCCAGGCCATCTCTTACTCAGTTTAATAGCCTTCAAGACTAAAGAGCCGCTAGAGTGCTCCTGAAGGTAACTGCATGTCCTCTTGTGTGACATTTGGATAGGCATCAAGAACGACACTGTTTTCAATGCTCCCTTTGTTTTTGTTTTTCTTTCCAGACAGGGTTTCTCTGTGTAGTCTTGGCTGTCCTGGACTCGTTTTGTAGACCAGGCTGGCTGGTCTCGAACAAACATGATCTGCCTACCTCTGCCTCCCCGAGTACTTAGGCCACAAGCTCGCGCCACCACGTTCCACTTCGATGTTATCTCTATTACACAAACTACTTCGAGCCGTGCTGTTTCATTTCCCTATCTTGAGACGAACAGCAGGGATTCTACTAGCCACGACGCTTTACCCAAAGACTCCGGCTTCTAGTCATCTTATCAAGCGGCCTCACTTTCCTTATCTGAAAAAGGGGACGACGCTGTCAATCACCTTGCTCGCTCGAAGTGAGGTCCGCAAGTGAGAAACAACAGGAAAGCCGTTTTAACTGGCTACTAAGCGCTAGGCCATCTCCAGGGTCAGCCCTCCGCGAGGAAGGACTCCCTGGCGCGAGGGGCGGGCCTGGGTCCAGCTGGTCTGCAGGGAGGACCTGTCAGTTCCGCCGGCGCCGAGGAGCGGCCCGAGGGCCTGGCGCGGCGCGACTCCCGCGGGCTCACCTTGGTCTCCACGGTGGGCCCCTCCCTGTAGCCGACGCGCTCCTTGAAGCGGGCCAGGAAGGCGGGCTCGGCGGGCCGCACGTACGACACCTGGCTCCGCTTGCTCATGGCGGTTCCGACCCAAGCCGCGCTCCGCCCGCTGCTCGCGCTCGCCGCTGCCGTCGCCCGCGCCTGCTTCTGACGTCGCAGCCCGTGACGCGGCCGGCCGCCTCCGGGAGGCGTGGCCGCTGGGCGGCGCCAAGTTTAAATCCGTGGCCATCTTGGCGGGAGGACTCGGGAGGCCGCGGCGGCGCGAATCCGGCCCCGGTCGCCATGGGCCCGGGGAGCAAAAG
>NW_026586383.1:11480411-11486306 GCF_907164565.1 Psammomys obesus
GAGCGAGGCCGCCGGGCCGCGGGCCTGCGGCTGCCCGCCCGGCCGGAGAGCCGACGGCCGCCCGTGCACTCCGCCCGCGGCCGGCTCCCGCACACCTGACTTTCTGGAAGGAAGGCGGTCGCGTTCCCCCGGGGGCGTGCCCGCAGAGAGGAGGGAACGAAAGCCAATGGCAACCGTCTCTTTACAATAGTCACCACTCTCCATCCAGCACTTCTTTAAGTCCTGGAACCAGAATGTCGTCGTTGTGCGAAGCCTTATAGCTAACTGTGCTCTGTAAATGAAGTATCCTAATACTTAGCTAATAATAAAATACCGCAGTTGTGGGAATATACAGGGATAACGGCTATTTGTAAGTGGTCTTTGACGTGGTATCTTATTGTACTTCTCTTTCCCTTTGTCATATGAGATGCTACGGTGTCTTCCTGCTGAGAGAAATGCTAAAGACAATGTGACAGTTTCCAAAACTCACTTGCACACAAGCATTGTGATACAGCCAGTTGTTCTGATAACATGGCTGAAACTGTTAACATTTCCTTTTGTGATTCCTTTTAACTTAAAAACTTGTGCACACGTGAATATCAAAATCTGATCCCTTAAGGAGCTCTCCGTGGTGACCCAGCGCTTGCTGTCTTCATGAACTTCTCCAGGTTCCCGGCCCCGCCCCCTCGGATTCTAGCTGCATTACTTTCCCAAACTCTGAACCGTTTTATTTTTTTTTCCCTCACTCTATTTGGGCTCTCCCAGCCTTTACCGGGCTTGTGATCCGAGGGCTCACCGCCTTTGTTTCCTTCTCTCAGGATCACTTTACTATGCTGTCTCTTGTCCAGCGTCTGAGAAATGGTTGCTTATTTTTGGTGCAGTTTCATAGTTACTAAAGACAGGTAAGTAAATCCTACACCCGCATGTCTGACTGATGATTGATGGAAAGCTACATTATGTTTGTAAGTATAAGAAAACGCATGACCTTAGATTTCAGGTTTCGTGGCATGAATGTCTTCCTTTTGTCTCCTGGACCTTTCTTTTTCTTTTTGCTCTAGGTATAAAGGTGCTGTTTGTTTATTACCGACGTTGAGAGGACTGAAAAGTGGTTTATGGGGCAGGGGCAGGGGTCGGTCGTCTGTGTGTTTCCTCCTTCACAGGTGTTGCTTTGAGGTATGGGTGGAAGTATAATCTCCAGAAATCAAGTTCTGTGATAACATTTTGCTTTGATAGATAAGGTTAAAGAAATTTAATGGATTACAATTTTGAAGACTTTATGTGTATGGCTGTTCTGCCTTCATGGATGGGCGTGCACCTGTGTGCAATACCCACGGAGGCCAGAAATAGGTACTAAGTCCTTGGAACTGCATAGAGAGCTGTCATGTGGGTGTTGGGAATTGAACCCAGGTCCTATAGGTGAGCAGCCAGTGCTCTTAACCACTGAACTCTAACCCTGAGCCCTAATTTAAAAAAAAAAAAAAATTAAAGGTTTCAAAAGTGTGGCGTGTTTGAGGGCTAGGAGTTGGGCGGCTGAGGTGGAGTAAGTGAGCAGCAATGGGGAATCAGTTGGGAGGTTGGTGGCAGAGAAAGGTGATGGCGTTAGACCAAGTCAGATGATTGTAAGGACTTGGCTTCCTACTCAGAATAAGTTGGAATGCCGCTTAAAGCTTGTTCAGTTTGGAACTTTGAGATAGGCTTTTTCTGTGTAGTCCAGGCTGGCCTCAAGTTTTTGATTCTCCTGTCACAATCTTCTGAGTACAAGGCCAGAGGAGAGACTTTGCTTTGACACCTATAATTGTTGAAACTTTATATTTTGCTACAATTAAACTTAGAGAAAAACTTGAGAATAACACAAATTCACTGGAGTATAAACTTACTTTTCAGTCTGAATTATTCATCTTAAGGACAAGATCTGAGATGTGAGTTTGGTGTTTGTGATACCTGAAGTTTAAGCCCCTAGTGGATTTACACCATTTGTTCCTTCAGTTTGCTTCCTTAGTCTGGAACCGCTGGGGCAAGAGTGAGCAAGACACTCCGTTTCAACATACTGTGTTCAGGGGGTGATCTGTGGAAGTGGGGAAGTCTGTCATGTTAATGCTATCTGCTCAGACTCAGCATCACCAGTGGCTAACTAGAGACAAAGTGGAAAACCCTAATATCCCGATTCCTGGGAAGGAAGTCCTCCAGTTGGGAGCCACAGAGAGGAACCCTGAGTTCTTGGATGCTGTAGGGAGTCCTTACCTCTGTCAGCTAGAAGAAAAGGGGGGGAACAGTCCTTGGTTCAGATGACTCACCTTTCTCACTGAATTTTCAGTCGTCTTGAGTAGATGGTTCTTTCTCTGCCTTCAGAGACATTTCTAGGTGTTGCTCCTCCACCCTGTTTCCTCGGTTTTTCTAAATTGTGGGTCAGTGAAGTTCATTCCTCACACTGTCAGTCCAGAAGCCAGTCTCTAACTTCTTTATTTTGCCCCTCCTTGACTTTTTTTTTTTTTTTTTTTTTTTTTTACAGAATCATTCTGCCTCCTAGATTAACATGACAGTTGATGGGGCTAGGGGAGTAAAAGAAGGAGGAGGACCACATAAGAACAATCGTTTATTCCACGGTGGTGGCAGTAGATTTTAAAGCTAGAGTGAAGGATTTACTATCAGATTATATATGAAGAATGAAAAAAAATGGAGTTGTTTTTAGGGTTAGAGCAGGCCCTGGCAGACCAATGGGCTAAGCTGCCACCAGTCTCTAGTATGCCAATCAAATAGACATGTAATAGTGAAAAGCTAAGGAAGGAGATTATTCAATAAGACCTCATAGGAAAGAGGAGCAAAGAGGCCTGATGACTCCCAAGTCCATGTTTGGAGTCCTGATATTAAGTTTAGGTTTAATTAGACATTAAGATACTTATAACCAAGTCAAGGTCTGGTTCCATCCATCATTATCTGGGCTCCAAGGGTGTTCTGACAGCAGAAGGATTCTGACATCTCTCTGGCATTGGGGCTTCAGATGCTTTTCTTCTTTCCTAGCATGAGACTGTCAGAAAAAAAAATGTAAGATTTTAGAGGGTGGAGAGGAAGGGGGGTCCGTTGTTTCAATAGTTTGGCAGCAAAGGTGTCTATGGTTACAGAGTGAGAGAAGATTCTGTGGTTTGAGGCCTGAGAAGATAGAAAGATAGAGTTGTTGTTTGCTGAGTTGAAGCAATGTTACTGGGCACTTAGGTCCATAACTTCTGCCTCAGTTTTTCTACCTTCCAAAAGAAATTAGAAAATAGAAATTGCTAAAAGAAGTTGTTACATTTACAGTTTAGCCAAGATAGGTATTATAAAGGAGGAGAACCCAATTTTCCTCATTGTCTCTTTGCCAGTGTTAAGATTTATAACTGTTGAGACCAAGATTACAAGATATGTAGATTCAGCTATGAGATGGTTTTATATATCCTTCCTTGTTGAATGGATGGTACCTCAGGCTCCTCCCATTGTCTGGCTTCCCACTTTGAACACACTTTCTCCGTTTTCACAGTATGAAGGGCACAGGTGTCTCTAGGATATAGAACACTTGTGCCCTGCAACTGCCATTCTCTCTCAGTGTGGCATCATGGCGTCATGATCATAGCAGCACATTTGCGGAGAGCTCAAACACATTAAGTCCAAAACAGAGAGAGATGGCAGTTTTATGGTAGTTGAAGGGGAAGTTCCGTAGTCTGTGAGCCCTTTGCATTAGCGTCCATGTTGGAGTGGGTAGGCAGGCATCTCACTGTCTCATTAACTAGGGCGTTCTACAATGTAAATCTTTTTCCTCGGGACTGGCCGTTTGTTCAGGGGCAATGCTAGTCGTGAGCTGGCTCCACGAGTCTGTGGAAGAGTTGCCAAGTCCAAGGACTTGGGGACTAATTGCTGCAGTGTGGGTTTTTGTTTTTACTTTTGTCCTTTTGTCCTTATAGATCTATTTTCTTTTTCCAGCTGAGTTACGGAATGTGACAAATTCTCATTCTAACCAGCCAAGGTAAGAAAAAGTGTTGCTGATGCAGATGGAAAAGTTAAGGGTTTAGTAGTGTAAGATAACTGTTTACTATGCTCAGAGATGCTTACTTCAAAATTTTGGCTTGTCTTCAGCTAGCTGGAAATACAGGAAAATTGTACAGTTCCACATACCTTCCCATTCCCAGAAAAATATGGAGTGAATGGCATAATCCTTGTAGAGACTTCTTAGTGCTAGTAAGAGGGCAATGACAGACAGCAATGCATGGAGCTCCTTGAGATAACTTCCTCTGATTTTATTTGCAGTAAAGGTTTGTGACAATATCGACCGGGAAATAAATTTGTAAAGGTTTTTGATTTATATAAAAATGTAAACGGGGCAAATTTCAGTAGAGTAGGCCCAGGACTTGGACTTATTATAGAAATGGTACAGCTAATTTGAGATTCAGGTCTTTCTACAGTTGCTTTCCCCAGAAAACTTAACCTGTTACTTTTGTTTTGGTCTTTAGCAATGAAGGTGATGCCATCAAGGTTTTTGTGCGAATCCGTCCTCCTGCAGAGGGCGCTAGATCCGCAGACGGAGAGCAGAGCTTGTGCCTATCTGTGCTCTCCCACACTGCTCTCCGGCTGCACTCCAACCCAGACCCCAAGACCTTCGTGTTTGATTATGTTGCGGGCATGGATACCACTCAGGTATAGTCACTGGAAACGTACCCTTTCATTTGGAATGTGTAATGTTGAGGTTTAATTTCTGGGCACTTTTTAGTCTGGTAGATTTCAGATACGAAAGCTAAAACATTTCATAAATATTTTCAATCTGATGTTTTAGGCAGTTGTCTTCTTTGTTCTTTAAACTTTGTCCCAGAATCACACAGTGCGGTTTATGTCTCTTTCTCTGCATACCGGTGAGGATAAAGACTTCAGAACCACTTAAGCAATCATTGGTATAGCTGACTTTCTAGTTTAAGGCGACTATGACTGAGCTGCCGAAGGTGGCTCAGGTCTCCCTAACTGAGCTCAAGCTACAAGACCCACGTGAAGGCTGGAGAGTTTCTCAGCATTGTCTGCTGACTTCCAGATCTGTACCTGCCCCCAAACAGGCACAAGTGAATGTCAGTCACTGCTTTTCTGGTTAAGGCCAATTCAGCTAAGCTCTAATACCGCTGTCTAACAGAACTTTCTACAGTGGTGGAAATACTTAATATCTGACCTGTTTCAGCAACCTCCAGACACATGGTGATTTAAACTTAATTAAAATGAAATATAGTTTAAATTTTGGTTCCTTGGGGGCATTAGTCATACATGGCTCCTAATCATTTACAATATGGCTAATGTGTTGGGGAACAAAGTTAAATAGCCACATGCAGTTTATGGTTACTGTATCAGACATCGTAGGTCTTTGTTTTTTCCTTTGAAATGGGACCTTGTGTATCCCAGCCTCGCCTGGAGTACACTATGTAGCCAAAGATGACCTCAGACTTCAGATCTGCTTGCCCCCAACTCCTGAGTGCTGAGATTACAGGCCTGTACTGTGGTGCCTGGCATAGGTGTGTGCTGCTGAGGACTGCAGTGTGGAAGCACCCCTCACAGCTCTCTCTGCACAGGAGATTTGTTTGTTTTGTAAAATATTTAGATCACTTTTCAGCAAGAAAATTGCTGGTCAATAGAAATATAAAATGAGCTACACTTATAATTTAAAATATCTTTTTTGTTGTTTGTTTATGTGGTTGGTTTTGTTTTGTTTTGAGACATGGTTTCTCTGTGTGTAGTCCTGGCTGTCCTGGAGCTCTCCCTGTAAGGCAGGCTGACCTTGAACTCAGAGATCTCTTGCCTCTACCTCTCAAGTGCTAGAATTAATGGTGTGTGCTATCACCGTCTGGATGAATCTGGATTCTTTTTCTTCTTTCTTTCTTTCTTTCTTTCTTTCTTTCTTTCTTTCTTTCTTTC
>NW_026586383.1:11486316-11511191 GCF_907164565.1 Psammomys obesus
TTCTTTCTTTCTTTCTTTCTTTCTTTCTTTCTTTCTTTCTTTCTTTCTTTCTTTCTTTCTTTCTGTTTTGTTTTTTTGTTTTTTAAGACAGGGTTTTTTCTCTGTAGCCTGGGTGTCCTGGACTTGCTTTGTAGAACAGGCTGTAGACCTCGAACTCACAAAGATCCACCTGCCTCTGCCTCCCTGAGTGCTGGGATTACAGGCATGTGCCACTGAGCCGGAGCTCTTAATGGTTGCTGGAAATGACAATGGCAAAATATACTTCAGGTTAAGAGGGATCTAGTGAGCTGTCCCTTCCTTCTACTCTTTTCTGTCAAGACCCTAGCTACATTCAATTGCTCATACACATCCCATTCATCTCGGAAAGACAGGCAAAGTAGCCTCTGTCTGTAAGCCCAGCACTTAGAGGTTGAAGGCAGGAGAATCAAGTACAGCCTCAGCTATATAACCAGTTCCAGGGTTACAGGATGCCCTGTTCTAAAGTACCTCAGTAGACACAGTGTGGGGAAACAGGAACTGGCAAAATTAACCAGTCCTATATATTATTTAACTCTGTGTGTCCAAAATACCACTTGAATATGTACTTAATGTAAACTGGTATTAAGATATTTTCCATTCCTGTTGATTCGGTCTTCAAACTCTCCTCTCTAACTTACACCTATACAACATCTCTGCTTAGACTAGTAACCTGTATCAGGCTTTCAATAGCCACATGTACTGTGTGGACAGTGTAGGTTTAAGAATTATTGCATTGTTGGTAAACTGTATCTACCCATGGGTAAAAATAAAATAAAATTATTTTCAGTACAAAATAATGACAAAATAAGTGAAGAAAATGTCGAGCTATGGGGGCTGGAGAGATGGCTCCACGGTTTAGAGCACTGTCTGCCCTTCCAGAGGTGCTGAGTTCAATTCCCAACAATCCCATGGTGGCTCACAACCCTCTATACTGGGGTCTGAAGTCTTCTGGCATGCAGGTGTACATGCAGATAGAGCACTCATATACATAAAAAATATAGAGCTATAAATTTTGTGCTAAGACAGAATAATATTTGTATGTAATATATAAGATTTTCCCTAAAATTTAGATGCATTACATTTTTTCTTTTTGATTATTTTTTTTTCCTTCGAGACAGGGTTTCTCTGTATAGCCCTGGGTATCTTGACACTCTCTTTGTAGACCATGCTGTCTCCCAAGTTCTAGGATTAAATACATGTACCATCATGCCTAGCTAGATTTATTTTGTATGTATTGAGTTTTTTGCCTGCATGTATGTTTGTGTGTGCCATGTGCATGCCTCATGTCCTAGGAGGGCAGAAGAGGATGTCACATGCCCTGAAGCTGGAGTTATGGATGATTGTGAACCACCATGTGCATTCTGGGAATTAAATGCAGGACCTATACAAGAGCAATGAGTGCTCTTAATCACTGAGCAAACTCCATGTGTGTTTAAAAAAAAAATCAAGTTATTATTTACATGTCTGAGTGTTTTGCCTGCATATATGCCTGCACACCACATATGTGCCTGATGCCTTCTAATGCTAGAAGAGGGTGTCAGACCCCTTAGAACTAGAGTTACAGACAGTTATGAGCCCATCATGTGGGTGCTGAAATTTGGACTAGGGTGGAAGAGCAGCCAGTAGTGCTTCTCACCACTGAGCTTTGTGTCCGGCCATCTGCATGCAATGTTTGTTTTTTTTTTCCTCTTTTTTTTCTAAGGCAGGATCTTACCATGTAACTCTGACTGTCCTGGAACTCACTGTGTAGTCCAGGCTGGTCTTGAACTCCCGCCTGCCTTTGAATGCCGGGCATTAAGGGTATTCATCACTATGCCCTGCTTTTTTCTTCCTTTCTTTCTTTTTTAGAGGTATGTGGTTTTGTTTGTTTGTTTGCTTTCATTAAAAAAATTGAAATGATTGGGAGATGGTAGAGTCAGTAACGTGCTAAGAACCCGTAAACAAAGTCAGGTTTGGTGGCCCACACTTGTAGTCCCAGCGGAGAGGAGGCAGGGACATGGGTCACTGCGACTCACTGCTCTGCCTGCCTGCCTGCCTGCTGAGTGGACTTTGTCTCAAACCCAAAACAATAAAAACCCGCCGGATAGCGCCTGAGGTGTGCTAGGCAAAATGTCATATGCACCCTCTCTCTCTCTCTCTCTCTCTCTCTCTCTCGCGTGCGCGTGTGTGTGTGTGTACCCAAGGAATTGAAATAGATTTGTAAATAATATCAACACTAAAAAAATAGCAAAACTGTTGTATTTTAGAAATTGATGAGGTCAAAACAATAAAGTTGACACTGTATTAGGTTTTTCAGATGATGTCAGGTTTTTGACCTTTCCCTGGTCATGTGCCTCCAAAGCAAGAGATACACACTTGAAATCTTTGATTGTATTGGAGATTACTAGACCTAATGATATTTGGGTTTTACCTTTTCTCATCTTGTATGGTTTAGCCGTTTTCCTAAAGTAGATGCAGTCTTTAAGCTGTAGGCCTTAAAGTCTAAGCACTCCATTTTTATTATGAGGTATGGGTGAGAAGTATGTTCATTAACGTGCTTGCTGCTTGTATTTGTAGGAGTCTGTGTTCTCAACAGTGGCTAAAAGCATTGTGGAGTCGTGCATGAGCGGTTACAATGGGACCATCTTTGCGTAGTAAGTTGTTGACTGTCTCTGTATAAAGATGTGATGTGTTTCTGTTAGGTCCTACTTATTGCTACTTTAATAAGTCACCCCAGACTTAGTGGCAGAAAATTTATTTTGCAGTTCTCTGAGTCAGAAGGTCAACATGGGTCTCACTGAGGTAAGATAGGCTGTTTCTGGGCCTTCATTCTTTCTCAGCTGCTCAGGAAATGTTTCCTTCCTTTTCCAGTTTCTAGAGACCATTCACCTCGCTTAGATCAGAGCCCTTTCTCTGTTTTCAAGCTCACAGTTCAGCTTTCGGCCCCTTCTTGTTTTTCACTCCTGACAAAGGTTTTTGGACTTTTAGAGACACCTGTGACGGGTCAGTCTGACCTGGATAATCAAGGTAGAGTGAATTTCACCTCTTGGAGAGAAGAATGATATTTGGAATTTTCTGAAAGAAAGGTTTATCTATTTCTCCATTTGTTTATTTATCCATCTGTTTATATGCTCTATAGTCATGGATATTTATAGCATACTTTGCGTTGTAATCTAATGCTGTATTCCTCATCTTGGTCCATCTTTGGTCCGCTGAGAGATCTGGAATTGCTTCCGTATCATCTACAGATGTGGGTATTATGCTGTTGATGAGTTTATACTGATGTCCAGCAACCACAGGGTTTACTCTAGCCTTTCTTTCTTGTTTAGCTATCTTTGCTGTCGGTGCTAAACTTTTTACTGTCTAGAGGACATGTAAAGCAGTTTCAGAATTAAAATGTATCGCTGTGAGAAAAATATTAACTGTAAAGTACTTACTTACAATTACCTTTTTATGTGCTTTCTAGTACCATAAAAACTAGTCTGCAGGGGTGGGCTTTGAAGTCATTCCATCTCAGAGGTCTCTGGACCCTGTTCTGAAGTACATGTGTCCTCACATGGTACCCATCTCTTGGGGGGGGGGGCAACCAAGGGCAACAGCCATAGGCTGTATCTTTAGGGAGTCTCTTGGACAGCCCTGGCAGACAACTCACAACAGGCTGCTTATGTCTGGTAGTGAGGTTTTTTTGTTAGATAGTCTTTGCCCAGATGAGAGAAGTTGGTAAAATTTTATATACACACTGCCACAGACAGGCCCAGTCGGGCTCCCGTCGTCCGCGGGAGAACAAGGCTTTGGATAGGAAGACACAGTTTCGGCGATGAATTGGCAGACAGAGACACCTTGATGGTTTTGACTCTGCTGCAGTTTTACTGAAGTCAAGCTGGTATTTTTATAGTGATCTCACAAGGAAGCACCTTAAAATTGGCATGCTTTCCAGAACATTCAGACTTTTACCAAGGATACAAAGTTTATGTTTTAACATAGGGCAGTGCCCACAAGAAATCTTTGCCTAGAAACTTTCTGATCAACGCAAACAAGAAACAAAAACCTCAAACTATGGTTTCATTATCACTGACTAGTGAAGAGGAAAGTCAGGAGCTGTAATAGTCCTCCGAGCCAAGTCGAATATCTGCCAAAGTCTAAACACCCTTATGTCCTGCTAAAGATTTATGATCTTCCCTAGGAACAAGATGCTGAAGGGAGGGGTAAACTCGTGCCAGCTGTACTTCTCATGTTATTATTTCTTAAGAAGGAGCCCATTATTTTTTCACTATTCTTATAATGCCTATTAATACTAAATCTAATTCATTACTTTTCTTAAACTTATTCCTTTTACATATTATTTTTATTAAAGCCTTTAATAATCTACTAATAATAAATTTCTTTATAAAATTAGTTGTGCTGTTTTAGGAGTCACAGAAAAAGATCACCAAATTCATTATTCCAGCCCCAGAGCCACAACTGAAAAAGTGTAGAAATCTCAGAACACGTCTCTTTTCCAAGTGGGATGAGTTTGCCAGGGACCTTCCAGGGGGTGAATTTCCGGAGAAAGCGTATCCCCTGCCCTGGAGCTTATGATACTATGGCGACACTGGCGTGGGTGTTGGCACACACACATATATATGACTATGTATACACACACACACATATATACATACATGTCTTTTTTTTTTTTTTTAGGTAAATAGGAATTGTATGATTCCTTATGGCTTTTTCAGACATCCTTATTGTTATTTTACTTTCTTCCTTCCTTCTATATTTCCCTCCAGCCTTTTCCCCAAAGAGCTCACCTTTCCCATTTTCTTGATCAGACCACCTGTCCCCTGATGTCTTCGCTGTCTGTGGCTCCCTCTCCTGTTCTGTTTTCCTGGTTTCTGCAGGCCCTGTGCTCACATCTAAAGAATTAGAGCTAGAACCCTTTAAATGTTTTCTTTTAAGGCATGAGATAGAAAACCGTTCTATCATGTCTTCCCAAAGTAGCAAGAATTTTTTCCATAGATTATTTTCAGTGGTGAAATTGAAAATGTTTTTGAAATAGCTACAGTTGCCACAGGTTGCATATCTTCAGAACTGTTCTCCGTGAAGACTCTGTAGACATGCTTGCTTATTTATTTATTACCTGTTTTCTTGCATATTTATTTATTTGTTTGTTTGTTTAGAGGAAGGTTCTTATTGTGCATCTCTGGCTATTCTGGAACTTGTCATACAGACCAGGCTGGCCTTAAACTCACAGGACTATGCTTGCCTCTGCCTCCTAAGTGCTGGAATTAAAGGCACAAGCCCCTATGTTCAGTTCTGTAGGAATATTTAATCTAAGGCGCATTCATCAATATATATTAATTCAAATTCCTTTTAATGTTTGTGGGTAGAACTTGAAGATAAATGATTTATTGGTTGGGAGATCTTCCTGCCTCTGCCTTATGCTAGATTAAAGGCATTTTCTACCATGTGCAGCTCTTAAAGTTATTTTTTTTAATTTTATTTTTTTCTTATCAGTTACATTTTATTAACTCTGTATCCCAGCTGTGTCCCGATCCCTCATTCCCTCCCAGTCCCTCCCTCCCTCCCTCATCTCCACCGTGCCCCTTGCCAAGTCCACTGATAAGGGGGACCTCCTCCCCATTCATCTGATCCTGTTTAAAGTTATTTTAAAACAAAGACATCTCAATGTCTTTTCAAGGCAGAGACCTTCAAAATTACTGAATTATTTAGCAAAAATTGGAAACAGAAATCTAATTAACTCTGGTTGAATAAATTATGCTAGAAGATTCTGTATCCATAAAATATTGTTGCTATTTATAAAAAATGAGGCAGGCAGCCAGGTAATGGCGGTGCATGCCTTTAACCCCAGCATTTAGGAGGCAGAGGCAGGTGGATCCTTGCAAGTTTGAGGCCATGCTGGTGCACAACTATGAGTTCCAGGACAGCCAGGGCTGTTACACAGAGAAGCCATGTCTCAAAAAGTCAAAAAAAAAGTAAAAGGCAGCCGTGTGTTTACTAACTGAGATATCTGAGGTAGAGATAGCAGAAAGAGGGTTGCAGAGGCATTTGGAGAGCATCATCTCCCTACGTTCTAGTAGACCATGTTCAATTAGAAAGGCATGCTCAATTTTATGTGTGAAAATAACACAATTTTCTTTTTTCAGTGGGCAGACTGGCTCAGGGAAGACATTTACTATGATGGGTAAGTAAAGAGCAGTGCTTGCTGGTCAAGTAGACTTTCTCTACTGACCACTTGGAACATGTTTTGGGGGAAGGCATGGTTTTTTTGTGTTATATTGCTCTCAGAAAAATCAGGATATCTCCCAGGTTGTGAGTCCATCTTCATTATAGCTGCGTTCTGTGGCTCAGTGTTTGGCACCTCCTCCTGGAGGTTGGGAGGTGAGATCCTGAGCATGTGGCCAGTTCTGCTGGTATCCATTCCCTCATCCTGTCTTAAGAATTTTCTAAACATGGTTCATTAGCATCATGCAATTTTGAATTTTGAATTTATTGCTCTGAACTGTTCTGGAGCTGCTTCAGGAATCAGGGACACAGGCAAACTTTTTGAGGGAAGGGTAGCCCGGGGCACAGAGCTTGTGAGGGCGGAACTGTGCAGCTGTATCAGACATGTAGATATCGTTATCACAAGCTTGAAATCGTATTCCTTATAACTCTTCTACACCTGTCCTTCCCCAGCTGTAACAATAGGAAAACCACTCTGCATTGCTGTCTGCTAGGAGTCCTGTGGAGATCTGGGTGGCTTTTACTGCCCAGTTAAATAGAGCAAATCCTAATTTTTAGCACTTACATTTGTTTGATGTACAATTATAAGTGCTTTATTTGCAGCCTTTCAGTTCTTCCCAAAAACTCTCTGGTTATTGACATTATTATTTCCATTTTGTAGCTGAAAATTCTGACACTTAAAGTGAACACACAGTGTGGGCCCATGGGTTAGAGAACACATCAGTCTGTGTCTTAGTTTTCTTGTTGTGAAGAGACAACATGACCAGGCAAGTTAAAGAATAAAGAGCTAATCAGGGCTTACCATTTTAGAAGGCTCCGTTACTAGAATGGCAGGACCGTGGCAGCAGGCAAACAGGTATGGAGCAGTAGCTGAGAGCTTCCATCTGATCCAATAGAGACCCAGAGTCAGGTAACTGGGAATGATGTGGGCTTCTGAAATCTGGAGCCCACCCCCACTCGCACACCTCTGACAAGGGCCACAGCTAATTGTTTCAAACAGTTCCACTAACTGCAGACCAAGCCCTCAAGCATGCAAGCCTGTGGGGGACCACTCTCATTCAAACCACCACATTCTATGGAGACAAAAGTCGCGTGTGTAAACAGTACGATTATGTCAGTACCTGACAGCCGAGCGATGTCAGGCTTAGTGTGGGGACTGATTTCTCTTTCAGATTACATCTATTTCTAGATTGAGTTGGTGCCTTCTGTGGGCCTTTCCTCAGGCTCTGACTGACAGTTTTAGTACTGTGTCTTTCACAGGCGTAAACTGTAAACTGGGTCTGCTGGAGACAGACCTTGGAAGTTGATTATACCATATACTGTGTATATTTTATTTCTGTATAAATTGCCTTTGATATTTTATAAATTGCACTTTGAAGGATTCTCAGAATAAAAGGTTTTTGTTTCATTCTTTTTCCTCAGGACCATCAGACTCTGATAATTTTTCTCATAATCTGAGAGGAGTAATTCCACGAAGTTTTGAATATTTGTTTTCCTTAATTGATCGTGAAAAAGAAAAGGTAAAGCTTACTGTAAAAATGAAATGTTGGGGGACTGGAGAGATGGCTCGGCTGTAAAGAGCACTGATAGTTCTTCCAGAGGACCTGCATTCACTTCCCAGCACCCACAGGGCAGCTCACAACTGTCTGCAACTTCAGTCCCAGGGGATCTGATATCTGCCAGCCTTCCAGAGCACCAGACATGCACATGGCACACAGGCATACAAGTAGGCAAAACACCTACACATAGATTAAAAATAGAGCAATAATATAATGAAAAAATAAAATGTTGATAGACTACTTGCCTCACGTGCAGTAGTCCCCAGCACTGCGTAAACTGGGTGTTTTGGCAAACACCTGAAATCTCCTCATGCTGGAGGTGGAAGCAGGAGGGTCAGAATCTCAAGGCTATCAGAAGTTGAGAGTCGCCCTATGGGGAGTTGAAGGCTACCCTGAGCGCTAGCATGCACGAGAGAGCAGGCTGCTTCTGGGGCTCTCAGCCAGTTTTGGGAGAGGGAAGTGCGTAGACAATCTCAGCCAAGGAGAATAGACTGCAACGATTTAAATGAGAAATGGTCACCATAGCCTCAGGCATTTAAGTCCCCACTTGGTTGCACGTTTTGGAGAGGCTTTTGGAGATATCATCTTGTTGTAAGGAGTAGGTCATTGGAGGTGGGCTTTGGAGAAAGTCTCAACACCGTTTCAAGTTCACTACCTCCTCTTTCTGCTTGTGTTTGAGATTTGAACCCTCAGCTTCTGGGCTCATCCTGTTCCAGTAAGCTGCTTTCTTTCTGCCATCATGGACTCTTATCGCTGTGGAACCATAAGCCCAAACAAATCCTTCCTCTTATGAGTTGTCAGGGTGATGGTGTTTTGTCACAGCAATGGTAAAGTAACTGGTCCATAGAGATAAATAAAGTCCTCTTTAACGATGGACTGCCTCAGTTTGTCTGCAGAACTTGCTTGCACCTCACTGTTACCCACTTCCATGGGGGTTATGAATCCATCTAAGGACGCCATCTTTTCCCTCTCACTGGTTCCTCACTGTCACCTACTTCCATGGGGGTTATGAATCCATCTAAGGACGCCATCTTTTCCCTCTCTCTGGTTCCTCACTGTCATCTACTTCCATGGGGTTATGAATCCATCCAAGGACGCCATCTTTTCCCTCTCACTGGTTCCCAGGTTGGACCATTCTCAGGATTGCACTCGTTTAGCTTGGTAGGTTCTAGAGCTAAGAACCCTTGGTGTTTTGTGCTTTGTATACTGTGTATCTTGGACATTGCTATATAGCATTGGCTTACCATTTACTCCTTGGCAAACACTGCAGTTAGACTTACTGCATGGCGGTGAAATATTTAAGTTTAACACCATGTATTTCTATGGTTAAATTTTTTAATAATTTATTTATATGAATATTGGGTGTTTTGTCAACATGTGTGTCTGTTATACTATGGGCAAACCTGGTGCCCAAGGGGGCCAGAAGAACATGTCAGATCTCCTGGGACTGCAGTTAGAGATGACTGTGGACCTCTGTGTGCCAAGACTCTAATGAGGGTCCTCTGGGAAAGTACTCAAGGCTTTGTATCCCCTGAGCCATCTCTCCAGCCTCTGGTTGTTGTTGTTTTTTAAAACAGAAAAAAAAAAATATTTCAGGTTTTATTGTTATTTTGAATGTATGGGTGTTTTACCTGCATGTAAGTGCACCAAATTTGTGCTTGTGGAGGGCAGAGGAGGGCAACAGACTGGACCTGCCGTCGCTCGTACCTCCGTGGGTGCTGGAGACCAAGCCCAGGAGCCCTCTAAGAGCTGCAGGTGTTCTTCACCTTGAGCCATCGCTCCAGCCCCAAGTGTGTAGGTTCTCAGGGTGAGTTATTTTCAGTCTTTTAAAGAACATGAATCTTGCTTCAAGTAAACCCAGGCTGATGATATGGCTCAGTGGGTCAGTACTCCTGCCACCAAGCCTGAGAACTGAGTTTGATCTCTGGGACCCAGATGGTAGAAGGTGATAACCTCCCAGAAGTTTTCCTCTGATCTACACATGGATTTCCTTCATGAGCATGCTATACACAGAAACTCAAAAAATACATGTAAAAACAAAACTTTGTTTTTACACTCTGGAGGACAGTGGAAACTCGTTTGGATTGCTCAGTTCCATCTGTATGAGTAGGCTCTGTGGTACCTCTCCAAACTGGATTTCTGGGACTGCCGCGATGACACTTGAGAATGAGAGCATGTTCTGCAGTTTGTTTTCCAGCTTGTTTTCCCTGACTTTTTGATGTTTTACGTTCTATTAGAGGGCAGTAGGAAGGCCTGCCTGCAGGAGCTTATGGAAGCTGAGGCCAGTGTGTGACAGCGGTGTGCTTATTAAGGCTTTCTCTTACAGGCTGGGGCCGGGAAGAGCTTCCTCTGTAAGTGCTCCTTTATTGAGGTCTACAATGAGCAGATCTATGACTTGCTGGACTCAGCATCCGTTGGACTGTACTTAAGGGAGCACATAAAGAAGGGAGTCTTTGTGGTTGGTGCAGTGGAGCAGGTTGTGACCTCAGCTGCTGAAGCCTATCAGGTACCCTGCCACGAGGATGTGTTGATGTTTAGACAGCAGGCATTCCATGAAAGGGCCCTTGTCTCAAAGAATCAAGATTAAGATACTAAAAATGTTTTATAAAGGCATTGCACAAACTTCTTGAAAACTAAAGGACAAAGAATGTGGTAATACTTTCTAGATTTCTCCCCAGTTACACTCAAATTTTGGGCTGGATGGGGGTTACATACCTGTACTCCCAGTACTTGGGAGGAAGAAGCAGAAAGAATTGTAAGTTCAAGGCTAGCCTTGGCTACATGGTAAGACCCTATCTCACAAAAAGGCAGGAGTGCGGGTGATGGCTCTGGGCTGCTCGGCTTTTTTGCAATGCTTTGATGGTGTTTATTCTGAAAACAGTCCAAAAGACACTTTGCGGAAGATACCTTCTTGGCATCTGTTGCTCTGTGAGCTCCCTGTTCAAGGACCTCATGAGAACAGTGATCTTTCTGTGTCTGCTTTTTTGTTATGAGGCGCAAACAAATAAAGTGAAGGAACTTAGAAAACATTGTGCTCACATTTTAAGGAGCCTGGTGTGGCCAATTTTAATTGTTCTGGTTTTTTCCTTTATTTTCTTTTATGTGTATGGATATTTTGCCTGCAAGTATATCTGTGTACCATGAGTGCACAGTGCCTCCTCCATTAGATCTTCTGGGACTGGAGCTAAAGGAAGTTGTGAGCTGCCAAGTAGGTGCCTGGAATTGAACTTGGTTCCTCGGGAAGAGCAGCCAATGCTCTTAATTACTCAGTCATCTCTCCAGCACCATAAATAAACTTTACAATGTAAAACTGAATTCATAAAAATATTGCCACATGCTCACATTATTGCATGTGATGTTAACGTGACCTTGCAAGAACCCATCAAACAATTTAGACCATGTATCAGCACTAACAGGGGTAGCTATTCCTTTCTGTTACACATCACTAGCTCTTCTCTCAAAATAGTCTTGTGCTGAATGTCATTATTATTTTATCCCATAATCAATTAATTTGGTTGTTTTTGTTTATTTGTTTTTGAGACAGGGTTTCTCCGTATAGCTCTAACTGCCCTGGACTCCCAAGAGCCATCTGCTCTGCTTCCTGGGTGTTAGGATTAAGGGCATATATCACTGCACTCAGCTGTACTTGAATTTATTTATTTGTTTGTTTGTTTGTTTTAGATACTGTCTCATTAAGAAATTCAGGCTGCGTTGAACTCATGCAGCCCAACCAGGCTGGTTCCAAATTTTTAATCCTTTTGCCTCAGGCTCCTAAGTGCCAAGATTTCAAGCAGGCATCACTATACCCAGCTAACAGCTGAATGTTTCTTTCTAATCAGTCACCATATCACTTACCTTTTAAAATCATGAATGCCTTTTAAATTTTGTTATGCACTTTTTTTTTTTTACACTGCCATTAGTTTGATAAAGAACTCTGTAGAGTTTTTAGTGTTTTGCGTAGTGGTGGTGTTTGTTTGGTTTTTTTGTGTCGGGGTTTCTCTGTATAGCCCTGGGTGTACTGAACTTGCTCTGTAGACCAGGCTGGCCTCTAACTCACAGTGATCTGCCTGCCTCTGCCTCCCTAGGCATTGGAATTATAGGGGTATGCCAATGAGCTCAGCTCTTTTCATAAAATTGTTAAAGATTAACCTCAACCTATCATTTCCCTTTGTCCTATGCTCTTGTCTTACCTGTTTGGGGGTGCGTATTTAGAATGATATCTACTTAGAAATTATGGCAGAGCTTGTCGCTCCAATTCTGTGGCCCTCATTCTGGAAGAAGATGTGTGTGTGCTGGGAATCAAAGCCAAGACCTCATTCACAGTCAGCAGCATTCCACCATAAGCCATTCCCTTTCCCAAGACTCTTCACTATAAGTAAAGGTTCTCTAATAAAGCTATGCGGCATTTTATTTCTAGTTCAGGTCAATTTTGATAATTTATGTATTCCTAGAAATCAGTTTGAAGTATTTTAAAGTTAGCATACAAAATATTAGTTACCATATATATATATATATATTTTTTTTTTTAAGAGTTAAGTATTCAAGCAAATGTGTTTGTTGCTTTTGACCTATGTTTGAGAGACATGTTCTTTTTAGCTATACAAATACATAACTGAACTAATATTAAATATATTTATAACACTATGAAAAGAAGGCATAGAGTACTATTGCAAAACTATAAAAATACAAATAATATCAGTTTAATGGAGTTATAGGTCAGTGGTAAAGAGGTTGCCTGTTGTTTTAAAAAAAAAAAATCTCAATTGTGTGATTTTATAAATCAAGACTCGGGAGCCAGATGTTTGGGTGAAAACCTACTAGATCAGAGAGAGAAAGCACCCAGCTAACCTTCCTACTCAGCTCCCCAGAAGGAAAAAGCCAAAAGCCCTTTCTTCTCCTCCACTGTCTTAAACACCCCTCAACTCAATGCCCCTCCTTTCTGTTTACTCCCTGTCCGCTGGTTTCTTGCTCCACCTCTTGACCTAGGGTTAACTCTTTAACTCTGTGTACAGAAAGCACTTGTATTAAAGGTGTGTGCTAGGGCTGAGCCACAGCAAACAAGGTTTTTACAGTTCACAGTCTTGGGGTTGCAGGGCAGTAAGGCTACACAGAGAAACCTTGTCACAAGCCACCCCTAGCCCTCCCCCCATATCCCCACCAAAAAACCCCACAGCTTTGCCTAATGAGATCAAATATCCTAGTGTTCAAAGGCCCTCTGTTCATCTATAACACTGATAAATAATTTCAGTTTAAACTGTGTCATTAATAGTATGTTAATAGTAGTTACTGTATTTTATCTATATATTTATTAAAATTATTAAATATCTATATATATCTACTTATCGTGTTGCTTAATTTTTAATGTAGCCTTTGAAGTAACTGTACTCAGTTCTCTGTGTTATCCTTATGCATATTGTGACTATGTTCTCCAAATTATATTTCTTAGGTCATTAGCATCACCTAAAAGCCTATTGGGAATCTTAGCTTAGGCTAAGTGTGGTAGTACATTCCTTCAGTTCCTGCACCGTAAGGAAGAGGCACTGGGTTCTAGGCCAGCCTGGTCTCAACAGAGAGTTGCAGGGCAATAAAGGCTACACAGAGAAACCTTGTCACAAGCCACCATTAGCCCTGCCCCATAACCCCTCCCCCCCAAAAAACCCCACAACTTTCCCTTAGTCTCAACATTCTCAGCATCCTCTTATTTCAGTCCTCACTAGATGCTGAATAACAATCTAAATTTTAGTACCATCCCAAGGTAGGAACTTAGATATTTTGCTCTGTGAGGTTAGTGTCACTTTCTCTTTTGTTTTGTTGTTTGAAAGACAGAGTTTCTGTGTAGCTCCGGCTGTCCTGGAACTCAATTTGTAGACCAGGCTTTGATCTGAAAGAGATTTGCCTACCTATGCCTCTGCCTCCCCGTGCCAGGATTAAAGCTACACCGTGCTCCACATGTTCACTTTTAAACACAGAAGCAGACTCTTTATATATATACAGACATACCTTACAAACAGTAGAGTTAGAGTTAGAGTCTCTGCCTTGCCTGAGAGCCTGTGGTCTAAACCTTGATATATTTTCTCGTCTGAACAGAAACAAAAAACCTACTTTGCAGGGGAGAGAGCTGCCAAAATGTTGGACTAAAGATTCTGTCGAGATCTCCTGTTGGTTTAGAATTTATATTATCTAAGCTAAAGGGATGCTCAGCTATAATCACGGTGCGAGGGAAGTGGAAGCAGAAGGATCAAAGCCAGTTTGATCTCTGTAGTGAGTTCCAGGCCAGACTGCCATACCCTGTCTCTCTGTGGCATGAAAAGGGAAAGAAAATAATTCTTTGATGGACAGTAATTTCTCTTGTTCTTTATAGATCTCCCACCATTTTTGGTATCTAAATATTTACTGCTTAGAATATGTGATAACATAAAATCTCACAAAGCTAGATAACAATAGAAAGGCCATGAGTGTTCCCTTTTCTATATGGAAATTACTCTGCTATGAAGGTAGAGGATTACCTATGTGTTATTTTTGTACGACGGTGATTGGTTAGGAGCTTATCTTGTGTTTTGAATTTGTCTTAGGTCCTATCTAGAGGGTGGAGGAACAGGCGTGTGGCATCAACATCCATGAACAGAGAGTCCTCTAGGTCGCATGCAGTCTTTACAATCACTGTAGAATCAATGGAGAAGAGCAGCGAGACCGTGAACATTCGAACCTCCTTACTCAACCTGGTGGATTTAGCAGGGTCTGAGAGGCAAAAAGATACCCATGCAGAAGGAATGAGGTTGAAGGTAGGAACGAAATGATGGCCTTCTTACTTAGTTGTGAATTCTTACTAAAAATCGGTGTCATACCAAGTGTAGTGAAGACCTCAAAAGAAATAAAAATTGTTCCTACTAGAAAGGAGCAAGGATTTTATGAAGTTATGTCAGTAAACATAAATGAGGTTGTACAAGTCTGTCAAGAGCAAGAGTGGCGACTTTGGTCACAGGAGAAAGAAAGAATGGAGTGGGGTGGGCTTTGGGGTAGAAATCAAGAAAACAAGTGGCTTTCCAGTAGTAGTTGTCTCCTAGAAACCAGGGTTCAGGAGAGAGGAACAGGGGATACCCGCCCTGCAGAGTGACGTCTCAAGGTTTGTTGGGCCTTTTAGAGTAATGGCATTGAATATTTCACTGTGCATCAGTTGATCATAGATAGATAGAGCAGGAAAGCCCAGGTCAGTTAGGACCAGGAGAACCAGGCCACGTTTGTGCTCAGCCTTCTAAACCCTGGAAAACATTTAAAAGTTTGGTGCAACTGTGTAGCTTCATGTAGGAAGCCTATTTTATCGACACTTATATCTGTTAAAAGCCACTGCTGCAGAAGGAAAGGGGAGCCTAAGGTGGGAGAGTCCCTCCCCTGAGCTGTTAGCAGTGGGACAGAAATTCAGTGTGATGTGTCTAAGTACTGACATTAAAATATGTACAAATTGTGTAGTTTAGGAATGGGACCTAAGAGAGGAGTCAGAAGCAAGAGAGTGATTTGAGCCTGCTAAGCTTGCATCAGCAAAATGCTCCTGTTTCTCTCAAGAAAGGACCGTGCTTGTACAGGCGCTCCTTGACTGAAGGTGCTGTCACCGCCAGAGAAATGTGGTGAAGTGCAAAGCTCCTAAATCAGAAACATTCAATATCTAACCTGCTGAACATTCCAGCTCGGTAATGTCACATGCTGTTTAGAGTGCAGCTTGCTGCTGCTGACAGGAATGAGAGAGAACGGAGTACCACATTTGATTCGGTGGAAGAAGTAAAAATTAAATCCCAGGCACAGTTTGTAGTGAGCATCTGCAGTGACAGTGCACATGAACTAGGAAATGGCCATAGTTGAGCTTTTTGTTCTAGCTGAGAACGTGTCCTTTCACTTTGCCCTCCTCTGCTCTTCCAGCCCAGCTTGTTGCTACTTAAGTTTTTAGTCAGAACAACAGAGTGCCACTGCACCTCATTGTTTCTTTCCCCTTGTTCTTCAGGAGGCAGGGAACATAAACCGGTCACTGAGTTGCCTGGGCCAGGTCATCATGGCCCTTGTTGACGTGGGCAACGGGAAACAGAGGCATGTCTGCTACAGAGACTCCAAGCTTACCTTCCTCCTTCGGGTAAAGCTGATGACTGGCTCTGGCCACCTCTGCATTGTGGTCCCTGGGACTGAGAGTGGGAGAGTTTCTTAGCCTCTATCATTTCCTGAGGAAAACTCTTAGGATTTACAATCTAAAAATATCACTGATGTCATCAAACAGGACTCCCTTGGTGGTAATGCCAAAACAGCCATAATTGCAAATGTTCATCCAGGATCCAGGTGTTTTGGGGAAACACTGTCAACACTTAATTTTGCTCAGAGAGCCAAGCTGATTAAAAACAAGGTAAAAATACTGGAGTGTTTGATATAATAGCAAATAAATTGGAAACATTTATATATACTATTATGATTGTCCCTGTCACCACTAGAGGTTCTGCAGAAGCTCACCTTGATTGTACAAGGTGCTGTTTCTTCTTCCTTCTGCCCTCGCTTTCCTGTTTTCTTTTTTGCTTTTTTTGAACTCAGGGCCTCACAGATGTGCTTTCCTATTGAGCCACACCTCTAGCCTAGTGTTTTATATCTATTTATCTATATATATTTTTTTTTTATTTAAGTTCTGGCTATATATCACAGGCTAATCTTGAAGTAGGCAAACTTCCTGCCTCAGCCTCCTGAGTTTTGGGACTAAAGGCATGTACCACCATTCCCTGTTCATTATTTGCAGCCTGTGCATGTAATTTGAAACCCAAGTTTTATCTTGTGGTTTTTGTGGTTTTGCTGGTTTTTTTTAAAGGCAGTTTTCCTTTTGTTGTTGAGGGAGGGTAATAAGCCTCAGTGATGCTGGCAGTTGGTGTGTGTTTTGCTGTTTTTTAAGGCAGTTTTCCTTTTGTTGCTGGGGGAGAGTAATAAGCCTCAGCGATGCTGGCAGTTGGTGTGTGTTTTGTACATGTGCATTGTTTTATGTTCATGTGCCTGCCCTGTGCTCATATGTGATGTATTGGTAGCAAAGAGTAATACCATGAAAGTTAGTTGATAGTAATGAAATTTGCCTCTTAAGGTGTATACGTATCTGCATATTCCTCATCTTATTTCATGTACAGGAAGCTTCTCTAATAGTGGTATATGCCTCAGGTCTGGAAGCTTTTCTTGTGACGTACTAGTTGATAAACTTTAATGCTTCCTGCACCGTATGTCCATTTCACCTACTCAGCTCTGCCTTTGCAAGAAAGCAGCCATGGACAGCATGTAAACAGTAGAGTTTGCTGTGTCCACAACTTGGCATAAAGCGTGTGTGGACAGCACTTTGCCAACTTCTAGTATACACTATCAAAAGACCAACAAGGTTCCTAGTTATTTTGGAGAAATGAACAATCCTTTGGTTTCAAACAAAACAACTGTGCCATGAACTGGTAGATTAACGCCTTCCTTTTTCAAGAGGAAAAGTGGGCATCTTCTTCCCAGTTCATCTGGCAGAGTAAAGTAGACCGTGTTGTTCCTCTCCCTGGCTGAGTGAGAACATAGGTCTCTTCCTTTCCTGATTTCCGTGGTGTCATCCATGTTTACATGAATGTTAGCAGTATGAAGAAGAAACTTCAGTAGAACTTCCTGACTTTGTCTTGGCTTATGAGAGCCCTTTCAAGGGTAGAACATGTTAATGATTGCAGTTATGATGTCACTGAATAATAGTGACCTCAGAATGCCTCATAATGAGGCTGGCCATGTGAATCAGAAGCAATTGTAAATCACCTTTAAACATCTGAACACCAGCAGCTTTACCACTCCCAATGGTGAGTCCTCGTCGTCCAACCTTGCTCTTCATCCTGGCAACCGTCAGTGGGAAGAGCTAAGGTGTCTGGACTTGGTTAACGATGAACTGTTTAAATCTTTCTAGGTGGGCAGGCTGAACCTAAGACAAGAACACCGGGCACTTGGCTGCCATAGGGGGTTTTCATTGCTGAAATAGTTGAGTATTTCATAGCTGCGCCTCTGGTCTGTCTGGTGGTTAGCTGTTGGCATTTATTACCCTTCTGTTCTATGCGTCTTTTGTAAAATTATCTAATTTATCTTTTTTTTTTTTTTTTTTTGAGACAGGTTTTTTCTGTGTAGCCTTTGTTGTCCTTGGAGCTGTGGAGCGCTCTCTGTAGTCCAGGCTGGCCTTGAACTCACAGAGATCCACCTGTCTCTGCCTCTGAGTGCTGGGATTAAAGGCGTTCACCACTTCCTCTCAGAAATAAACTTTACTTTTAAAGCAGCTTCAGATTTATGGCAAAACTGAACATAAAGTTCAGAGTGATTCCACAGGAGTCCCTGTGTCCACACAGTTGGCGTCTCTACCACTGCCATCCTGCACCACAGTGATGTGTTTAGTGGTGGCTTTTGTTAAAGCTTTTTTAAAGTTATTTCAAACAGGTCATTTTTAAGAAATTGAAGACACCATTTAGTCACTACAGTGATGACATTTGTTTGTAACCGTTTTTTACTTTTTCAAGGCCATTTAAATAAGAACATGACTGTCAGAGAGTGAAAATAGCATTTGGTATGGTGGGAGAGCAGAAAGGGACTCTATTCAATCTGTGGTTCCAGGCCAGCTTTACAAACATCAGTGCCTTTCACTGGAGAAGGTGGTTTCTGCTAAGCCTAATCCTTTTGGCCCTTTTAGGCCAGATTTCTTTATCAAAGGTTGCTGGACAGAGGGGTCTTGCTGAGGTATTTGGTTTCCTTGTTTGAAAGGGAAAGCATGGTTCTTTTGGTGGGGGGAACGTGGAAAGGGGGGTTCCAAGACAGGATTTCTCCGTGTACGCTTGGGTAGCCTCGCTGGCCTCGAATCACAGAGATCCTTCTGCCTCTGTCTCCCGGAGTGCTGGAATTAAAGGCATGTGCCACCACACCCAGCTAAGGCATGGTTCCTAATGGCAGGACAGCACACTCAGATCTGAAGTCCTAGGCATAAGATAGCTTAGGACAAATGAGATGGACAGGGTCAGTGAGAGCCTCATGAGGAGGGCTTGGCCAGAGGACGAGGGACCAGCTGTGCTACTTGTGCTCTCCCTGCTGGTCAGGAACAGGAAGCAGGGGCTTACTGCCTGTTTTAGCAGTCTTTCTGCCATTTAGTGAGACAGAGGTGCAGTTTCTTTTGGTCTTCCACATTACCACTCACACCAAACAAATGAAAAGCAGGATTGAAAAAGTTGAAAAGCAATCTCTCAGTGCTTTGTTAATTCTTGTCCAGGCTGTGGTGAATGAAGACACCCAAGGAAATGTCAGCCAGCTGCAAGCTGAAGTGAAGAGGCTCAAAGAACAACTGTCTCAACTTACTTCTGGGCACATAACCGAAAGCTTACTGGCCAAAGGTAGGATGAACTCATTGCCCTTCATCCTTGGAAAGGCTTATGGGAACATTAGGTCGAGAACTGATACTGGATAGATAGATGGTCAAAATATGGTGAGGTTTCCAGAACTTCTCTCACACTCTCTCCTTATTTTACCTGTGTAGGAGGAATAGTTCTGTGTTTGAATCTGATGTTCTGTGAGGTGCAGTGAGAGGGAGAATCACAGAGGTTTTGAGTGACTCCCCCAAGAAGTTCTAGAAAGAAATAAACATAAATTCCCTCAGATCACTCCCAAGATTCAACCGTAGCAAATGTAATCTGCATATGTTTGTGAGGGGACAGGAAATGTGTCTTCAAAAAATAGCTAGTAGAATTAATTTGCAAGCTGTAAAACTTGCAAAACAAAATAAAACTGGAGCTAGGAATGTGTCTTGATAGTAGAACACTGCCTGGCATAGGTGAGGCCCTAGGTTTGATTTCCAGTACTGTGTGAAGTCAACTCAACAAGGAAAACAAAAGTATGCATTATACTAAGCGTAGTCTGTATACTTCCTCTTAGAACTCAGAAAGCTGAGTCAGGACTGTGAGATTGAGAATAGCCTGGGCTACAGAACGAGTTCTAGGCCAGCCTGTCCTCAGTGTAACAGACTACGACGGTCAGTCCGTGAGCGTTTCTGTTAGAGCTCAAGCCCACGGGTCTCCTCCAGCTTCCTTACAGACTCTCTAGGCTAGCTCTGGTGGCTCACGCCTAGTCTAGCATTTGAGAGGTGTGGGCAGAATTGCTGTGAGTTTGAGGCCAACCTAGGCTACAGGTTTTTTTAAACAATCTATTTCTGTTTCTTTCACAAATATATTTGTGCTAAGTAAATCCAGAGAAACTTCTTGTTTTCTTCATAGAATAGCCAGTTTGCTGAGTAAGTTAATATGAAACTGGTAACCAATCATGAGAGTCTGTTCCTTTAGATCAGTTGGCGGCAATAAAGACTTTTAGTTTTGAGAAATGAACATATTTCTCCCTTTCTCCTTTTAGACAAAGAGAAGACTGATTACGTAGAACATTTCCTGGAAGCAATGTTATTCTTTAAGAAATCTGAACAGGAAAAGAAGGTAGGAAATTGAATTAGGAAACGGGATTCGGGAAATCTTGACTTTAATGTTGTGGTTGGTTTCATCACTTCAGTGAGTGAAATAAATAGTGCCAGATGTTTAAGGAAAAGGCTTCAAATGTCTTGCCTGTAAGTTTAGACTTAGTGCTCTCTACTGGGTTTATGAGAATTAAGGAAACTGGGTCATTTCATGTTTAACTGAATCATGAATTTCTTAAAAGTCTCTGGTAGAAAAAATTACCCAACTAGAAGACCTCACCCTCAAAAAGGAAAAATTTATTCAGTCTAATAAAATGATTGTGAAGTTCCGAGAGGACCAAATAATGCGTCTAGAGAGGCTCCAGAAGGAGGCACGAGGAAGCTTCCTGCCCGAGGAGCAGGACCGTCTGCTGTCAGAACTGAGGGACGAGATTCAGACTCTTCGAGAACACGTGAGTGCAGCACACATCTGTATCCCAGGAAGGAGCTCCAAAGTATGGTCAGAGCGTGCAGCAGTGACTCGTCCTATAGCACAGGGAAAGTGCGCCAAGTGAACCTGCCTAGCAGTGAGCCGTGTAATGTCATCCCCTTCTCCGGGTGTTAGGCTGAAAACAGATGGGCTGGTGATCTGCTCTGTATCAGCTGCGGCTACCCCAGGCTCTGCAGACCTGAGCTTTTTGAAGTTCTCATCTTCTCTTTCCCTAGTGAGAATGCACAGAGACACCCAGTTTGAAAACCAAAATAACATTTGTGTGTGTGTGTCCAGTATGTTTAAGACATGTCCAATCAGTAGGACTTCCATTTATTTTGTATACTTTTCTCATTTTGCTAGTTAATGTATTTTGGGGACACAGTCTTAATAGATAGAAAATTTTTTTCTTATTCTCCTCCCTCATTTTAAAGATTTATTTACTTGTATTTTATGTGTATGCGTGGTTTGCTTGTATGTATATCTATGCAGTATATGCATACCTGGTGCATAAGGAAGCTGTCAGAGAGCCTTGGATCTCCTGGAACTGGAGTTACAGCTATGTGGGTACTAGGGGTTAAACCCAGGCCCTTTGAGAAGGCAGTCAGTGTTGTTAACTGCTGAGCTACCTCTCCATCCCCTTATTTTATTTATTTAATTTTTCTGTGCTGAGGATCAAACCCAGAACCTTTTGCATGCTGAGCTCTTGCTGTGTCACTGAGCCTACATCCTCAAGTATGTTAACTTAGCCCTTCCTTGTGTGAAGGTTCTCTTACTGGACACTTCTTAGCTGGAAGCCGCAAACATTTCAATATGCCCACCGTTACCAAGTCTCTTTCTGTGGAAGCTGTAGTAGAGTACATCCAGGACTGTATGTTCTGGAATTTCTCAGTCGCTTTTGGAGAGACCAGTTCACTTTGGAAATTTTGTAAATACATGAAGTATGTAATTTCCCATTGGTGCAGGTGGAGCATCACCCCAGACTCGCGAAATATGCTATGGAAAATCACTCCCTCAGGGAAGAGAACAGAAGACTGAAATTACTAGAGCCTGTGAAAAGAGCCCACGAAATAGATGCCCAGTCTATTGCAAGACTAGAAAAGGCTTTCTCTGAAATGTCTAGCGCAGAGAAAAATGACAAAGGTAAGAAATGAGTATTCTGAGAAGGGGCGTATGGAGCTTAGGCTCTTCCAGTGCCAACTCCAGCACCCTGTGAGAGCTCACAACAGTCTGCAACTCCGTCCTAACGGGTATCTGCTGTGCTCTTCTGGAGTCTGTGGGCACCAGGCATACATGTGTGGTGCAAGACATGTATACACATGCATGTGGCGCACAGACCTACGTCCAGAAGAAACAGCCACACACACAGGCTAGGAATAGATACATCCAAAGGAAGTATTAACCTCTAGGACTAGAAAGATAATGTCAGTGTGCGTGCTTACATAACACGAGGACCTGACTTCTGAGAACTTGTGCTTGTAACCCAGTGCTGGGGAGGCTGAGGCAGGCTGATCCACTGGGGAAACTCTAAGCCACTTAGAGACACACACACACCTCAGGCCGGGGCATACCCTAGGCTAACCGCTGAGACCAAGCCCGCCTCAGAAAACAAGCCAAGAAGAAAGCAAAGGATTCAAGGCTGGCGAGGTGGCTTGCTGAAGAGCTGTGTTCTCTTCAGAAGATCTGGGTCCCAGCACGTGTTAGGCAGCTCACAATCTCTTATAACTCCAGCTTCAGAAGATCTAACATTTCTGGCCTTTTCAGGCACCTGCACTCACATGCGCGCGCACACACACACACACACACACACCCAAACACAAGCATACACATGTACATATAATTTTAAAAATTGGAAAAAAAACCCACTTTTTAAAAATCCAAAGGTACAACAGAAAACAAAACAACAACCTGACTGAAGCTCAGCCTCTGCTTTGTAGTGACAACAAAAAAAAACTTGTAGTATCTTGTGGTTAGGCTTTTCACTCGTTCTTCTCAAACCTGATGGGTTAATTTATTGCAAATACATGTACTTCTTTATATTTTAAAAACAATTTGCAAAGTTTTCTTTTCCCACATAATAAATTAGACTAATAGCTATCCCAACGGTAAACCTGTTATATTTGGGAAAATTGGTTCTTTTTTGTTTTTTCTCTTTTGTTATTGTTTTGATAAAAGCTTTACTCAGATACTTATTTTTATATATGACCTTAGTCAAAAGGTAGAAAGTGATAGCAATATTCAGTGATTTAGCTTTCCATTGCTGTGACAATATCCGAAAAAAAAAAAAATATATATATATATATGTATGTATGTATGTATGTATGTATGTATGTATGTATGTATATATCAGTCAACTTAAAGGTTGACTTATTTGGTTTGAGGTTTCAGAGGATTCAGCCCATACTTGGCCAGCTCCACGTCTGTGGTAAGGCAGAACTTCATGGCAGGGAACACCATAGCTACTCAGCTCGTGAATCAGAAAGCTGGGAGAGGAGGGGAAAACACACCGTCAGAACCCACGCCCGTGACTTGCTTCTTCCACTGCCCAGCAGCCATGAACCTATGGCTTCATCAAGGGTTTAAGCCTTGTGCAGGCCGGAGCCCTAGGACCACCCATGAGCATAGTTCCCCTGAGGGGCAAAGATTTAACACACAAGCTGTGGGGACATTTGAAATCCAAATCATAATGGGAATTTTAGCGCTTAAAGTATAGGAAATTGTAAGCTTTGGACTATTCAAACATAAATAAGTAGTGGAAATGTTCGTCAGTTTGGCTAATGCCTGTACAATGTGAGAGCCGCCCGTGATCAAATGCAAGTTACCCAGTGGTTGGTTCTAGTGTTGTGGCTACACTGTACATACTCTGTAGTGATAAATTATCTTCATAATTATTATATGGAAAGTGGCTTAGTTGGTACTAAGTCTAACTTAGGGGTAGCAGTTAGTGCTGCGAATTAACTGGCATTTGATAACACATTCTGTTTGCCCATTCTCAACGGCTGTCTGTTTTTGTTTTTCTTTTTTTTTTTGAGACAAGGTTTTTTTGTGCCCTGGCTATCCTGGAACTCACTCTGTAGACCAGGCTAGCCTTAAACTCACAGAGATCCACCTGCCTCTGCCTCCGAAGTGCTGGAATAAAAGCCATTCACTTCCATGACCAGCCCTGTTTCTTTTTAAGTTAAGAAAATTCTCTTTATTCTGACTTGTGTGCCTCTTTGCTTTTCTGTTTATGGTTCTGGGGATCAAGCTTCGGATGCCAAGCATCCACTTCACCACTGAGCTCTGCTCCCAGTTTCTTCTCTTGCTTTTTATTTCATGTCTGTCTGTCTGTCTATCACTCTATCTATCTATCTATCTATCTATCTATCTATCTATCTATCTATTCTTTGTTTTTTCAAGACAGGGTTTCTCTGTATAGCCTTGGCTCTCTCGGAAGTGTCTCTGTAGATCAGGCTGGCCTTGAACTCAGAGATCTACCTTCCTCTGCCTCTGAGTGCTGTGAGCCACCACTTCAAAATGTCTTTGTTTTGATTTGATTTGGTTTGATATTTTTTTTGTCTTGCTTTTTACATTTCTCTTTTCTAAGCCTTTTATTATTTCACTTCTGACTTCTGACTTAGTAATAGAAGATTTGCAGTATTTGGGTATGGGAAACCCAAGATTTTATATGCAAAGTTAGGATTATCCTTGTTATCAATGTGCTCTTCTAAATAATTCATTGTTCACAGTGGACACTAGCACCAATTTTTTAAAAAAACTTATTTTTATGTGCATTGGTGTTTTGCCTGGCTTTATGCTTGTGTGAGGGTGCCAGGTCCCTTGGAACGGGACTGACAGACAGTTGCTAAACTGCCATATGGGTGCTGGGAATTGAACCTAGGTCCTCTGGGACATTAGCCAGAGCTCTTCACCAGTGATGCATCTCTCCAGCTTCCTAGCACCAATCTGTACAAGTTAGTTGTGCAAGGGCTCCTCTGTCTAGCACCATGCGTGTTGCTCCTGAGTCACTCTTAGCTCTTCATCCTGGGTAACAGCGTGATGCCTCAACTACACTCCATCCTGTGGCCTCCGCCTGTGAGCACACCGCATGCGCACACTCCTCATCCTGTGAGCTCACCACATGCGCACACTCCTCATCCTGTGAGCACACCTCAAGGGCACACTCCTCATC
>NW_026586383.1:11511201-11523207 GCF_907164565.1 Psammomys obesus
CCTCATCCTGTGAGCACACCTCATGCGCACACTCCTCACCCTGTGAGCACACCTCAAGGGCACACCTCATGCGCACACTCCTCATCCTGTGAGCACATCTCAAGGGCACACTCCTCATCCTTGAGCACACCTCAAGGGCACACTCCTCATCCTGTGTCCCCTGTTGACATCTGCTCTCACACTTCTAGGACTCAGCCTCCAGCTCTTACTTATGTTTGTGCCTCAGATCACACCCGTGCTGTTCCAAGACTGAAATGGTTTCTTTCCTACCAGGTCTGCAAGGATTTTCTCCTACAGCTCTGGAAGAGTCAAGTTTCTTCATGAACAGCGAGAAATTAAAAGCACAACTCTTGCAAATTCAAACAGAGCTGAATGCCTCACAGCAAGAACATGAAGAGTTCAAAGAACTAACTCGGTGAGGTGCACATGCACACACTTGTTTCTTGACCCTTTGGTGTTAGAGGAGAAGAGTTGCCATATTACTTAAAACGTGAGCCTTTCAAGCAACCAACTGTTCCGGTTTATAGAGACAGCGCTTTTTCTTGCATCCCTTTGCTGTGTATTTGGTAGTAGATCATACAGATATTTTAAGCAGTGCTCACCTGTTGAATGTCAATTGAATTTGCAGAATGACTTCCTCTCATTACCAAATTTAACTCACAGTTATAACTAAATCAAGATAGTTTTAGAAATTAAAGATTTGTTAATCCTGGATGCTTATTGTGTAAAATGATAAAGTACATTGATACTATGACCAAGGTTAATTTAACCCTAACCTAAACTAACCTAGAAGCGTTAATTTTGAAGGTGACAGTATATTGACTTGAGTTTGCATTCTACCATTTACTACCTGAATATCTTTAATGATCACCAATCTCTGAGCCCTGATTACACATCTGGACAATGAAGGTTTAGCTTGGGCAAGTATTTTTACTCAAAAGCCAGTTTATATGAGAGTATAAACTGTAGTATACCTATAAATGTTTATCATTACTTCTTACCTGAAGGTACTAAGTCTTAATATCTATTAGGAAAAAGCAGCTAGAATTAGAATCAGAGCTTCAGTCTTTGCGAAAAGCAAACCTCAATCTTGAAAATCTTTTGGAAGCAACAAAAGCCTGCAAACGCCAGGAAGTTTCTCAGCTGAATAAAATACATGCTGAAACACTTAAGGTGGGTATCTGGAGCTTCTACTTAAATTGGAGTGGTCTCTTTTATTAATAAAAGCTATTTCCAAACAGATGGTGGAACACCCCTGTGGCAAGGTCAGGGGGTTAGGAATAAAACATTTGGGATCAAATGTTACTTGGTTATTAATTTCAGACTCTGTTTCCTAACACCTGAACCGTTCCTTTTTCTTCCCACTTTGTTCTTTTCTTTGAGACAGGGCCTCATGATAGCCAAAGCTGTCCTCAAACTCACTGTGTATCCTAGGCTGCTCTTGACCTCTTGATTCTCCTGTTTTCATCCCATTGAGTATATATCCAGCTTTGCAGTATGCTTATGTAACATTGAAAGATGGATCTTAAGCCAGGTCTGTGGTGTACTTTCTTAGTCCTAGTACTCAGGAGGCTGAGACAGTCCGATTAACTTGAGTTCAAGGCCAGCCTGCTCTACAAAGCAAGTTCTAGGACATCCAGGGATGCACAGAGAAACTCAAAAAACAAAAAACAAACAAACAAAGCCAAAGGTGGGTTCTAGGTCTTTGTATATTAACTGGATTCTGGTCATTCTTACTTCCTTCGGGCAGCACGGGGATTGCACTCAGGGCCTCATACATGCTAGGAATGCCCTGAGCTACATCCTCAACCTGGCTTTTGGGTTTGGGGTGACTCAGTGGCTTTTATAGTTGCCAGGTTCCCACGCGCCCTAATGGGAGTCTGTTGGAGACATACTTGTGTAGGTGCTCACTCTAGGGGGTCAGCACTGAGCTGCAGAGGGGCACTGAGCTGCTAGCACACTCCACGGCAGGCACCCTGAATTGCTGAGGATTTTTGTTCTGTTTTAAATTCGATGTATTCCTTTTATGTGTGTGTGTCTTGCCTGCATGCATTGCTCACAGAGTGCAGAAGAGGCCTTGGATTGAAAGACCCCCGAGGGGTATCTTCCGTCAGGGAGACCCCCCTCCCAAGGATCAGCGAGACCAGTTGTTCGGCTGCAAACAGCAAGAGGCTTTATTCAGTACACGGGTACCCGGGGCGACAAAGCGCCCTCTGGGTGGAAAGCTCGGTTTTTATAGGGTTTTAGAGCAGAAGCGCGGGTACAGAAGCGAGAAGCATGGTTACAGGGAGCTGATTGGTACATTTAAATGAGACCACAATTTGAGTCAGAGTTTGGCAGGGACACCAGGATACCAGGAACTGGGTGGTCGAAACGGTCATGATGACCCCTTAACTCGGCCGCCACATGTTGTTTTCCTTAGGACTCCTATCTCAGCTGGAACAGATATCCCATGAGGGTGATCAACACAAGTTGTTTTTAGCTCAACTGGGGCAGCCTGACCGCAGATATCCCAAGTGGGCGACACAGCTGGGTTTCTCAGTAATTTTCCAGTTCCCCACCTAGCCTGCAGTTTCTCAAAACAGTGGTGTACCACAAAATGGCGTTAGCTATGTTTAACTTAGGGTGAGGCGGGGGGTCTTTCAGGATCTCTCACCAGCCCCCGCCCTGGACTCTAATATTTGCCAATCTGATGGGTGAAAAAGGGGCTCTTTTTAAGGCTCTAATTGTCATTCCGAGTGAGACAGGGTATCTTTATATATTTTCATGTCCATTTGTATAGTATTTGTCATGAGTTCTTCTGATTTCTATAGGTTACTTTTACAATTTATAGTTTTTATGTGTTACTTTTTCTTTAGTATATATATTCTGCCATTGCAGTATTTGTCTTTCATTTTACATGAGATGCTTTTTTTGTCTGTTTATTTGTTTGTTTTGTTTTTCAAGACAGGGTTTCTCTGTGTAATGGTTGCTGCCCTGGAACTCAATCTGTAGACCAGACTGTCCTTGAACTCAGAGGTCCGCCTGCCTCTGCCTCCTGAGTGCTGGCATTAAAGAACCTGGACCACCACCCTCGTAATGTTTTTATTATAGAGAAATTTCCAGTTTTCTTATGGGCAAGTGTATCTTTTGGTGGTGTGTGTGTGTGTGTGTGTGTGTGTGTGTGTGTGTGTGTATCTTTAGTTTTATTTGTATATTGAATCAGTTGTAGATCTGCCATTTTGTTTATTAATAGAAAAGATTTAAGTTCTTAAAATCTGTTCCACTAATTTGAAATTTCTACAAATAAATCACTTTTTCAAGATTTTGTATTTTTCCCAGTGTTCTATTTGATGGTATATATGCTAATCACTATTTTACTAATTGTTCCCTATTTGTAATGCAATTTATATTGGAGAGAGACATCTTTATTTAAATTTAGATAACAAGTTTTCAAGTTTTCATTGAGACAAGATCTCACTATAGCTCAGGCTGGCCTTGAACTAAGGTGGCCTATGGCCTCAGCAGCATAAATCCTGGAATTAAGGTCAGGAGCCATGATGCCCAACTTCAAGTTCCATTTGTTTGTTTGTTTGCTTGCTTGCTTGCTTGCTTTTCAAGACAGGCTTTCTTTGTATGGCCCTGGCTGTCCAGGAACTTGCCTGTAGACCAGGTTGGCCTTGAACTCAGAGATTTGCCTGCCTTTGACTCAATTTCTGGGATTTTTTCTTTTTTAAAGATATATTTTTTATTTGTTTATTTATACAGTATTCTGCCTGCACATATGCTTACAAACCAGAAGAGGGCACCAGATCTCTCATTATAGATGATCTTGAATCACCATGTGGTTGCTGGGAATTGAACTCAGGACCTTTGTTAGAGCAGCCAATGCTCTTAACCTCTGAGCCATATCGACAGCCCCCAATTTCTGGGATTAAAGGTGTGCACCACCACTGCCTGGCTTCCAGTTCCATTTTAAAACCATATTGGAACTTTGCATGCAACTGTATTGAACTGATGGGTGCAAAGATGTAGTAATTGATGGGCCTTTTCTATTCACCTGCTCTAGTTCCCACATGCTGAGACAAGAGACCTGTTGACTTAGTCAGCAAGCTAAGGCACTATAGCCAGGCAAGATGTTCGCCTATCCTAACCCTCTGTGGTAGTTTGGCTACCTCACAGCACACGCCCAAAGTGGTCCTGCCTGTGCTCTTCTCCACCAGCTCAGTCCTTGTGGCCACCTGGCTTTCTCTGCCTCTTCCTTGTTCTCCCTTACCTTGTGGTCCCTTCTTGAGATCCCTCAGCTGGAACGGAAGTCCCACTGTTCTCCTCTCTTGCCTTTATTAGCCAGTCAGATAATTGGGGAGCAATGTTTACACAACACTGGTCAGTGATTATGACAATGCCCATGTCCAGATTGCAGCCAGGATTTGGGGCACAGATACCAGCATTTGAGTACATAGACCAACCCCCAACAGATGGGCTTATTTCCATTTGGTCCCATGCCTCAAGAACGCATCCTCTTTTGATAAATTAATGAATAAAATTTTAATTTTTTCTGTTCATAAAATCTCTACATATTTTTTATTTTATATTAATGTTTCTTTCCACACTGTTCTTCTGCAGATAATTACAACTCCGACCAAGGCTTATCAACTCTGTCCTAGACTGGTACCAAAATCAAGCCCTGAGTTGGGAAGCTTTGGCTTTCTGCACACACAGAGGTCTAGCATGTTAGATAATGACATATTAAATGAGCCAGTGCCACCTGAAATGAGTGAGCAAGCATTGGAGGCCGTTTCTGAAGAGCTTCGAATTGTGCAGGTAATGCTTGAGTTTTAGGAAAAAGAAATAATTGATTGTTCATTTAAGTAAAATCTGAGTAATAGTTTAACTCTGTAATTTTTATGTTTGTATATAAAATGATAGGTCATCTCCGCTGACGAAATAAGTCAATACAAGTCAGAGTAAAAGAATAAAAAAGGGCAGGTTTATTTAGGAACTGTGACTCCTGGCCTTGTTCACCAGCTTCATGGGACAATCCTAGAGGAAGTTGCACCCAGACTCTGGTGGGCAGGGTTTTTAAGAATTGTAGGCAAAGGAAAATGATGTGCCCGCCACAAGCGGGACTTGTGCCCAGATACACGGCCATCTGCGGCAGAAGGCTTGGGAACCTGTGACTTTGGGTGAAGGGGTTTGGGACAGCCGTCAGGAATTCGGAACTAGGCCTTGGAGGGAGGGGGAAGGTTTGTAGAGAAGGAATAGGAGTTAGCCGATCACGTAGGAAGTTGGCCACCAGAGGTTCCTACAGAACATAAAGGGTTCTGTCGTGTGGTTTTTAGCTCATTCTTTATTGAGCACATTACACTCCACTCTCTATGGCATTAGACTCGTGTTAATGACCAGTTTTCCACTAGTTTCACCTGTCAGAACTGGTTTAAATGGCATAGACATAGAATTGTGTTGGCTAAAGAAAATTATGGCATCTGACAGGATTTTGTTTCACAGATTAAATTTTAGGAAAGTTAATGTATTTGAAATAGCTTAAGATTTGGCTATATTGGTATCTTACTAGTTTATTAATTAAATTTTACCCCTTTGTTCAGTAAAACTTGGAATCTCAATTTCGAGTTTTGGAATGGATACCCCAAATTTCAGTTATTTTCTTGTTCTAGGCCAAAGAGACCTTTGTGATAAAATAACCTCATGCAGCACTGAGGAAGCTTCTTAATGGCCTCTACAGGGCTCAGTGGTTAAGTCTGACATTTAAAAAACTGTCTCTAGAGGGCTTTGTAATTTATTTCATAAATACATATGTAAAATAAAAATTCTCATATATATATATATATGATGTACCTTCTTACCCAAGTACCATCTTTCCAGCTCCTGTGTCCATCTCTTTAATTTTATTTATTTATTTTTATTTTTCAAGACAGGGTTTCCCTGTATAGACCAAGCTGGCCTAGATCTCAGAGATCTGACTGTTGCTGCTTCCCTAGTGCTGTGATTATATGCATGTGCCCCTCAAGACTAACACTCTGTAATTTAATTCAGGGTTGAATTTTAACCACTTCTTTTCTTTGTGTTTGAATTTATCCATTTTGACTAGATACAGTGTAATTGTGAAACAGGAATGATCAGTGTAGCCTTCTCAAGATACCTGCTCCATTAGTCTTCTGCTGTTTGCTCCTGTAAGGGTTTGAGCTTATTTTGCTTTGGTTTCTTGTCTCCTAAATCAAAAAGAAATAGGGCAGGAAAGTTCAGCAGTTGGCCTGCTTTTCTAGGGACCTAGGTTCAGTTCCCAGCGCCCACCTGGTAGCTTACAACTTTCTGTCATGCCAGTTGCATTACAGCACCCTCCTGGCACCTGTGGGCACTCGGGGTCAAAACCACACACACAAAATAAAAGCAACAACTTTTTCAAAAATTGGAGGCATTTTTGATGACTACAGTGTATTTAATACAGGAACAACTGAGTGTTCTTCAAGTCAAGCTGGATGAAGAAGAACATAAAAATCTGAAACTTCAACAGAACGTCGACAGACTAGAGCACCATTCTACACAAATGCAGGAGGTAAGGGTCAGAGCAGAGACTCAGAAAAACAACCACCAAGTAAAAACACTGTGAGAGGAGGATGTTCCTTCCTTGGAGCTCCTCCTGCTCTTGAAGTTCTTCTTGTTTTTCCTTGATCATTTATTTATGCTATTTAGATAATTGGTCTTAAAATTTCATGGTAAATGTATAATAAATAAATGGGTTATAAAACATAATTTTCTTCTCTGACTCCTTTTGAGCCCTCAAAACATTATCAGATGAAATTTCCTTACCAAGCCCCAACAATTATTTGTACTTTTGTGATAGTGAGACAGAAATCCATTGTCTGAGTTCTGAACCGTTTAGTAAGTGTGCAAGTTTGTTTAGAAGAAATCAAAAGGCCTTGTCCACATTTTTGTGCTGATCTTGGATTGTGTCAGTCATCTTCATCATAGCTCGTAAACAACCAAGTTTTGTCTTCTTTGACCATTACTAGACAGTAAACACAGAAATGAATGGTTTCATTGTGTCCTGGCAACATTTTCAGTGTGTTCATTCTTCCCCGAAGCTTTTCTCATCAGAAAGAAGTGACTGGACCAAACAGCAGCAAGAACATCTTGCGCAGTCGCGGGATCTTGAAAAGCAGCTTCAGGATGCTCAGACTAAGAATGATTGTAAGTTTGGACAGTTGAGGACCCTGGAGCTCAGTATCTTTTTGATCATTTAAACGAATGTTTTTGTTTATTTATTTTAAGGGGTGGCTTGCTTTGTTGTTAGATAATTGGTCTTAAAATTTCATGGTAAAGGTATAATAAATAAATGGGTTATGAGACATTTTCTTCAAGATTGCTCACAAATAAAAGTTACAAGTTTAATTAAATGTTGAAGTTTAAGAGCTGTGGAGATGGTTCTGTTGCCTTACAAATTTGAGGATCTGAATTCAGAACCTGGAACCCACATAAAAAGCTAAATATGGACACACACACACACACACACACACACACACACACACACACACACGTTGCTATCCCAGAGAGGTCAAGATGGAAGGCAAAGAAGAACAGATCCCAGTCCACCGTAATCTAATCCACCAGTGAAAGGCTTTGTCTCAGACAGTGGAAGGCGCCTGAGCAATTACACCCAAGTTCATGCTCCAGCCTGCACACATGCATTCATGAGCAAGCATACCTGGGTACACACACACACACATGTTCATGCTCCGACCTGCACACGTGAATACATGAGCAAGCATACCTGGGTACACGCACACACACATGTTCATGCTCCGACCTGTACATGTGAATACGTGAGCAAGCATACCTGGGTACACGCACGCACATACATGTTCATGCTCCGACCTGTACACGTGAATACACGAGCAAGCATACCTGAGTTCACGCACACGCACGCACACACATGTTCATGCTCCGACCTGCACATGTGAATACATGAGCAAGCATACCTGGGTACACACACGCACACACATGTTCATGCTCCGACCTGTACACGTGAATACATGAGCAAGCATACCTGAGTTCACGCACACATGTTCATGCTCCGACCTGCACACGTGAATACATGAGCAAGCATACCTGGGTACACGCACGCACATACATGTTCATGCTCCGACCTGCACATGTGAATACATGAGCAAGCATACCTGAGTTCACGCACACATGTTCATGCTCCGACCTGCACATGTGAATACGTGAGCAAGCATACCTGGGTACACGCACGCACGCACACACGCACACACACAGTTTAAGGTGCTTTAAAAATGAAGTGGCTTTAATTTGAAAGCTGAGTTGCATTAATATTGACAAAGTAAAGCATAAATTATTAATATAATTTATGTGGGGAATCTTTCCTACTTTTTTCTTTATCAGAGCATTTTCAGGTAATCCAGCAATTAGGTGAAGTTAGGGGTTCAGAAGGACAAGGTCCTGGGCTACACAGCAGGTCTAAAATATGTTCAATAGTTTGTAGTAAAACTAGAAAGTCCCTTAATCTAGTTTTCAGCTGGAATTTCCTTTTGAGACTGGAAGTGTTTGGAAGCCCATGCTGAGAAGCTCTGGTAAATTATTGAAGCATTTCAACAGCTAAGAGTACACCCCTTAGCCGGGGGGAGGGGTGCCTTTAGTCCCTGCATTCGGGAGGCAGAGGCAGATGATCTCTGTGACTTCGAGGCCAGCCTGCTCTACAAAATGATTCCAGGGAAGCAGGACTACACAAAGAGAGCCTGTCTCGAAAAAAAAAAAAAAAAAATGAGTACACTGCTTTCAATATGTTAAACCTCACAGCTTTTCCTGTAATTAATAGTTTTTGTGTGTTCTACAGGAAAAAAAATACCTTACAACATTAAGTGGCCTAAAAAGGAGGAACAGATGTTAACTCTTCCCGTCTCAGCAGAAATGTTGGAACTGCTGGGTATGGTAGCGTATGTCAATAATCCCAGCACTCAGGAAGTGAAAGCAGGAAGGGGAGGAGTTCAGGGCTAGCCTTCTACATGGAAAAGATAAGGCTAGGCTGGGGCAAAAGAAACGTATTTGCAACCATTACCTAAGGGGAGGAAGAAGGGACTGGAGAGATGGCTCAGTGGTTAAGAGCACTGGCTGTTCTTCCGGAGGTCCCTGGTTCAATCCCCAGCACCCACATGGCAGCTCACAACTGTCTGTAACTCCAGTTCCACAGCCTCTGACACTCTCACACAGACATATATTCAGGCAGAACACCAATGTACATAAAATAAAAATAAAAAAATAATAAATTATTGGGGAAAAAAAGGAAAGGAAGAAAATAGAAAACTTAGTGTTCAGTGCTTAGTTGTTGATTTTTGCCCTTGCAGTGGTTGTATTTATTTGCCTTATAAATTGTATGGGCTCGTTTATTTGCCTCCTTTATACAGAAGGTCTCTGTAAAGAGACCTTTTAAGACCCTGGTTTCTTTGTTTTCCAGTTTTGAAATGTGAGGTGCATGACCTTCGAATTGTTCTTAATTCTGCTGACAAAGAACTGTCTTTGGTGAAACTGGAGTACAGCACATTCAAAGAGAATCAAGAGAAAGAACTAAGCCAGCTTTCTGAGAGATGTGTGCAGGTGCAGCTTCAGCTGGACAATGCCAGGTAGAGTTGTCCTGTTGGTTCAAGGCACATGCTTGAGGTATTATGCTCCCAGTTCACACTGCATAAGCCAATAAGTGCACTCTGTTTTCTCATACCAATTTGCTTCAGTACAAGCTGGTTACTTTTTTCTATTTTAAGTCTATTGATTTGTTGTTGTTTGTTTTTGTTTTTCTGAGACAGGGTTTCATTATGTAGCCAAAGGGCTGGCCTGGAATTCACCCTGCTGGTATTAAAGGCATGTGCCAGCATACCTTACCTGATCTCATTGAATCTTAATTTCCTTTGTTTATTTGTGAGACTAGAACTATATCAAAAGTATAAACAATCTACTGAGCTATGTATTTAATTGCTATCTTAAAAGCAATGACTATCCTATTCTTTAAAATATATTGGTCAAAATGTAATTATTCTTCGTGTCTCTGTGTTACAGTAAGGTGCTTCCTGGCTTCTTGCTTTCCAACACTCATGGCTGTTCATGCTTCTGAACGGGGGAGCACAGCGCTGCCATTTGTTTCTCAATAGTCTCTGCCTACTTGTCCTCTTCTTCATACCATGAACACATTTACATGTCCCCTCTCGCTCATCCTTATCAGCAGCTTCATTGTCCCTTGTGAGTCTCTGCTTCTTACCTCCTTCAGTTTGCACAGCATATGCTTCTGCTGTGTATAAGCCAAGATGTCTGTTCTGCATAATTTAGAGATGAGATTGTTGGCTATTTTTTTGGATGACCGCTAGGTACTGCAATGTGTTGGAAAAGGAACAAGAAGATGTAACTGAACAAGCTGAGGTTATATTCTCTCTTGGTTAGAAGTAAGCCGTATATTCTATCCTAAAACATCTTCCTTTGAGCAAGACTTGTCATAAATGGCTGGAAATTAATGAGTAGCTAGTTGCTAGCTAGTAACACTTAAATGAACCTCATCGCCAATTACCAGTTAGCTAATAAATTATTAATCAGTTAACCACATGAGCAAGGATGTGGAAGAGATGCTTCAGGCCAACGCTCCCTTTTCATGTGTAGCCCCTGGCTTAGTGGTTCTCACGTGGGCACCAAGGGCATTCCACACAAGCCCATGACAGCACTTTGTGATTGAATCAGAAAACCTGATTCATAGAAAAAAATGTTTATACTCTCCATTTCAAAACATTTTCCTGGTAAAGATTAGAAAATGAAAAGCTTCTTGAGAGCCAAGCCTGCCTACAGGATTCCTACGATAACTTACAAGAAGTAATGAAATTTGAAACTGACCAACTTTCAAAAAACCTCCAAAACTCCAAACAAGAGAATGAAACTTTGAAGTCTGACCTGCACGTAAGTGATGAACAGGGTCGTAGCTGTGGGTGGATCGTGGATCTGGGCTTCCTGTCCTATGCTCTCTGACTTCCTATACCAACCATGGAGCTTGATAGTTCTTTAACTGCCTGATACTTCCAACTGTCAAACCTAATACACGGTTGTCTTGTAGAATTTGGTGGAGCTTTTTGAGGCAGAAAAAGAGCGCAACAACAAATTATCATTGCAGTTTGAAGAAGATAAAGAAAAGTGAGTGTTGTTCATTCTTCCTATTAGTTAGAATAACCTGCAGCCCTCCTGCCTGAGTCTTCCATGTGCTGGAGTATAGGCATGCACTACTTTTTTAAGATTTATTTATTATGTATACAGCATTCTGCCTGCAGATCAGAAGAGGACACCAGATCTCATTATAGATGGCTATGAGCCACCATGTGGTTGCTGGGAATTGAACTCAGCACCTTTGGAAGGACAGCCAGTGCTCTTAACCTCTGAGCCATCTCTCCAGCCCTGTGCACAGCTTTTAACTTGTGCTTTTCTTATTAACATCTTGTGAGGAGTTATTTTCTGTTGGGCTGTAGCTCAGTGATTAGCATATTTGCCTATTATGTTTGAGGACCTGACTTAAATCCCAGCAACACAAAATTAAAAAAAAAAAAAAAAAAAAAAAAAAAGATTTGTTTTCCTTTAAAGCATTGCAGCAGATTGTATATGTGTCAGTGAAGAAAGCAACGTCAGTTGGTAATGAGCTTAGCAGCTAAGCAGCCCTGACACTAGCACACATAGCCATAATGAGCAAGCGCCTCTGTAGTCACAGTGTGGAGAATGCGACTGATTAGTCTTTGCTTCTGTCGCCGTTGTTGGGGTTTGGTTTGGTTTTGTTTCATTGCTTGGTGGCTTTTAGAGACAGAGTCGCACTTTGTAGTCCTGCTGACCTGACACTCAGAGATCTACCTGCCTCTGCTTCCTGTGCACTGGGATTAGTGTGTGCACACCAGACCAGACCACCACAGGGTTAGTGTGTGCACACCAGACCACAGGGTTAGTGTGTGCACACCAGACCACACCACCACAGGGTTA
>NW_026586383.1:11523217-11534583 GCF_907164565.1 Psammomys obesus
GCACACCAGACCACACCACAGGGTTAGTGTGTGCACACCAGACCACAGGGATCCTCTTACTGGAGTACACGGCTGACTTTCATTTCTGTCCACATTCTTTTTCTGTCTCAGTGAGTCTCTGTCAGAATCTCAGGGTCACACTCGGGAGAATCACTGTCTCCGGGTCATTCTTTACAACATTCTTCTGTGACTGTTCTTGGCCCGGCACACTGTGTTGAAGGTACAGCGTGCCTCTGCCTGAGACATAAAGAGCTAACACTTGTCATGCCTTGTGAGGCAGGCGTGTGCTGTGGGTGCCGGAACACACAGTGAGACGGTGAGTGAGTCGTCCTGGTAGTCGTGAACGTCACGTTCCATCTCTGACGTGGGTAATTAACATCAACCCTGGAAAAAATGAGAGTCGGTGAAAAGTGAGTCCTCACTGAGTGCTTGTTAGCACAGGAGCGTGCTGTCCCGCCCCGACTAGCCAATAGACGTGACCTGGGTGGCATTTAATTTCTTCTGGGTGTGCACACTGAGCTCATGCTTTCATTAACTCTTTTCCAGAGAAATCTTAAAGGTTCTCGAAGCTGTGAGTCAAGAGAAACAGAAAGAGATGGCCAAGTGTGAGCAGCAGGTCAGCTTCTTAGTCAATTATAGAATTTGATATTCGTAACTTTTATTCCCAAAGTCCAAAAAAGAAAATGTTAAACCTTTAGTGTTAGAAATCACTAATTAAAACACTGAAATTGTCCCTGAGTTTACTCTTTTTCTTAATTGTTGTTGTTGCTGCTAGGGTTCAAACTTAGGCCACTGAAGTCCATCCTAGCCTAGGCCTGGTTTGTTTGGTTTTTGCTTGCCTTCCACATGCCAGGGTTGTCGTGGCATCAACTAGTTCTGTTGTATTTTGAATTTTTTATTCTTTCTTTTGTTGGTGGCGGTGGTGCTGGTGCGGGTGTTTTTTCGGGGTTTTTTGTTTTTTGTTTTGTTTTTTGTTTGTTTGTTTGTTTGTTTGGTTGGTTGGTTGGTTTTGGTTTGGGGGAGGGGAAAGGAGTTTCCAGGCTGGGTTTCTCTGTGTAGCCCTGGCTGTCCTGGAACAAGTCACTCTTTAGACCAGGATGGCCTTGAACTCAGAAATCTGCCTGCTTCTGCCTCCCAGGTGTTGGGATTAAAAGTGTGCACCATCACTATTTGGCTTGAATTTTCATTTTTTATTTTTGTACCTTTCTTTCCCTCCCTCTGTGTCTGTCTGGTGTGTGTAGATCAGAGAACAGCTTTGTGGAATCAGTTTTCTTCCTCGACTTTTATGTGGGTTTAGAATGAAACTCAAGTCGCTGGGCAATCTATTTGACCTCCTGAGCCCTCTCACCAGTCCTGGTTCTATTATTTTTTAACTCTTTTTAAGCTCCCTGGTGGCCATAATGACAGATGCGGGCGCTCACTTGGCAGAACCCACAGAACCACTGTCCTTCTGGCATTTTCTATGGACTCAGATGTGCAAAGCAGTTATCAGCTTCTTTTTTGCTGTTTCTAAATGTATATATTTATTTGTTTTTCACCATAGATGGCAAAAGTACAGAAACTAGAAGAAAGCTTGCTTGCTACTGAAAATGTTATCAGTTCTCTGGAAAAGTCTAGAGCTTCTGACAAGGTATATAAAGTTTGACTTTTATGCCTCTATTTTTGTTGTGGTGTTTGGCTACTTAAAATTGACAGGGCTTTTTTCTACGTACCCTGAGCTGGCTTTGAAATCGCAATCCTTTTAGTTACGCTTCTGGGAAACAGATATGTATCACTGTCCTGCTTTATATTTCTCTATAAATGTCGCTTAGACATTCCTGTCTCTTGCACCATCCCACACCTCCAGCATGACTTAAAAAACTCTCTGCTTCATGTACATTTAGGACTTTTAAGGGTGCTGGAGAACAGAAAATTCAGTTAGGTAATTTGTAAAATAACCTCAACTACACACTACTCTTGTCTCTTTTTGTTGTTTGTTTGTTTGTTTGTTTGTTTGAGACATGGTTTCAATGTGTAATCCTGAATGGCTTGGAACTTACTAAGTAGACCAGGCTGGCCTCAAACTCACCGAGCTCTGCTTGTCTTTGCCTCTCTAGCACTGAGATGAAAGGTACACACCGCCATGTCCAGGTTCCTCTGTTTCTTTAGATAGCTCATTGTAACACATCTTGTCCTTTCAACTGGAATGCTGACATTACTCTGACCCTTTTCACTGACTCTAAGTTCATGATACAGACTCTCAAATCCTTCCTTGGTGTTGACTTTGCCAGAATAATAAAAGTGACTTTGTTCAAATATAAAAATGAGCATAATGGTCTTACCTACCATACCAGCGACTAGGAGACTGAGGCAAGAATCAGTTACGAGGCCAGCCTGAGATACATAGAGTTAGGAAAGCTAGCCTGAGCTACATAGTGAAATCCTATCGGGGGGGGGGGGGGGGGGCGGCAGGGGGCGCTGTGAAAGGTAGAATGTCACTTAATAGCTTGCTAAAGTAAATTGGCTTTATTTGTTGCTATTAGGAAACAAGTACTGTGTGTTGGTGCTTTATTTACTGATGTGAAACAAATACCCTGAAGTGGTTTATAGCAGGAAAGATTCTTCTCCTCATGAGGGCAAGGCCTAGCTCTGTGTTCAGAGGGAGCCCTTTGTAGCTGCTTATTGAGTAGCACTTAGGAGGTGCCGAGAGCCTGGTGGGAGCCGGGGCTGTCACCCTAGTGCCCACTCCCTCCAACAAGGCCTGGGCACCCACGTCATCCACACGCCCCCAAAGCAGCACTGGGAATCTGTTCAAACAAGACTGCGAGGAAATTTATTCAAACTGCAACAGTTCATCTTTAAAATTACCTCCATCATGTCACAGGTTTTAAAGATAATGTCTTTATCCTTGCCAGGAACTTGTCACCAACCTCATGAACCAAATCCAAGAGTTAAGAACATCAGCTGGTGAAAAAGCAGAAACCATAGATACCCTGAAACAAGAGCTACAAGACATAAATGTAAGTTTGTCACAGGGTACTGAGTTTGAGCACAGCATGATTCACAGGCTCTTCAGGGGGCCAGGAGGTAAAAAGACTTTAGAGCGGAGCAAGTTCTTGTAGAAGTTCCCAGCCAGGGCACTTCTGAGCTGCAGTACGCACACTTCTGGACAGCAGCGTTCCTGTGCCAGGTCTTTGACCTGGAATAGAGTTCTCTGCACCATTTTACTGGTTAGAAACAAACTAGGTGTTGCCAGGAACAGTTAAGGCTAAAGTGGGCTCCTTATTTGCCTCAAGAAAAAAAGAATTGCGTGTTTTAGTTAAATTTGCAGCTATTTTGGAATTATGTCCCTGATCTGAAACCCAGTACCATGTCCTGAAGTGTCTGTTTCTTAAGTTCAGTGTTGATTCTTCGCCCTGTGCTTGGGCCAAGGTAAAGATTTTTACCTGCGTCTGTTCTGTTCCAAAGGAGCATGCTTCAGTCTACGTTCAGCTTCACAAGCAGACTAAGCTGACAGAGCCATGTGGTTTCCACACCGGTGGAGCTGTCTTGGTTTCTTTCGCCGTTTGCACTAGCTCTTCCTCCTTCATTAACAAGGCTTTGCTGAGCTGCAGAGGCGGCTTAGTGGTAAGAGCAATTGCCGCTCTTCCAGAGGGCCTGGACGCTGCCGCACTGGGCCTTACACGGCACCTGTCACTCCAGCTGCATGGGATTTGATGCCCTCTCTTGTCTCCGTGGGTCCCTGCACATTCCTGGCTGCAAGTGTATGTGCGCACAGATACACACATAAAAATAATAAAACTCACACCTTTAATCCCAGCACCCAGGGCGGCAGAGGCAGGCGGACATCTGTGAGTTCGAGGTCAGCCTGGTCTACAAAGGGAGTCCAGGACAGCCAGGGCTACACAGAGAAACCCTATCTCGAAAAACCAATAAATAAGTAATAAAAATAAAACTGAAACCAACAACAGCCACAGGGGTTGCTGAATTAGCTTGTTAACGTGGCCCTCACCTTGGAACTAAGGTCCCCGAAGTTGCTTTGGTGTACAGGTAAGCAGAATTCCAACAGAAAGCTCTTGTCTAGCAACTTTGTTTTCTGCAGTGCAAATACAATGCTGCTGTGGCTGACAAAGATGAGAGCAAAGAACTGATCAGCAGACAGGAAGCGGATATCCTGAAGCTGAAAGAGACTCTCAGACTGAGAATCCTCTCAGAGGACATCGAGGTGGGTGTTATTACCAAGGTTCTCTCTCTCTCTCTCTCCTTTTTGAGACAGGATCTCACTGTCAATCAGGCTGACCTTGAACTCACAGAATTCCACCTTCCTCTGCTTCCCAAGAATTAAGCTTGGCATTTCCATTTTCTTTTGTGCCTTATTACTTGGCAATGTTTATTTCTGTAGGGGTGTTTTTAATGAATAAATAGACTCTTCTTAAAAAAAAAAAAAAAAAAAAAAAAAAAGAATAATTGACAATTAGGAGCTGACAAAACTGACTCATAAGGTAAAGTTACTTCCCACTGAATTTGACCACCATATTTTCATTTCCAAAACCCACATGGTGAAAGGAAGGAAGGAAGGAGTGGACTGTTTCATTGTTGAAAACTCAGCAGTAAAAACTGTTGGGTCCTATTTACAAAAATAAAATGTATCAGGATCTGTTTGTTGTTGTTTTCCAGACAGGGGCCATCTGTGTAGCCTTTGCTGTCCTGGACTTGCTTTGTAGATGAGGCTAGCCTCAAAACTCAGAGATACGCCTGCCTCTGCCTCCCAGCGAGTGCTGAGGTCACAGGTGTGCGCCACCACTCCCAGCTGTGTATCAGACTCTTAAGGAGAAAGTTTAACAGGTGATCCCAAGGGATGTGAAGGAAAACTTGAAAAGGAAAGTACAGAATTATTGTAGACACAGAAATAGAATTCCAATTCAAATCCCAATTTTAAAAAATTAGTGAGAGCTGGGCATGAAGGCTCTGCCTTTCATCTCTCTGTTTGGGAAACCAAAACAGGACTACATAGGAAGTTCAGTCAGTCAGGGTTACCCAGTGAGACCTTGTCTTGAAAGGGAAGGAGAAGAGGGAGAATCCAGGTCTGAGTAGAAACTACATACACTAAAAACCTCATGTCAAATAAAATATTTTGTTGTGTGTTGAGTTGTAATGTATCCAAAGGTAAACAATTCACCTGAAAAAATAGTGAATACAAGGTAGAATGTGGCATAGCAAGTTTCTGTGTGTGTCTAACCCTGAGGCCAGAGATCATGGTTTCATATTTTAGGCACCATCAATCCTGTTTTTTGAAATAAATTCTTACTGTGACTTGGAAGGTTTGCCAAGGCTATCCAGCCCATGAACTCCAGGCATCCTCCTGTCTCTACGTCCCCAGTGCTAGGATCAGAGACCTGCCATTACACCCTTTTACGGGAGTGTTACGGACTGAGCTCAGTCTTCACGATTGCACTAGTTTCCTTTCTGTTGCTGTGATAGAACACTGCTTGAAAACAGCTTGGAAGAAAACAAGTAACAGGACAGGAGCCTACCACAGAGGGCCCCTGAAAGACTCTACCTAGCAGTGTAGCAAAGCAGATATTAAGACTCATAGCCAAACCTTCAGCAGAGTGCAGGGAATCATATGAAAGAAGGGGGAGTTCGTATGACCTGGAGAGGACAGGAGCTCCGCAAGGACCAAATATATCAGGGCACAGGGGTCTTTTATGAGACTGTTTCTTCAACCAAGGACCATGTATGGGTATAATCTAGAACCCCGGCTCAGATGTAGCCCATGGTAGCTCAGTATCCAAGTGGGTACCCTAGTAAGGGGAACAGGGACTATTTCTGACATGTACTCAATGGCTGGCTCTTTGACCCCGCCTCCCCGAGGGAGGGAGGGAGGGAGGGAGGGAGGAGCAGCAGCCTTGCTAGACCACAGAAGAGGACATTGCAGCCAGTCCTGAAGAGACTGGTTAAGCTAGGGTCAGATAGAAGGGGAGGAGGTCCTCCCCTATCAGTGGACTTGGAAAGGGGCAGGGAGGAGATGAGGGAGGGATGGTGGGATTGGGAGGGAATGAGGAAGGGGGCTACAGCTTAAAAAAATAAAAATTATAATATAAAAAAAAAGAAAACTGGCAAAAAAGAAAGCAGAAAGAAAGAAAGAAAACAGCTTGGAAAGTTTTTATTATTTGTCTTACATTTCAACCACAATTTGTCCTTGAGGGAAGTCTCGGCAGATCCCTAAGCAGAAACCGTGGAGGACCGCTGCTTGATAGCTCACTCCCAGGCTCATGGTGACCACAGGAGGGCTCTTCCCACAGCCAGCTTTCCTGAAGACACGCCCACAGGCCAATCAAATCTGGGCTGTTTATTTACTTTTCTTCTGTGGGTTTGGGGATTTGTTTTGTCAGTTGTGTTGGGGGTGGGGGTGGCGGTGCTGTACTCCTGCAGGCCAGAAGAGGGCTTTGGATCTCCTGGAGCTGGATTTAAGTTAGTCATGGGATGCCCAATGTGGATGCTGGGAACTGAACTTCAGTCCTATGCAACAATAGCTTTTAGTAGGAGCTGATCATGTTTTCAGACCATCTTTAAAGTCTATGTGCACCTGTGGATGTGGGAAGGAAGGATGAGCAGACTGTTCTGTGGTCCCCAGAGATTCATAGCTTACATCCGTAGGAAGTACATATGCAGCCATTAGGAACTCTGCCAGAGGTTTCAGTAGCCTGTGTCACTTCTCTGACTATCTAGGCTATTTACCTTCTAGGATATAAAACCAAGAGTCAGATTAAGGATATAGCTATGTAGATAAAGTGCTTGCTATGTAAGCATAAGCACCCATGTTTGGATCCTCAGTCAATGTAAAAGCTGGGCTCAGCAGACCAAATCTGTAACTATAGTTTAGCACTGGAGGGCACAGACAGGCAGATCTAGGGTGCTTGCTGGCCAACTAGTCTAGCTAAAAAGGTTTACTCCAGGTTCAGTGAAAATTCTTGCCTCACACAAAATAAGATGGAGAATAATAAAAATGCCAAACATGACTTCTGACATCCATATGTATTACGTAGGCATGTACATGCATATATATGTCTGCAAAATATACACGTACAAGCCCATAAAACTCTATTAGTGAGACATTAAGTAAGCTCTGTATCTTGGGTGTTCTCCATGAAAAGATCAGCTCTAAAATCCTGTTTGGGAAGAGAGTACTATCTAGCTTTAAATAGACTGAATCTACTGGAACCATACCTAGGCCTAACGTCATCTGGTTGGGGTGTCTTGGAACAGTTTAGCACATAAGCCAAAGGAAAGAAAAATAAGATTTTATTTAAACTTTCCTAACTTTAAAATTTTGTAGTGGTATAGTAATGATTTGTGAACTGAATGACGCAGTTAAGAACTATTTCCTGTGGGACATTGTTCCCTAACAGAGGGATATGCTTTGTGAAGATTTGGCCCATGCCACTGAGCAGCTGAACATGCTCACAGAGGCATCAAAAAAGCACTCCGGACTCCTGCAGTGTGCCCAAGAAGAGCTGACCAAGAAGGATGCCCTGATCCAGGAGCTTCAGCACAAGGTGAGTGTCACCACAAGGTGAGGGGCCTGGCTTCCCCCCTTGGGGGAAATGGAGCAATTAGGGACTCGGGGCACTTACCCATGGACTGTGAACTTGGGTTTCCTCATGGAAGTCTTGCTTAGCTACTTCCTTCCTCGCCCTAGGTCTTTGACACTTGACAGCAGTGTCTCCGATGAGACTGTGGCTGAAATGTAAGATAGTAAAACAAAACTATAGCATTCTTCTAAATAATAAATTGTTCAGACACACATATATAACATTTAGTAAACATCTTTTTTTGCTGTTTGAGATAGGTTTCACTATTTATGCCAGGTCAGCTTTGAGCTCATGATTCTCTTGCCTCCACCTCTCAGAGTGCTGAGAGTGCAGATACAAGGCACTATACCCAGAATAAAACAGCTTTTCTACACTGACAAATAATTAGATACACTTATGAGGCTCATACCAATAGGTTTTGCTGGAGTCAGTTGAAATAATCTTGCTATGTAGCCCTGGCTTGCCCAGTACTCAGTCAGTAGCCCAGACTTGGCTGATAGTCTGTAACTCAGGCTGCCCTCAAACTCATGGTAATCCTCCTGTCAGCCTCCTGAATTCTGGGATTACAGGCCTGGGGCTCATCACCTGCCACAATGTGTCACTACAATGTGTGTATACATTATATAATGATTAATCAAGTTGGTTAACATATCCATCATCTCACAATTTTGTTTGTGATACAGTTTTGAATCTACTGCCTTTCCTATTTTGAACTATACTTTATACATTATTTTTAGCTATGTTCAAATTATATTGCATAAGATCTTAAAAACTTGCTTCTGAACACCTGTGTGTCAGAACACTTCTGTCCTAACACCACCCACTCAGGGCTCTTCGACTCCCCAGTCTTCAGTAACCACTGTTCTGCTCAGCGCCTCTGAGTCAGGCTGTTTTGGATTCCCCACTTGGCTTCTGTCAATTACAGGACGTCTTGTAGGTTCATTCATTTTCCTGCAGAAGAGTCTGCCTTGCCCTCTAGGTTGGCCAGTGTTCTTCTGTATCTCAGCACTTGCTTTGGTTTGTTTCATCTGCTGTGTATACTGAGGTTTCCCGTGGACTTGGCCATTGTGAACGAGGCTGTGGGTAACATGGACACAGCCCTTTCCCTTGTCGTGTCACAAGCTGGGGAGCTGCTTCAGTGGATGGAGCAGCTGCCAGGCAAGCACAGGTCCTGGAGTGTGGACTGCAGAGCTTATGTAGTGAGAGCCAGGAAGGCATGGTGGCCCACTTGTAAGCCCAGCGGGCAGGAGGCAGAAGTGGGGGGTCTCCTGACCACACTAGCTCAGGCAGTAAGCTGAGAAACTGCCTCAGGGGCAACTGGCTTCCACAGACATTCGTGTGCACTTGCTCCCACACATAGGTGAACCTGCAAACGTGTGAACATTCCTACATGTATGCACACATACTATGCGCGTGCACACACACACACACACACACACACACACACACAATTTCATTTCCTTCAAATATACACTAGAACTGAAATGTCTAGCCATATTAGAGTTCTAGTTTGTTTTAGGGGTGCCCTTCCCCATTTTTCATGAGTCTGTACTGATTGGCACACTAATAGCAGTGTAATCTCTCTCCATGTCTTCACTAGTCCATCGCTTTCATCTTACAGGGATTTAACACTAGAATTTTGATTTTCTTTTTTCTGATGGTTGGCAGTGGGGAAACTTATCATTTCTAATTGGACTTTGTGTTCTCAGTTATTTTCTAAACTATAACCTGTTATCTGTGCAATTTGCCCAGTTAAACCAAAAGAAAGAGGAAGTGGAGCAGAAGAAGAATGAATATAACCTTAAAATGAGGCAGCTGGAGCATGTGATGGACTCTGCTAAGGAGTATCCTCAGGTACTTTCCCAAAGAGAAAACATGTACATAGTTAATGCTATTCCTTTGTCATTTTAAAGAAAAAGCTCTTGTTAACACCCCCTGCCTGCTTTCTATTTGGTAGTCTTTTGTTTGCTTGGATAGGAATTAAAATAATGAGCTAAATGGTCTTTTATCACCATGCACCGTACTAGGGGCTTGGCATATACAAGAAAATGCACATTTTATCTGTTAGTGGTATAGAATGAAAATGAAATCTTAATAGTATCAAGTCAAGCACTTGGATGAAGTGTGGTTTTGTTTCAGAGTCCCAAAACACCACCCCATTTTCAACCTCATTTGGCAAAACTCCTGGAAACACAAGAACAAGAGATAGAAGATGGAAAGGCCTCGAAGACTTCTTTGCAACACCTTGTAACAAAGCTAGATGAAGACAGAGAGGTCAAAAATGCTGAAATCCTCAGACTGAAGGTACATGCCCCTTTTTTCAGTGAACTTTATTTTAAAGTCAGCAGCTTCCTTCTAGCTGCCGCTGGTTCAACTTCAAAAGGCCAGAACTGTATCATAGATAGAGAAGTCTTCCTCCCACCCTGAGCTGCAGTCTACTTTGTTGTCCCTGGGAGCTCCCAGTTTCTTTTCTTTACTTTTAAAAGCTTTTCAGTGCATACTTTATCCATTCTAAGCCCCCTTTCTTGGCCTTGTGGGGGCTTATACGGCACTTATATAGTTTCCACAAACCACATTGGTATAGGCAGTGAGGAAAAGGCCTGATTCCTTGAACTTCACCTCATAGTGCTGTCCAACTTCTAAATCTTTGCCAGCCTAAAAGATACAGTGTATTACCTCAACACGGTTTTAAATGTGTGCACGTGTGTGTGTTAGGTGCAGGTTCATACTTTTGTGGAGGCCAGAGGTCAGCATCACACCTATTTCTCTCTCACTTTCTACCTGGATTTGTAGGGAGGGCCTCAGAGCAGGCACTGTACTGTCGGAGCCGTCCTCCTTGCCCCTCGGTGTGGTTTTAGATGTAACTTTTGCTCTTTTCTTTCCCCTCCTCTCTTCTGGCCTTTCCCTCACCTTTCGTGAGTGTGACTGTCGGTATCTGATGTAGAGTGTGCTCATTGTGTGCGTGGGCACATAGAGCGCAGGATGTGTGTGGGAGTTAAAGGACGGCCGCAGCTGTCAGCCTTCACCCTCTAAGGATTTCATTCTCCACCACCACTGTAAGAGCGTTACAGACATGTGCTACTCTACCAGGTTTAAGTGTGTTCTGGGGATTCCAGCCCCGGTCCTCACACATGCATGGGGTAAGTGTTTTACCCACTGAGCCATCTCCCCAACTGCCTTTCACCTATGAGACAGGGCCTCACTATATAGTTATAGAGACCAGGTTGACCTTTAACCCATGGAGGTCCTTTCCTCAGCCTCCTGAGTGCTGGGTTGACAGGGATATGCCACCCTACCTGGCTATGAAGTGTGGCGTCAGTTTTCAATATACTTAGGTTAATTGGCATCTATCATTTTTTCTGCTAGCGGACCTTTGCTGCATACACTGTTGAAGACACTGAGCATGTCCATGAGTCAGTTCTAAGACTCTAAGAGCTTGTCAAAGACTCTGCAACCCAGTAACATCCAGTGCTGTAAGAGGAACTCAAAAAGGAATGCCTGTCTTGGTCACAACCTTTTCTTTAGGGGAGTCAGGGCTGACACTGGTTCACACTTCATAGCCCTGGCTGTCCTGGAACTCCCTATGTAGTCCAGGCTGGCCTCAAACTCACAGCTTTGCCTGCCTCTGCCTAAGTGCTGGGACCACAGGTGTGCGCCACTTCAGCCAGCTTCAGTCACAACCTTGAGAAGCAAAATAACACCCACTCTAATGTGTCTTCTGGGGGGAAAAAGTTATTTGGTGTATTCTCAGGATCAGTTGTGTGAAATGGAAAATCTGCGCCTGGAATCTCA
>NW_026586383.1:11534593-11545553 GCF_907164565.1 Psammomys obesus
GAGTGGGCTTTCCCAGCATCGGCCATTCCACTGAGCTGGGAAGTGCTTGGTTGGGTTTGAATTGAGTGTCATAAGGACGTGAGCTTTTCCCAGCATTGGAGGATAGATTACCACCTGGGTGAACTAAACATTTGGAATATGTGAAATACTTGAGCCAAACCACTTCATTTTAAAGTTTGTTTTCTTTTGTCTTTATTTCTTTTTTGTATTTTGTTTGGTTTGGTTTTTTAATAATTTTGTTTTATTTTATGTGCATTGGTGTGAGGGTATCAAATCACCTGGAACTGGAGTTAGAGACAGTTGTGAGCTGCCATGTGGGTGCTGGGATTTGAACGTAGGCCCTTTGGAAGAGCAAACAGTGCTCTTAATCACTGTTTGCTCTTAACCAGCCCTGTTTGTTTTGTCTTTTGAGACAGTGTCTCACTATGTAGCTGGCTGTCCTGGAACTCACTTTGTAGAAAAGAAAATGCTGGCATTGAATTCACAGAGATCCCCAAGTGCTGAGACTAAATGCATGTCCAACGATACCCTGGTTTTTGTTTGTTTTCATTTTGGTTTTGGTTTTTTTGAGACAGGGTTTCTCTGTGTAGCTTTGGCTGTCCTGGGATTCGCTCTGTAGACCAGGCTGGCCTCTAACTCAGAGAGATCTGCCTGCCTCTACCTCCTGAGTGCTGGGATTAAAGGTGTATGCCGCCACTGCCCAGCCAGTTTTGGTTTTTAAGTATATAAATAAGACTCAAGAAGTCCTGCAGAAAAAGGGAGAGTTTCTTACCAGTTGGCTCTACTTGTCAGTATGGTTTAGGGAAAGCAATCTAGGCAGGCCATGTGTGAGGTCCTGGACTCAATATCTAACACCACAAACAAAGCAAAACAAAAACCTCAAACCATGCTGGTGAGTGTATCTTTCAATATCTAGTTAAGTATGCAGTGTAGAATTTTGATGTTGCCTATTAACTTTCTGTAAGAGGATTAACAACAGGAGAGACTATTTATTAACCTGGTGTAATGATATATGCCTACCTGTAGCCCTACTCAAGATGTAATTGAAAGAAATCAGTATTTCAAGGTCATCTTCAGCTACATATTAAATTGAAGGCTAGCCTGGACTATATAAAACTGTCTCCAATAGCAACAACAACAAAAATCAGGACCAGAAAGAACTCTGGGATGGGGCCCTTACTGAATTTCACTCCCCAAATTGGGTCCACACTTTTCAAGAGAAACTTGTCAGTTGTCTGGATATGTTCAGAAACTGTCTTGAGACTGTCTAAAATATGAGATAACAAACATTTGAAAGTGTTAAAGGAAGCTCTGCTGACAGCATTGTTGTGGGTTATTAATATTCAGTACTGGTTTATCTTTTAGTTAATCAACAATTATTCCTAAACCAGCTGTATGCCCAAATCACCACAAAGAGACTAGGATTTATTTAATTAACCTAGAGCAAAATGCTGGGCAATAGTTACTCCATCCTAAACCTCCAAGCCCACAGAGTTTCCTCCCATTCAGATTTCACCCATTATACTTGCTTTTAATCATATCTTAGGTCCGGTTCATTTCTCCTCGTGGTTCAAAGCCTCCTCCTGCCGATCTCTCTCTCTCCTACCTCACTTGCTTCCTTCTCCTCCCCTCCAGACAAGGATGCCCCACCCTGCCCTCCATTGCACAGCATTGGCTGGTTGTTTAATTGACAGTTTAGAGAACAAATGGTGGCATGTTTGCACAAACTTGAGACAGGTGATGATAAGCATCACAAGGCAATGTCTAGATTGAAACCAGATAGTGGTAGAGAGAAATCAACATTTAAATGAACAAGGGTAAATTGTATACATTCCACAAGAACATTATACCAACACAGCATCTTAGTAAGCATCTTAGTGGGACCAGAGTAAGTAATTTGTAATAAGCAGTTCTCAACCTGTGGGTCGTGACCCCCTTGAGGCTTGCATATTAGATATAACAGTAGCAAAATTAAAGTTATGAAGTAGTCATGAAATAATTTTATGGTTAGGTGTTGTGGTAAATTTTAAAAAGTATTGGGCTATATATTGTTTATTATTATTATTATTATTATTATTATTATTATTATTATTATTATCCCTATGATTATTACGATGGTATTATCTAACCTGCTATCACAAATAATAAGACACAGACACCTGTTATATTGTATAACTGCCTTATTTACCTTGGGCCAGGCAGATACTCCTACCTACACTGTCTGAATCCCCTCACCATCCATCTCCCATCCAATGCCCGCATCCAATGCCATCCTTTTTAACCATCCATAATCTTATGAATACTTGCTTTTATTCATCTGGGCCTTTTCACACCGTTATTGGAGTCTTCCCTCTCTTCTGCACGAGGTTTCTTCTCCAGGCTAACCCATGGTGGTATCCTCCTTCTCTTCCTGTCTGCTTGTCTCCTGTGATTCTCCTGACCCGGAAGCCGGGGAACCTCAGCCATGCCTACCCCCTTCTGTCCTGCCCATGTATAGGCCATTTAATTAACTAACATTATATAATATATATATACACACACATACCTGATATGTATCAATAAGTATATATCTGTATATACAGATATGCAAATATATACAGATATATTGTGTATCTGTAACAATTGCCTGATGCCTGGAGCAGCTAGAGGATGGTGTTGGGTTCCCTGGAAATGGAGTTACAAGTAGTTGAGTGCCGCCATGGGAGTCAAACCCTAGTCCTCTGGAGACCAGCAAGTGCTTTGAGCTGCTGAGCCACCTCTCCAGCGCCACTGTCTGTATTTTAACCAAAAGCAAAAATAAATCCTAACCTTGGATCACTGCACAAGTTGCACATCCTTCCGTACCTTGGGCGACTGTGACGTTGAGTCTTTTACCAGTTTTGACTAGGCTACAGTTGTGAAGGAAGGATCCCTACTACACTAAGTTTTACTTAGCTGGAGACTCCTTGCGAAGCCCACGTCACTTGGCAGACTCTCCAGGGAAGGCTTGCTGGCCACTGAAGTACATTCACTTTCTCAACCCAGGCCAGCCTGCCGAGATGCACGTGCCGTCCAGGCACATCCCCTAGATTTGTTGATGGGTGATTATTTTCTGTTCAGAGAGCCATATTGGATGTTCAGGAAGTGCCTGCTGTCTGTGTGCATGTGAAGCCAGACAGGTCCTCAGGAACCACTGGCTAACCGGAAAACCCAAGAAAGGGAAGAATCAGGTTCCAGGAGGCCAGTCCGCCCCTTCTATTCACAGCTGGTCTTCATGTTGCCATTCTTACCTAAGTTGCTGCACTAACTTTTCCACGAAGCCTTGGTTAGATTTCTGCATTCTGCTCATCTTGCGTTTCAGTGTCAGAATCAGCCCTGACTTCTGGGAGGACCCTGTTTATCCTGTGTGGGTCACAGTGATTAACTGTACTAATCCCCAGAGTTAGCTTTACCATAGCTGCATCTAATAAATGTTCAATTAGCTCTTGACTATACTTGACAGTGTTTCCCTTCCCATCCCTAATCTGTGCAGAAATGAGAGTCAACAGCTGAAGAATGAACACGAAGAGGAGCTTGTCAAAGAAAGACTTGCTAAAGTAAGGCTCTTTTACACAGATTTCCTCTGTGAGAATTGCTTTTCTAATTAACATTTATGGTTATTTATTTTAGAAACCATTTTGCTATTGAAATTATTGTGCTGTATTGTATTTCTGTATTCCCACTTATTAGCATGATATTTACCATCAGTATTAATATATAACTGAGAAGTAAAGGTGTATCTTCTGTCAGCCAGGCATGGTGCTGCACACCTGTGATTCCAGTACTTGGGAGACTGGCACAGAGCAGTTGCCATACGTCTGTTGCCCTGGCCACAGACAGCAACAACCAAAGGAAGTAGGTCTGTGTGTGCTTCTGTAGGGACTGCGTTTCTCACATGCAGCTTATCGACCTAGCGCCAAGTGCTGCGTCTTCCAGGTCCCGTGCACTCAGGAGTGTGCACATGGACATTGATTGCATTTGATTCACCTTTTTTTTTTTTAGTAAAGGTAGTAAAGAACCTAACCATCTTTTTTTTTAATTATAGAATAAACTCACTGAAGAAATGCTGAAAGTGAAATCAGAGTAAGTGTGCTATTTTATAGTTCAAATCCGTTTAAAAATATTTTTAGTGACTAAAGTGTAATTAATAAAATAAAAAAGTACTTTTAAATTTTATTATGGGGAGAGTGTGCATGCCAAGTGTGTGGCAGTGTGAGCACAAACAGGGGGTTGGTTCTCCTCTTCCACCGTAGGTTGTAGGTGTCACACGGAGGCTATCAGGCTTGTGCGGGCAAGTGTGCTACCTCCTGAGCCACCCTGCCAGGTCTGCTGCTGCTGCTTCTTTGTTTAATTTCATGTCTATGGGTGTTTTCTCTGCCTGTAGGTATGTTTGTGCACCTATGTGTGCCTGACACCTGCAGAGGCCAGAACCTCTGGAACTGGAGTTACAGAGTAATGAACTGTCCTGTGGGTGTAATTCCCTTCTCAAGGGAAAATACACCCATAACTGTTTTCCTTCTGTGGTATATGTGACTATAATTGATGTTTATCAAAGTCTTTTTTAAGATTTTTAAATTTTTATTTATGTTCATATGTATGTATGAGCATGTATAGTGAGAATTTTGGAATTTTGGTTTCTTTAAAAACACAAAAATATTATAAGAACATATTTTTATTTTAATCCCAGGTGTGGGAATGTGGGGCTTCTTTGCAGCAACTGGCTGTGATTTGCCCTGTGCTCTGGCAGGGCATGATTTTGCCAGTTGCAGATAGTTTCTGCAATTGTATAACATTTGGAATTCTGGGGATATCTCAGAGAGTATATAAATGCCTGGTGGGGGTCAGTCACTGTTGGCTGGTTGGTGGTTATTGTTCGTGTTTTGTTAAATAGTCATGAACAAAGAAATAAGAAGAAATCAGACATCCTGTTGGCACAAATCAACTTACCCCATGGAACTCTACATCCCTAATCAGCAGGGAGTAGTCTAACAATGACATGGCTCCCTCTCTGGCCCCTGACTCTATTCAGGGGTCGCTTTCCTTCCCTCTTTCCTTTTCCTCTGTATCTAGTGTTGGGTGGAGAGGGTGGAAGGAAGAAGGACCAAGGGAGCAGCAAGCGCCAGCTACAGGTGTGCACATGCTAGTTCCTGTACGACCTGCCTTTGTGGGTGCTTGGAACTGAGCTGCTGAGCCATTTCCCCAGCACCAAAAATATTTTTTCTTGATGCTATTTGCTCAACAGAGTTTTCAAGTAAATCCACTTTTAGCAAAACAAAAGAAGCACAATAACACATTGGCAATCTTTAGTTTTCTTAAGTTGCTATGAGGTTTTTTTCTCATGGACAATGAAAGCAGTTTAACAGGCTTCCAGCTAGTAGTGGTTAAGCTGAGATACAGGATGTTGAACTATCCAGCTAATTTGTAGAACTGCAGCTGATTTAGATGTATCCTTTGAGACCTTATAGCTATCTTCTGGCATGGTATTTCTTGTTGTAACAGAAAACCTCAGTGATATGTAGTCCTTAAAGCACGCAGAACTCACATTGCACTGTGTACACACACACACACACACACACACACACACACACACTTTCTTACATGTTGCAGTAGCATAGGCAAAAAACATTTAATTTCATGTGCTAGGGGACTTGTGATACCATCAGGAACTGACATGTCCCCATTATTCTGCTTTTGGGACTCTTGGCTACATTTGCCTACTGTAGCTCTACCATTGTGCCTTCCTAGGTGGGGGCAGCTGCTACTTTGTTTTCTTCCAGGGCCTTATTGTGTAGCTGTGGAGCCCTGGCTGGCCTAGAGCTCACTGTGGACCAGACAGCGGCCAGAAGCTAGCACTCCCCAGGCACGTGCTCGGCCTAGGCCAAGTGTCCGCCACGGCTGGGCTGTCGGCGCACGCGTGTGCCTCTCTTCCCACACAAAATCAAGTTTCTTAAGCAAGAAGCCAAGTGTCTTCATTTCCTTCTCAGTGCTTTGATACAGCACTGGCAAAAGAAAGAATAAAGGTTTATTCTCATTCACAGTTCCAGGGGGACATAGCTCATCATGGTGGGGAATGGCATGGTTCAAGAGCAGGAAGCTAGGTGTCACTGCATTTATAGGCAGGAGTAAGGAGGAAACAGGAATTATGAAAGCTAGGTATCATTGCATTTATATAGTCAGGAATTGGGAAGGAAACGGGAAGTACAGTTGGGCATTAAAAATTAATGGTACTCACCTTTAATCCCAGCACTCGGAAGGCAGAGGCAGGTGGTTCTCTTCAGTTCAAGACCATCCTGGTTTACATAGTAAGTTCCAGGATAGCCAGGAACTACAGACCCTGTCTCAAACAAAACAAAACAAACCCAAGCATGGGCCCCAGAGTGAAACACTTCCTCCAGCAAGTCTCCATTTCTTAAAGGTTCCCCAGCCTTCCAAAATACTGCCAATTAGCTGGGAACCAAGTGTTAAAATACAGGAGTCCAAGAGAACTTTCCCCATTCAAGCCGCATCCCCTGACTGACAATAAGGTAGGCAGGGCCAGCATCCGAGCTCCTATCCTAGCAAAGCAGTAGAACGCTTCCCGACGTTACCTCCCTGGATGCGTGTGAGCAGGATGGAGAAACACCTCGCTGAGGCTGAGCTGGCCTGTGAGCAGGCGCAGATCTGAGTGTCAGCTCATTCCAGCAGTCTATTACAGTCCGTGTGCATTGTGTTTCCAGTGGAAAACCTGTAAGACTGAAGCAGTCCTCTGAAGTGGGTGGAACACGGCACTGTTCACTGGGTTAGAGAACGTGGGTAAGCTGAAGCACACACTCTGAGGGGACGGATGCTCCAGTGTCTGAGTACCAGCTTTCCAGGCAGAAATGATTTATGTGATTGGACACACTTAATTAAATCCTACACACTAAAGATAACTTCCATCTCCACTTGGGCAAGCAAGTTTCATACTGAATTTTTATTATTTAGAAAAAATGGAAAACAGTTTGAAGCCAGTCCTGGTGGAAGACGCCTGTAATCTCAGCACTGGGTAAGGGAAGTGAAGTCATCCTCGGCTACACAGGAGCCTGGCTCCAAGTAAATAAGCCAAACGCTTTGAAGCGCTTTTCTCAGGACAGAAGTCATGACTTCTGACGTTCACCTCTCTCTAACAAGACTGAGGATGGAGCTCGGAGCCTGGGCCATCTCAGGAAGTGCTCTCCCACCCAGGTCCACCCCAGGTCTAGCTCGCCCTCCTTTGCCAACGGTACAGGATCCTGGAGATTAGTGATGCTTTCAAATAGAAATCCTGAACTTAGAAATCTACTTAAAGGCCTGTTTCTATCTCTTTGAGATACCATAAAGTGATGCTGATTCTTGCAGGCTAGAAGAAGTCCAAAGTGCGCTTCACAGCAAGGAGAAGAGCTGCCACAGGATGAGCGAGGAGGTTGAGCGAACCAGAAAATTGGAGTCGAGAGCATTTCAGGAAAAGGAACAAATGCGGTCAAAATTGGAAGAAATGTATGAAGAGAGAGAAAGAACCCTCCAGGTATGTTAGGTTTCCATGCTATGTAGAATACTTGAATAAGCAGAATTAGCAAAAACCACATTTGTGGTTCAGTTTCTCCAGTGTTCGGAGATATGTGCCCACAGAAGTTTGACCACCTCTCGATATATAATGTGATCTTCCCATCCTTGGATTGACAGGAAATGGAAATGTTGAGAAAGCAACTAGAGTATCTTGCTGAGGAAAATGGAAAATTGATCGGTCATCAAAACCTCCACCAGAAGATTCAATATGTAGTCCGGCTGAAGAAGGAAAATATCAGGCTTACTGAGGTAAACTGAAACTACCCTAAATAAACGGTGGTTTTAAAGTGACTATTTCAGTAAAATAAATTGGTCATTGCTATTTTACTTTTGGGTTTTTTGAGACAGGGTTACACTCTGAAATCCAGTCTGAAACAGAATTCACAGAAGTCTCTCACCCTTCTTGGTGCTGGGACTAAATTCTCATAGATGCCAATTTTTATTTAATATTAATTTACAGATTAAACATTGTAGCTTTAATTTGAATATATACTTCTGAATTAAGTCAAGAAAATAGCTTCTCCTATAACAATTAAAAACTTAATTTTTCTTTTTTGTAACTTATAGGAGACAGAAAAGTTGCGCGCTGAAAATGTATTTTTGAAAGAGAAGAAAAAGAATGAATGCTAAAGATCCCAGCCTGATGGGGTGATCTTTTTGTGACTATGTAAAGGTTGCCTTTGTATTATCCACATGCTGATTTCTGAACCAGCAGGGAGCTGACTACAGATCAGACTTTGGATTGTTATTTTTTGGCTGTATCATATTTTGTAAACACTCCCTCTGGCACCTTCTGGTCAGTTTATTAAAAACCTGAATGGCCAGTAGCTGAGGCAAGACAGGGAGGCAGAACTTCAGGGCAAATAGGAACTCTGGAAGAGAGTCAGGCTTGGGGTGCCAGAACTAAGAGAGGAGCCACGCGGCAGAACAGAGGTTACTGTAACCAGGTTAAATTAAGAGCTAGTTGGGAACAAGTTTATATTAATAAAAAGTCTCTGTCATTATTTGGGAACTGCCATACCAAAAAAAAAAAAAGGTCCCATTTTACCAGCCACAGCTCCTTGCACATCATTTTGCTTAGACTGGTTCTTTAAAAGTTGTTGTGTTTGCCCTCGTTGTAGTGCCAAACTACAAGACCTCAATACTGACCACGGTGTGTAGTAACCCTAAGTATTGTGATGGATATTTTACGTGCAAACACTGTTAAGTGGGAAACAATGCATTTCAAGTCACTTGTGAATTCTGGAAGACCACAGCTGTGGTCCCCGGTGAAGGCTGGTCCATAGATTGTCCTTTGATAAACTTGATTGTGAATTTGATGGCTGATTTTGTAGCAAACTTGTTCATACAAGTTTATTTATAACTATTGTCATGAGTATTTTCTACATGTCCAGTTTTTCAAATAAAATCTTTTAAAAGACAATTTTAAATGATGTGTATACATATTTTGCTTGCATATATCTACAGGCACACGTGAAGACAGTGTCAGATCGCCTAGAACTGGAGGTACTAATGGTTGTGAGTCACCATGGGTGTGCTGAGAACCAAACCCAGGCCCTCTGTAAGGGCAAGTGCTGGGGCCGGAGAGGTGGCTCAGAGGTTAAGACCGCTGGCTGCCCTTCCAAAGGTCCTGAGTTCAGTTCCCACATGATGGCTCACAGCCATCTATGAGATCTGGTGCCCTCTGCTGGCGTGATGGCACACATGCAGGCAGAATGCTGTATAAACAATAATAAATAATTTTTTAAAAGGCAAGTGCTAACTCTCCAGCCCTAGTTTTGAGATTTTTGAGCAGGGTCATGGGGTCTCATGTAATCCAGGTTTGCCTTGCTCACTATGAAAGCAAAGATGTCCTTGAATTCCTGATCTTCCTGCCTCTACCTCCAAAGTCCTAGGATTTTAGGTGTATATCATCACACCCAGATTAGTCAGGTTTTGAACGGATACACAATAACCTAAAATCTACCCTCTAACTTTCCTTGTTCTTAGTTTGGTTTAAAATCACTAATTTTGGAAATCACATAGCTAGACAATACACTGTTTTCCAGTATTTCTCTACAGATCACACATAAGGTATATGAACATTTGTCTGCCTTACTCTGCCAAAACATGAAGGCCATTTCTGCTGAAAGTACTGTATTCCCTTTCTAATCCCTGGGGTGAAATCCCTGACAAAAGAAACGGGGATTTGTTTTAGCTTTTCCTGTCTGTTGTGGCCACAGTCTCTCTCCACTTTCACGTGGAGTAGTACAGTGAGTTCTCTGAGTTTCAGTTACTTCATCTGTGAAATGGAACAGTTTATACCACATGGGGCTGGCTGGGATGAGCTATGCTTTTTATTTAGGAATTTATGTATTAGTGTGGCTGTGTTCAGGTGTAAGTACATGCATGCAGGGGCCTGCACAGGCCAGAAAAAAATAGTGGATCTCCTGGAGCTTTGAGGCTGTGGGGAGCTGTGAGAGGCTGTGAGCTGCCTCAGTTGGTAGTTGGGACCCAAACTCTGGTCCTCCGAACAGCGGTTAGTGCTCTTAACTGCTAAGCAACCTCTCCAGCCTCAGTCATCACCTTTCCTGTCAGCCACGAGCAGCAGGGTGGCTTGCGGGAGTGTTAAGAAAGTTTCATCAAAGTCCCGTACACACAAAACACACATTTGTACAGGTCTCGCTATGTAGTCCTGGCTGGTCTGGGGCTAGGTAGGTCGGGCTGCTCTCCACTCAAGAGACCCGCTCACCTCTACACACTGTACCCGCTTGTAACGCGCTTTGTTTTTATTTTCTTAAAGGAAATGTACCAGCGCACACAGCCACGGGTTGAACTCGTGTATTTCCATGTATTGGGGAAGCACTAAGCTTATCCTTGAACCCTCCTTTAAAAATCTTGGCGCTAGTCTCAAGTCCTTGGCTAGCATAGTACTTGCTATGTTGGCCAGGCTGGCCTCGGCCTCTGGATCCCAGGCGTGCGCCTCCTGGCCTAGCTGCAGCCCTCCATAAACTGCCGAGGATGACATCAACTTGCAGTCTTTCTGCCTCTGCGTCCTGGGTGTCTGGAACTGCCGACCGCAGGTGACGCTCTTTAGACTTTTGGATTACTGTACGTGAACGTAGAAGTGACTGTGGTTCTCGTGGTCCCGCAGAGTGATTAACAAAGGAGATTTTTTCTCTTAGCACTCTTCCCAAGCAATTTTCAGTATCAAGCTGCCGGTCTCCTGATCCGCCACCAAGAGGGAGCAAGAAAGCAAAGGCGGCCGGAGCCTCTTTAGGGCGCAGCTCGGCTTCCCGATCGGCGCTCACTCACGCAGACGGCGAGTGCCTCGCCCGCGCGGAAGGCGGGCCCGGCCGCCCCCCCCCCCCCCCCCCCCCCCCCCCCCCCCCCCCCCCCC
>NW_026586383.1:11545653-11551233 GCF_907164565.1 Psammomys obesus
TAGCGGCGCTCTCCGCAGCGGCCGCCGCCTGGCGTGGCGGCCGCAGATTCGCCACGGCCGCGGGCCCCCGGCTCCGCCCTCGCCGGGCGCATGGCGAGCCGCACGCCCGGCCGGGCACCGAGGCCTCATGGCGGCCGGGCCGCCGTCCCGGGGGGCCCCGTGTGCGCGGCCGCCTACCCTGACCGTCCGGTGGAGCTGCCCGCTCGCCTGCAGGCCGGCGCGATGCGGCGCCGCTTCTGGGGCGTGCTCAACTGCCTGTGCGCCGGCGCGTTCGGGGCCCTGGCCGCCGCCGCCGCCAAGCTGGCCTTCGGCAGCCAGGTGCGGCCCGGGCGAGGGAAGGGGGTGGGGCGGGCGGGGACCGGGGCTGCCTGCGCCCCTGCGGGCCTGCGGGCCTGCGGGCCTTAGGCACTGCCCTGGGAGGGGGCTGCACTGCGCCGCTCCATTTAAGCCCCTGTGCCCCACCCAGCCCTTCTGCGCTAAGGTGGGATAGCTGGCTGCCCGCCTCCTCCGGTCCTTGGCAAGAGCTCTGACTAAGCGCCTGCAGAACGCTCTCGCTCTGGCTCCTCTCTCTCTGTCCTCTCCCCTCTCTCTCCTCTCTCCTCTATCTTCTGTCTCCAGTCTTAAGTCACCCTCGGCTTCACAGTCGTCTGCAGCCGAGAGCTCGACCCTGACCCTGACCCCTGACCGTGAGTTCATTTCACTCTGGACCTTGAAAGTTTTTCTCAGTCTTTTCCAGTAGTGGCCAGGCTTTCGTTCTCCACTATGTAAGTAGGCTGCCCGTGGCCCTTACGAGGTTCTTCTGTAAAGTCATCCCTTTCCAAAAGACTACTTGGGTGTACATGGAAGAAAACCCTACCCGTTCCTACGGGCAAGCTGCTCTCTGCCAGTCAAGGTCTGCATATCCTTTGTAGGAGACTTGTAAAGCCCCACAGGCTGTGCTCTGTAGCTGCAGTGACACTTTCTCCTGCAGGTGAACATTGCCTTCTGTGTCTTAGGCATTTTTGCCATGGCAAGCACCAATTCTCTGATGTGGACCTTCTTTAGCCGGGGCCTCAGTTTCTCTATGTCTTCAGCCATTGCATCTGTCACAGTGACTTTTTCAAACATACTCAGCTCGGTGAGTAGCCTGGCAACCTTCTGCTTGGGGTTCTGAGTGAGTTGTCCCTGGGAAACCCCTGCTTTTCCAGGCTCTGGAAAGGACAGGAAGTAAAACAGGTTGGATTGGCTCCAGTCAAGGAGCAGCTAAACATGGAACACTCGGGAGTGAACCCTGAGTGTCACTCTGGGCTGACCTCATCTGAAGTCCCTTGGCCTCTCAGAGCTCCCAGAACCCTAACATTAGCTATGGGGTTGGGGGTGGGGCAGCTGGTGAAGGTTCTTTGTGGAAATCCAAGGTCAACAAGGTGGAGGGAATCCAGTCAGTCCTGAAATGGAAGGGAGGCGGCCTCGCTTGGGTTTACGATCAGTTTATGATCAGTACTGGCTGTGTGCTGGCCTCTGCTGGGCCTCAGTGTTCAATTACGGTAGCCCCTGGCTTCCACAGAGGAGACAGAAAGAAGCACATGGATTGATCTGATGAAGGTGGGAGCTGCTTGGGAAGCACCAGACTTTGGCCCCTTCAAAAAGAAGTCAGCCACCAAGGAATGGTGGAGCTGACCAGGGTAGGCCAAGTGCCTTACGGCTTTCTCTCCCACAGGCTGTCTTAGGCTACATGCTGTATGGAGAGTGCCAGGAGGTCCTGTGGTGGGGAGGCGTGTTCCTCATCCTCTGTGGGCTCACCCTTATCCACAGGACGTTACCACCCACCTGGAAGGCAGGCAAGCAGTGACACCAGCTGGCTGGACAGACCACTTTAAAGATAGCCATGGCGCCCAGCTGCTGGCTGACAAGTAGGACTGCTTCCAGGTGACCACAGGCAGATGCCAGACAGCTGCTGGCCTCTGACCGCCTCACACCTGGACGAGGGAAGCATTAGCTCCGATAAGAGGCAGATAACCACCACAGTCTGAAGACCAAGTCCTTGTTTGAGTCTTGTGTGCCAGGGCTACTCAGTGAGTCCTGGAAGACTCTGATCTAAGGGATGCTCAGCAATGTGGCAAGTACTGAAAACATCCTGTGATTTTAGTCCCACTACCTGACCAGGCCCTTCACATACCCTGGAATCGGCAGCTTGCAGGGCAGTGTGTCAGTCTGTCCTGCCTATGACTCCACAACAGAAGAAAACTTGGGCTAATAAACGCTTATTTAAAGCTATTGTGTATGGAATCTCAATTCTTTCCAACCTGGGGGTAAGGGCCTGCAGCCAGGTAGCTGAGTTCTCAGAATGGGGTAGGGAGAAGGGGATTGTGTGTCCTGCCTCTGTCAGCCCAGTCTGCCTATCTCTAAGCCTCATTCTTAATCCTCAAACCTCTTGCCCCTCACCTCAGCAAGTCAAGCCCAGAGAGATCAGTGGTAAAGAAACTGTTCCGCACTCTAACAAGTCTCGAAACGCCCTTGTCACTAGCCACTTCCTTGTCTATGAAGGCCTCATGTCCCATGTGACAGTCTGTTCTGAGCCCTTCATTCTACAGTGAGGAAGAAAGTCATTTAGGCCCCATAAGGGTGTGTTCTTGGGAGGGCCGGGCACCCATCAAGACCAAGCAGGAGGAGCTGGAGAGATGGGTTGGCAGTTAAAACAACACTTGTTATTTTTGCAGAGGACTTGGGTTCTAGTTCTCACCCCCACGTGGTGGCTCAGAGCCCTCCGTAACTGCAGTTCTAGCACATGTGACGCCCTCGCCTGACCTCTCCTAGCACCGGGTGCACACATGGCCTCAGATGTGTGCAGACCATCACACACATAAAATAAATTAAAAAAAACTTAAAAGCATGGAAGGTGGCTGAGAGCCACTGGGAGGGACTCTCTGAGAAAGCCACCATGCACTCAGAAGTACGTCCTGTGCTCAGGGACTCTGCCTCCATCTAGATGCCGGCTGAAGGCTTGATGTTGGCTGCTTCACAGACATGGAAGAACCCAGGATCAAGATATTTCTCTACAGGGAGCATGAATCATTTTCTGAAAAGCAGGAAAGTCTGTCTCTGGGATCACCCGAGAAGACTGGGAGAGTTCATATCTTTGTAGCAGAGAGTAGTCCTTTCGCAAAAACAATAAACTACAAGACAATGTTTGTCTTTCTGATGTCCATCCCAGATTATGGCCTGAGTTTTATTTTGTTTGCTTCGGAGCTGGAGATTTGACATCAGGTTCTATAGCCTGTGGCCCTGATAGGGAAGTTACCATTTTCTGTTCTTTTTATTTACTTATATTTTAAAGGGTCCAACTCAGCAGCTTTTAGTATATCCACAAGGTTTTCAACCATCATCATTAATTCCAGAACATCTCTGACTACTCAAAGTCATACCCATCAGCAGTTACTCTCTGTCTCACCCCCCATTCATACCTTGCTATCACAGATGTTTGTTTCTATGAATTTACTTATTCTAGACATTTTATATGATGGGGATTTTTATGGTTATTAGTATCTGACATTTTTTTCACTTAAAATGCTGTTAATAAGGTGTGATACTAATGTAGCACATTTTAATGCTTCATTCCTATCCGTGGCTTAGTCTATTCTACCTTGCAGGAAGGCCGTTTTGTCTATGCATTGAGATCATGTGTTGGACAAAGGTTTTTTTTTCTACTTTGGGGCCATTATGATTTGGGTACAAATATTAGTATTCAAGATGTTTTCTGGAAATACGATTTCAACCCTATTGAGTATAGACCTAGAAACTGAATTACTAGGGTACATAATAACCCATTTTAACTTGGTCTTTTGGTTTTGCTCTTATTTTTGAGACAGGCTTTTCATATGTAGTCCTTGCTAGCTTGGAACTTGCTATATAGACCTGGTCCCCAAACTACTCAGAGATGCATGTGTGCCTGCTTCCTGAGTGCTAGGACTCCTGTGCAGCTCCTTAAGGAGTTGCCATAGCAGCCACACTACTAAACAGCCCAGCCATCCAAGCATGAGTGTCCTAATTACTCCACTCCCTCAGCAACACTATTATTAATCCTTTTCAGTTTCTGCATTGATTGTACAGTAATTAACATTTTATACAGATAAAATACTTTGATCATACTTGGTCCCCACCTTTGTTCATCTTGTTTTGTTTTTGTTTATCTTTTTGTTACAGCTATTGCTTTAGTTTCTTTCCTAGTAGTTGTGATAAAATGCTCTTGACAAAATCAGCTTGAGAAAGGGTTGATTCTGGCTCAGTTCAGGAACTGATGGGCACATCACTCAAGAGTGGAAGCAGTTGGCCCATTGCACCCACAACTAGGAAGAGAGAGATGAGTGTTTGCTGCTGCTCAGCGCCTTTCCTAGACTCCAGGCAGGGAACGGAACCAACCACATTGGAACCATCCACCTGCATTCCCAGTCCCATCTGCTGACTCAGGAGTCTGTGGGCTAACCGTTAACACCGGCACAGCTACCCTAGCGGCACCTTCTGTGGCTCTCAGTCACATTTCCATGGTGAGTACCTGTATCAAGCATTTTTCCTGTTTATATCAGTTATTTTTGTATCTTCTGTGGAAACATGGTTTTGGGGGGTCTTTGAAAAAATTAGGCTTGGGGAATCTTGATATGGTTTATGACGATCTCATTATGGAGTTCAGGCTGACCTCAAAGTCATGGCAACCTTGCTGCCTTAGCCTTTCAAGTGCTGTGATTCTAGGGATGAGCCACACGGCGGGCTGGGCTTGAGGATCTAGTGTAAACACCACTTTGCCTCGGTCTCTGCAAGGAACTGGGTTAGAGATCACCCCTACTCTTGCCTCGGGTTCCTAGGTGCTGTCTAGGAAGAAAAGCTGCAGCTTGGAAAGCGAGGCAGCCCTGAAGTGGGTAAGACAGAGGGCAACAGGCCTGAGATCCTCAGCCCCACGCCATGCTTCAGTTTCTGCCCAAAGGGAGCGGCTCAGGCACTCCTGGCCAGAACGCCCTACACACAGCCCTGCCTTGGTAGCCCTTCACCGCCCAGAGCTGTTTGTGATCTCTCCTCACAGTCACATTACCAAAACCCAGTCCACGCTTAGACCGCCCTGTAGTGGCGAGGTCATGTCAGCTTGATTCGGGCTAACGTCAGCAGAGAGCATGGAACCTTAAGGGAGAACATAAAGCCTGGAGGTGGCACATGCCTTTAAACCTTTAATCCCAGCACAGGAGGAAGAGGCAGGTGGATCTCTCTGAGTTTGAGGCCAGCCTGGTCTACAGAATGAATTCCAGGACAGCCAGGGCCACAGCAATATTAACCCTAATAAAGATAAAAGCTTCGGTCCTGGATACAAAAGGACGGAGATCCATCTGGACCACGGGCCCTGCCTGGGCACCTTCCAGGGCCCTGTCTTCCGGTGAGAGCCTGCTCTGTCTTTAGGCCTCCCTAGAGAGGAAGGGAGGTGTGTGTGCTCTATGGTGTGTGTGTACTGTGTGGTGTGTACTGTGTGGTGTGTGTGTACTGTATGGTGTGTGTGTACTGTATGGTGTGTGTGTACTGTATGGTGTGTGTGTACTGTATGGTGTGTACTGTATGGTGTGT
>NW_026586383.1:11551333-11560708 GCF_907164565.1 Psammomys obesus
TATGGTGTGTACTGTATGGTGTGTACTGTATGGTGTGTGTGTACTGTATGGTGTAAAGCTCAGCACAAAGAAGGTGTTAGAACAGCGGGTGAGGGGTGACCAGGCCACAGCGGCCACGTAAAACATTTCAGAGTGCTGTGTACACCATGCCAACGCTGCTCACGAGGGGACTGGACTATGAGGAGGCTGACCTGTGAGAGAGGGGGGTGGCCAAAGCCTGGCTGGGTCAGGTTCCAGGAGGCCTGGAGGATCAAGTCCCTTAACCCAGAAACCACATCTGACATAAACCCCCTTACACATGCAAAATGGTGAAAATAGAAAAGCTGCCGTAACAAAACAGTACTACCTGGAACAATTAGTCAGCAGAAAGAGATCTGGGACGCCCCGCTTGGAGAGAGAAGCAGGGCCACTAACAATGAGAAATCTGAAAGGGAAATTTATAAACAATTTTAAACACAAAATCATCAAAAAGAAGGGGTAAAAAAATCAAATTTAACCAGGGAAGTACTTGCTGAAAGAAGTTGGGAAACAGAATGGAAACACGGAAATACTGAATTTCATGGAAAATTCAGTATTGTTACGATGACAATACTCCCTAAAATCCACACGTAATCTTCACAGGCCTCTAACAGCCAAGCCATCTTTAAGAAGAACAACGTTCTACCTTTAAAATTTCCACAGAGATAGACAAGCAAAACAGCAGGGTACTGACATTAGGATAGACTCACAGTTACGGCGGTGGTGTGCTCTGGTGTGCACCAAAGGTCGTGGAGGAGAGGAGAAGGACGTCATCAAGCTGCTGACGCTCCTGACGGGGCCAGAGCCGTTCCTGCTCTGTGGCTGCCTTCCGCCACCAAAGTCTGAGACAGAGTAAAGTCAAGCTTTCCTCCCTTTGTTTGTCAGGCACCCTGTTACAGCAGTGAGAAAGGTTGTCACCACTGAGCTGTGTTCCCACAAAACCACCTCAGACTCTCAGACCTCGTTAGAGACAGGCCTTTGTGGAAGTCAAGGTAGCCGAGATCTCAGCAAAGGTCTCTTGCTCTGGCCTTTATTTGCAGTAACCTTATTAATTCTGAGGCCGTATCTTTCCAGGCTTGTGATGCTTCTACTTCCCTCTTCTGTGAATTGTCAAAACAATGGATTCCCTTTATGGGTATTTTAAAGTGCTGTGTGTGGGTTTGGGGGGGTGCATATTAGTGTATCAGATGCCCCTAGCACTGAGTAAAAGGTGATTGTGAACTTCCTTGTGGGTGCCAGGAATTGAACCTGGGTCCTTTGCACTTTGCAAGAGCAATAACACACTCTTAAAAGCTGAACCATCTCTTTAGCCCTTCACTAATTTTTTTAAAGGTGTTTTGCCTTTTTCTTAGCAGTTCACATAATGGAAACAGGTCAAGATTGCTTGGGGCCAAGAATCATGACTTTTTTGGCTGATGGATCTGTTCTACCTCTTGTTTTTCCTTCATCAGGGGCAGGGCTAAGTTTCTACGCTTGAAGCAGGTGGGTTTTATTGGATTTAAGGTGTAGCTTCTACAAAAGCAGGGGTGGTGCTCAGTGAGACGCCGTTTCCAACAAGACTGGCAGAGGCTCATCCTTCGGCACCATCCAGAGAGCCCAGGCTTGCAGAGCGCTGTCAACTCCCTTGGTCCACTGCTGTGTGGAGGTTAGGGTGGCCCTTTGGAAAACATTTTACTTTGAAACAGGGTCTGGCTATGTAGTCTAAGCTGGCTCTGAATGTGTAGTCTTCCTCTTTTGTTTGCCTAAGTGTTGAGATTACAGGCAAGTGACAGCATGCTTGAGCAAAGTGAACTCTGTAATGTGTTGTGTTCTTCTTTTGTTTTTCCATGCTGCAGATAAAAACTAAGCTTAGCCATTCTAGGGAAGAACTTTACCAGTTGAGACACATCCTATTTGGGGACGTGGTAGCATAATCTGGCAATGTACATTGAAACAGTAATTTCAGTCCTGGAAACTTTCAGAACTGACCAAGGAGACAAGTAAAAATGTGTATTGCAACTGAAAATAATTAGAAAATTTTGAGATGATAATACCAAATGGGAGAAAAATAAGGAGAAACTGGACACTAGAAAGGAGTGAAAACAAGGCATAGATCCTGTGGATGAATAAATCTCAAAACTCTGGTGTAGGAATCAGCGGGGAAAGTGTTTGCTGCACAGATATGAGGCCCTGAGCTTAGACCCCAGAATCCACGAGAAGCCAAGCATGCTAGTACAGGAGCCCCTGGGAGTTCACAAGCCAGCTACCCTGTCGTGCGCTGCTCCGTGCCCAGCAAACCCTACTTCAAACGGTAAAAAATGAGGACCAAGCTCAGGGTTTCCTCTAGCTACACACAACAAACACACTCATCTACGTCACACACACACCATGTGTGGAGTGAGGACATTAAGAACACTTCAGTATACTATACTTTACAAAAAATGACAGACCCAAACAATGCTATTTATTTTAAAATAGTCACATGGATGGTGTTTTAAACCAGCAAAGGAACTAGGAATAGAGTTCAGTAGCAAAGCGTTTGACTATCTGGCCTGAGGCTCTGCATTTAATCTCTAGTTCTTAGATAAAGATAGATGATAGCTGGATGAATGGATGGACGGATAGATTAGATAGAAAGAGAGAGAGAGAGAGAGAGAGAGAGAGAGAGAGAGAGATGGATAGATATAGGCAGGCAGGCAAATGAAACCCTAAACTCAAGGTAGTGTTTACATTTTGACAAGGTGTGGGAGGAGGAAGGAGACACAGGCTGGGCCTTCAATGTAGCCACGATGTTTTAGTTTCTGACCTTGAGAAGGAGATAGGAATTTTTAGTGTGTGTGTGTGTGTGTGTGTGTGTGTGTGTGTGTGTGTGTGTGTTATGAGCTTTTAAAGACAACAGCTTGTTGATACGTTGGAATGGTGATTTTTTTTTAACATAATGAAACAAGAAATTACCATTGCTGTGGTGGCTCATCTAGGAAACACAGGCTCTTCTAGCCCAGCTGTGTTCTGCCACACACAAAGAAGTGTAGCAAATATGGCAAGTTCGGTGGTACATACGCATTGCACAATGGGTTTCAGTAGGATTGGAACGAGACAGAGAATGGCTTCTCAAAATTCTCTTTGGGGTTACTGACTTTTTAAGACAGTCTCATGTTGCCCAGGCTGGTTCCGATCTCACTGCGCAGCTGAGGGTGACTCCTGGCCTTTCTGCCCCTACTTTCTCATTGCCGGGATCTTAGGTGGGTGCCACCCTCCGGTGCCTCCACCCTAGGAGGACAGGCTTAGGGGCACATGCTTCCCTCCACCTGCTGCCCGTCCAGCTGCGCGTCCTGTCCCCAAGCTGGCCTCACACAGCACCCTGAGCCTTCTTTTTACTGGAGACCCAGGACTGTCCATCCAATCACAGTCTGTCCCAAGTAACAGCTCTTAATCAGACTGGAAGTCAAGCCTGGGCCCCACAGAGGGCACAGCAGGGGAACGCCCTCAGAAAGCGCAGTTCATTGCTGTGTGACCCCCAGGGCTGATGGTAAGAAACGCCTAACCCGGCCCTGGCAGCAGGGGCGACTGAGATCAGCATGTCTGAGGGGCGGCTCTGCCCAGCGCTGGAATGGCTTGATGAGAAGAGATTGTGCGGTTTATTAAGATCTTTTATTTGCTCTCATAAAGTTGTTTGTATACATATGAGCTGAGCAGTGATAAGCAGAGGCTCAGACACAAGAAGAAAAGCTGTGTTCACTGAGGTCTCTGGGTGCTGTTTGCCAACCCCTCCCTGTCTCCACGGGCAGCGCGGCCGGGAGCATAGGAGGACATCTTTATGACCCAGAACGATGTGTGGCGCCAGGGCAACTCCTGGGGCACTGGGGTGGCTGCCAGGCCTGTGGCCACTTCTTCCTCAGAACTGGGAGGTTGGAGCAGAGGCTGGATAGCAGAGGGAGTGTGGGTCCCCAAAAGCAGCCCTTCCCAGACTTCCCCGGGGAAGAGAGAAGCTGCGTTCCCAGCTCTGACAGGAAAAGCTGGCTTACAAGCTCGTCCTCGGGTTCCTGCTTCGCACCCATCCTGTGGGCCCTCTGAACTCTGCCCCAGCTCTGGCCAGGCATACAGTTGCCATAGCCCCGTGAGGCACACCCTCACACATTGTCTTAGTTAATTCAGTCTTCACATACTCAGTGTTGAGCAAGATCTCTGAACACGAGTCCAGCCGGAGGGTAAAAGCAGAAAAATGACCAAATCCAATCCTGGCTGATAGTTTCATGACAAAGTGCGTTTTCTCTCTCCTACTTTTCACCTTTCATGCCAGTGTCTCTCCTCCCATACCCTGCCATATCTAGTACCCATTTAGGAAGGTGCATTCAGGGCCTTCTATCCCCTGGTGGGACCAACGCCTGGTCACTTCCCTGGGCAGACAACAAAGAGTACAGGATAGGCGTATAGCCACCCTTTCCCACCAGGCCCTGGTATAGCTAGACCAGCAGTTCTGGAAGGTGACAGCCTCTGTGACGTATAACCGGCTGCTGCTTCCTGTGGATCAGGCTGGGAAGGTAAGAGTAAGTGGCTTTAGTACCAGCTAGTGAGAGACCACTCAGGCAGACTTAAAGCCAGCTCAGTGGAGGCAGAAGAAGGGAAACTGGGTAGGTTCCTCAGACCACACCACACACTGGGTGTGACCCCAAGTCTGTTCTCTATGGATATGGCTGCTCTCACGCTGCCATCCTGGGTTTCTGGCCCAGAAGACACTGGAGAAAGCCTATGCTGTTAGGTTCCTCTTTTGTGAAAGGAACTACATAGGCTAAGAAGAGGAGTCAGAACACAGACCCTGTGGTCCCGGTGTCAGGACTTTTTCCAAAGGCTTCTATCCTTTCTGTTTCAAATGAGGAGCAGCTTAGTTTTATGTAATTCATGTACATGGTCCTAAATTCTGATGATACTGAAGGAAATAGAAAAACAAGTCTTTTGCTGATATGCTTGGCCTGAAAGCAGGGTGTAAAACCTGCAGAAAGAGCCTGCCCGGGCTGTTCCTTTGTCAGTGTGAGAGCAGATCGGGACCCGTCTCGGCAGTTATCTGCACATGCAGAGTCTCAGCCCGTCAGTGCCAGTGACCTCCAGCGAGACAAAGGCCAGGGAGGGCAACTTCTGCTCCACGGACTGTGTGACCCAGGAAGGAACGCAGCCGCTCAGACAACTCTCTAAGGACACAACAGCAGTTACCAAATGTTGGGTTCAGGAGGTCTCACTCCTGCTCTGGGTTTGTGCTGCTGTGCCAAGGATGTTAACTCGTTACTAGAGTTAGCATCATTAAAAAAGTTAGGCAGTGTGGGGTCGGGAGATGGTCCATTGGGTAGAATGCTTAGCAGACACGAGGAGCTAAGTTCAGATCTCTGGAAACCATTTAAAAGCTGGGTATGTGGCGGTGATTGTCTCCCCAGCGCTGGAGAAGACAGACCACGCTCCCTGCAGGGGGCTGGCCGTCCGTCTCAGTGAGCCGGCTTACTGAGGAATGCTGTCTCCAGTAATGAGGTCAGGTGGAGGCCTGCAGTTAACACTTGCTGATGGTCCTCACAGAGGATCTGAGTTTGGTTCCTCCACAGTCACCTGCCCACACATGTGCACACACACACATCACACAAAAAATAACAATAAAAATGTTAAAAGGTGGCTAATTTCAGAAAGCAGCTCCTGACGTTAACCTCCGGCCTCCAGACATGTGTGCACAGGCAGGGGCGGCCTAACATGACGCGCACAGGTGAATGCACCCACACGCTTGCACACATGCACACCCCAACAGACAAAAGGCCTTATAGGTGCCCTGAGGAGAGCAGGAAGAGACAGTTCATGAGACACACATCTGGGCATGTTTGGAACAGTATTTTCACAAGAAGGCCTCCCACAGACACATTCTAAGGACAAGTGACCTGTGTGGAGCCTTTCCCTACAGCACTCAAAAGAAGAAACTAGTGCTTAACCGTGGGGTGACTGACTTTGCCGCATGTGGGCAGCAGGGTCTCCGGCACCTCCAAGTCCTTGCCACAGATGCAGAATGCACTGTTCGTGTGATGCATGCCCGTATTTCCAGTGGACACAGCATGTCTGCCAGCGTGTAAAAGAGAGTGGTAAATTGGTAGCTGGGGACTCTGGAACAATCCTGAGCTAGGTGTGTGCATTAAACATTCAAAATATAACCAAAAATAAAACATCACCCATCCCTTACTTAAAACAGATAACAAAGCCAGGAAAGATCTGCCCAGTTACTCGGGGGTAATAGGGCCCTGGCTGGGACTGCTCCTGGGGTCACAGAAGATACACGGCGCCATCTCGGTCTCCTGTCTTTAAAGTAGGCTCATCTTGTCTCCTGTATTTCCTCCTAGGGCTGATGTGGAAGGTGATTAAGGTTTTATTGTTTCTGATCGATATGGTCCCCAAGCCCCGCCCCTTGGCAGCCACAGCAGGGTCACATCTAACCCGGGACCACATAAAAAGGGGCCGTATCCTGCTCTGAGAGTGACTGTGGCAGTGCCGTCGGCATCAGACCGGAGTCTTGACAGGGCTGCAGAGCGAGCAAGCGAGAGCGAGACACAGGACCATGGACGCCAGGAGTGGTGAGTGGGTGAAACTTGCACAGGGGCATAGTGGCCTTCTGGACACTGCTGCTGTCCAGCCCTCTGATCCAGCCACTTGCCTTGAGACACAAAGTTTGGGCCATTGTCCTCCAACCTGAATGTGGCTCACTGTCTTAGTCACTGAAGAAAATTAAACTTTCAGATACAAAGTAATTTCAGATTCCCCAAACAATTGTGAAGGTTAAGAAGAATGCCTGTTCACTGTCCGCTCACACCCCCTCATGCTGACCACGTTTGGTGTTTCACATGGGCCACTTAGTGCCCTGTGTGGGCTGGCAGCATGCATTTTGCAGCCTTTCTCTGGATGTAGAGCCATGGCTCAGGCAAGGCATGGCCATTTTAGAGCTCTGCAAAGGGGCATAGTTTGAGTGGCATCAAGTGAAAAACGTGGTTCTTCATAGCTCCTAGGCCACAGAGGCTCTTCAGATGGCTTGCCCACATTCAAAGGACAAGCACAGCAGGGGTCCTGGTAGAGGCCATGTTTGCTGCGAGGGAACTGCTAGTCAGAGATGGTTCAGGTTGAGGCTTGCCATACACTGGTCAGCGATGTGTCTTTGGGTTTTCTCACAAAAGGCATGTCTGCGAAAGCAATCTGCAGACTAAGGACAAGTGTGCTAGCTGGTTGTATGTCAGTCTGACGCAGGCTAAGGTCCCTTGAGGGGAGGAAAGGTCCCTTGAGATGTCTCTGTCGTGTCAGGCTGTGGGCATCTTCTCAATTGGTGCCACCCCTGGTCAGTGGCCCTGGGCTCTGTAGGAAATTAGCCTGAGCAAGCAGGAGGAGCCAGCCAGGAAACGGCAGTCCCTCGAGCCTCTGCATCAGCTTCTGCCTCCCGGTTCCTGCTGCACTGGGTCCTGCCTCGGCTTCCCTCGATAGACTGTGACTGGGGATATGAAAGCAGATTAAATCCCTGCCTCCAAAAGCTGCTTTGGTCATGGTGTTTCATCACAGCAACAGAAGCCCTAACTGAGGGGCCGGAAAGACGGCTCAGCAGTGAAGATCACTGGCTGCTCTTCCAGAGGTCCTCAGCACCCACATGGCAGCTCCAGGGGATCTGACACCTTCACACTGTTTACCTCAGGCCGGCAGGCATGGCAGTAGGCACCTTCACCCACTGAGCCATCCTGCCGCCCCTCACTATTTTTTGAAATGTTTATTTTTTATTTTTGTGTGTGCTTGGTGCCTGTGGAAGGCAGAAGAGCCCACTGGACCCCGTGGAACTGGGGTTATAGAAACTTGTGAGCTGTCATGTGTGCCATGTGGGTGTTGGGAATTGAACCCTGATCTACAAGAGCAGCCAAAGCTCTTAGCTGCTGAGCCGCCTCTCCAGTGCCCTTCACTCTAGATCTAATTTCAAGAGCTCTATTTTTAGAAGTTGTTTTAAATCTGTCTGGTTACTAATTTGTAATTTTTTTATTTTATATGAATGGGTGTTTTGCCCTCATGCCCATCTTTTGCACCACTTGTGGGCCTGGTGCCTGTGAGGCCAGCAGAGGACGTCTGGTCCCCTGGGAGTGGAGATACAGGCAGTTGTGAGCCACCATGTGAGTGCTGGGAACTAAACCTGTCTTTCTAGCTCCCTTCCCACAATGTTTTTGAACTCCTTATGTTCCAAGCGGTTTTTCACTTAGATATTTCATAGTTCAAAGCATCCAATTTATTTTCCTTTGGGGTGGGTGTGGGGTGAGACAGATCTCAGGATCTGTAGGTCTGGTCTGGACCTCACTTTGGCAGCCCAGGCTAACAACCAACTTGTGCCGTTGTGGGGAATAGTGGATGAGCTGCTATGTCTGCTTTAATCTTTGGTTTCTTGGAGAGACTACTTATATAATTCCTGTAGAGTGGATTATTCTGGTTTTAAACCTGTGACTTTGTAGAAACCCTGTAAATTCCTGGAGCTGAAAATGAGTTCCTTTGATTAGGCTTGACATTTGTGCTCTAAATTAGTGACAACTCTTTGGCCTGTGTGCCTAGGACAACAGTTTACACTCTAATCTGAAGAGGTCCCAGTTCTCTTTGGGAAAGGGAAGACTCAGAAAGCTTACCGATTGCCGTGCTCCGTGGGGTCTGTGCCCTGTACAGACCAAGGAATGCCGGGGGCGGCCTCAGAGGGCCAGTGGACATGGTGGACAGAGTGGACAGGCTGGACAGGCTGGACACCTTAGACACAGTACCACGGTAGACAGGGTGGATACGGTGGACAGGCTGGACACAGTGAAAGGTTTCTACCACTGTGATAAAACACCGTGACTGAAAGTGATGTAGGTGGAAAGTGTTTATTTCCACCGACAGCTTTCAGGCCACACTTCTGTCAGAGAGGTCAGTGCAGGGTCCTGGACCCCGGAGCTGATGCAGAGGCCATGGAGGAGTGCTACCTACTGGCTTGCTCCTTGTGGCTTGCCCATACTGCCTTCCTATAGCAACCAAGACCGCCAGCCCAGGGTGTCACTGCGCAGTGAGCTGGCAACTCCCACATCAATCACTGATGAAGAAAACCCTATGTCCGACTCTCACATGAACCTCTGAGCTCCACGGGGCCTGGCAACTCCACTTCTCTGTCTGCCGTCCGTAGCACAAGGGCTTGTTCTTAGGCTCCTTGGCTGAGATTTTACCAGGAGCCTCTCCTGGCTCTCTTCATGGGCCCTCACCCTGCCACATGCCTCAGCCGCTCCCCATGATCCTAAACTCCGGAGGTTTGCTGCTACTGAGACTGCATCTTCACCAGTGGCCTCCTGAAGGGGCGGGCCTCAGCCCAGCTCCTTG
>NW_026586383.1:11560718-11567244 GCF_907164565.1 Psammomys obesus
CTGAAGGGGCGGGCCTCAGCCCAGCTCCTTGACCCTTTCACGCCTTCCAAACCAGCCCACCTGGAGACCCAGCGCCAGCTAAACAGCCTCAGCTATCCCAGGAAAACAGAAGTTTTACTTGAGCTTTTCTGATCTCTTGTTAATCACAGCTGATTCTTCAGCCTGGGGTGACCAAAACCACAGATTCTTAAATCAAAACATTAAATGGCCTCAATATAGTCCTTGCTTCTCCCTAAATCTTTACAAGGCAGGCCTTCATCATCTGCATTTTTCTTACCATTATCCTCCAAGTTCTCACAACAGCTCATCAAGCTTTGAACACTCAATGACTTTTTTTAGCCCAAACTTCCAAAGTCCTTCCATAATCGTTCCAGAAACGTGGTCAGGTCTGTCACAAAAATACCCCACTCCTGGTACCAATTTCTGTTTTTTTTTATGGTTTCTACTGCTCTGGTAAAACACCATGACCACAAGCAACTGCGGTCCGTCAGGCAGCCTCCACAGAGCATGTGCCTAAATCTTAGAGGTCTAGAAAGAAACCATGTGTATCTGTGCAAATGAGGTGCTGTGTACCCTGGGGTCCTCCAGAACAGACCAGTGTAATGAATGTATTTTAAAAGGGCATTTATCACATCAGCTCGCATAGCTCAACAATGGCCATCTTCACACTGGGGAGGTTAGAAACTCAATAGCTGTTCAATCCTGGAGGCTAGAATGCCTCACCATTTCAAGTTAGCACTTGAGGCCTGGAGCATCCCCACACAGTTTTTGGTCTTCAGTCCATGTAAGAAAGCCAAAGAAGCTGGGTCCTGTTGCCAGCCTGACCTGAAAGTACCCCAAACCTGCTTTTAGTCATTGGAAGGTGCCGTCCACATTCAGAATGTGTCTTCTCTCTTCAAATAACACAATTAAAAAAAAAAAAAACTTTAGAGCTATCTCCAGCACATTCTATCTTAGTTGATTCCAATGAAGATAAACCTTACACCTAAGCGCCCAGATGCCAGCTTTGCACGCAGACCTTCCCAAGGAACACAGTCTTGGGCCTGCTGTCTCTTCATAACCCACCTCTTGGGATCAAGATGGTCATCAGGAGGCTCCCCAGAGTAGGACTAGTGCCTGTACTACAGGGCTGTCTGCGGTGCCTCCAGAGAGCCCCAAGTTCAGACGGAAAACCCATCATCCACGGGAGTCTGCCTCCCTCAGCTTCCACGGGAACTGGAAGGATCAAGACCAGCACAGCTCAGCTCTGGCCAGTGACTGGAAATCTACCGAGAGCCAGCAGGGTGCCCATCTTGCCAGTCAGGCAGAGGCAGAAGGTGTACACAGACGACAGGCTAGGGTCAAGTTCCTCTCTTGGCACAGACCCTGGGTGGCCCAGGTGGGTGGAGTTCTGCTTTATGCCCCTGCTGAAGTCCAAGCGGAAGGGTTCAGCTTAGCACCTGGTCGCAGAGTGACTACCAGAGTAGCCAGTCCACACACTCCTCCAACACCCACCCAGGTGAAACACTGAGGTTCAGTCTCGGAGACAGAGACCAGGGCAGTGTGGAGGGAATTACACCCCCTTCCCACTGAGTTTGCTCCCACAGAGGAAATGACAACTTTCTGGGAGCTGACCCCAGGTATCAGCCCAGACTGGAGGGTGCTCACCTCTGTCCTGTGAGCCTGCCCACCCTGGGGAATTTGCCAAATTGAAGCCATCCAGCCAGCTGGCTCACCTATCTTCAAAGGCATCCTGGCAAGAGCCATTTCCCTGGCAGCCAGAACTGTCAGCTGGCACTGAGCCACGCCCTTTTGCAGTGCAGGGAACTCAGTGCCAGCTGACCCTCTGGGCACTGCCGAACATCTGTCCCACGTACTGGGAGCTGCCTGGAGCTGGGAAAACCCCTGAACCCACAGGCCCCTACAGCTGCAGCTGTGCTCCCGAAGGGGTCCCGACCCACAGCAGCACTGTTCCTGGAAGCATTCTAGAAAGGCCACTTCTCATGCCACACCCCAGATCTACTGAAAGAACTGCCTGGGTGGCCTAGTAATCCGGTCACTCTTGGACAGCTAAGACACTGCTGTCTTTATTTAACATTCTCCAACTTAACCTCAGAGCTCTGTGATCCACCTGGTGTCCTCATATCAGCTTAAAGGTGTATCTCTGTAGGTCTGACAATTTCCCCAGGTGATTCCAATATGGGCCATGGCACCCTGGCACATTGAAACTGAGAACTCGGCCTCCATCCAGTTTCAACTGATACATAAACAACACAGCTCCTACAAAAGGCTCAGGGATTACTGAGGAAGAGGGCTTGGGAAGATTCTGAGAGCCAGAGGAGCAAAGTTAGCTGTGAGATTATGTCTCCTACAAATGTCAGAAGCTACAACCATGAAGTCTCACCAGTGTGATTGCCTAAACGTGAGTTCAACAAAGAATAGTCCTGTCCGTGGACGGGGGAAACTTACAAGGCCTCGACCCTTGACAGAGAACTAAGGAATGCCGGAGAGCAGGAAAAATAGCTCTCTCCAGGGAAGAGCCCACCAACTATGCCACCTGGCCAGCCCTGATCAGGTTGTAGTATATATTTAGGAACACACGCATGCACAGTCTGCACCCAGAAAGGGCTGTCATTTCCACTATCAGCTGAGCTCCTTTTCGGAAGCAAACTAGAATCAAGCCTCAGTGGGAAGAGGATGGCAGTTCCCTCCGCACTGGTCCTCTCCCTGGGCCCCGGGAGCTCGCAGAGGCCCCTCCTCTATCTGGATTAAAGGCGGAATCTGGCAAGTTTTTACTCCACCATATTCTTTCTTGGTGTGAGCCCTCACCTCACAGTGTCCTCTCATTTGCAGCAGGCCAACATCTGGGCTGACAGAAACGGGAACAGTCAAGGGCTGCTCCCCCTCCTCTCTAGCATCCAGGCACCAGCATAAAGACCTGGGAGGTCGCACGTGGACACCACCTAATGGCCACTGGTAGACATGTTTTCAGGGCTGTGCCTTGCATCTCTCAGCTCCGCCCTTGCGGTCGAGAGGACAGGATGCACACCCATTCCATCTTACAGGTGGGAGGCTGCTTTCCCTAGGGTTTCTACTGCTGTGAAGAGACACCATGACCACAGCAGCTCTTATCAAGGAAAGCATTTAACTGGGGCTGGCTCATGCCTTGAGATTTAGTCCATTATCAGGGGTGGAAGGCAGATGTGATGAAGAAGGAGCTGAGTCTTTCAAGTCAGGGTTCCTCTGTGTAGCCTTGGCCAGCCTGCACTTGCTTTGTAGACCAGGCTGGACTTGAACTCACAGAGATCCGCCTGCCTCTGCCTCCCTGAGTGCTGGGCTAAGAGCATGTGTCACGATGCCCAGATGAGAGTTCTACATCTTGATCCACAGGCAGCAGAACCGACTGCCACCCTGGGCATAGCACACAGGTCTGTGGGGCCGATCCCATCTGCACCACCACAGAGACCAGACCTAGACTACCATGGTTTACAGGGACAGGCTAGGAGGCCCCTCCCCTCCTGAGCTGTCAGAGTTAGGAATCAGCCTTGTGTCTCCCTGCATGCTGTGTGCTGGCAGTGCTGGTGGTTCACTCCGTGAACTGGGAGAGAAAGGAGAACTCCGCCGCCCACCACACATCCGAATTCCAGACCAAGAAGCTGGTGCTCAGGCGAGGACAGATATTCAACCTGAAGGTGATACTCAACAGGCCCCTCCACAATCAGGACGAGCTGAAGCTGGCCTTCTCTTCCGGTGAGTCCCGGCCCCAGCCGCAGGACGGGAGGGACCACAGGCTCATGAGCCTGCAATGGTCAAGAGTGGCTCCGATCCCTTAGCTTCCCATGCTGAGAATGGACGGAGGGCTGGGCTAGTCACTCCCAACAACTGCCGCAGCTGGCAGTGGAGATAGCCACGGAAGGCTCAGAGACCAGTCAGCGAGGCGGCTGTTCTAGCGGGATCTGGAGCTTGTTCTGAGGCGACTCACAGGATGTGTGCGGACACTGCAGCTCTGTGGGCTCGAGGTCAGCCATGATAGTGACCCAAAGGGCCACACTTGAGGGCCTAAGGGCTAGTCTAGTCAGCGGAGTTTAGGTCCCAGCACCCACGTGAGCAGCGTGGGCACACGTGGTGGGGCTGTGGGCAGGCTGGTCATGGAGCTCACTGACCGGCCAGCTCGGGCTGACTGGTGAGCTCCAGACCGAGTGAGCAAGCTTGGTTCAAAAACCAAGGTGGAGAGTGATTGAGGAAAACATTCACACACACACACACGCGCACACACACGCGCGCACACACACACACACACACACACACACACACGCTCACACACACAGAGGCATGCATGGACTACTGCATTTTGGCAGGAAGATCATTAGTTTAAGGCATGTTGCAGTGACTCTACTGGCAGGGCTAAACAATTTAACAAAACAAATATGCACAGAGCCCAGGAGACAGAAGCAAGCTTGCGCGGCTGCCTCGCCTGACTGGAGCAGACAGTGCGGCCCAGATAGCCAAGGTGGAGGAAAGCCGTGAGCCCTGTCAGGCCAGAGGGACCCGACTTCTGCATTGCAGGGGCTGGGAAGGAGTGCTGGGACTCGGTAAGTGGGCGAAGATGGCACACTGGGGTTTTGTCACGGCTCACTTCTCTGTCGGCGTTTCCAGGGCCGCAGTTCTCGTCCACCGTAGTGGAACTGGATCCGATGGCGTCCTTTCGTTCGAAGGGCTGGCACGTGAAAATCGCCAAGCAGTCTGGTGTGGAGGTGAGGCCTGCAGTGTCGGGGGCTGGCTGGCGGCTCCTGGGGAGTTCCCTGCCTCACTGAGTAGTTCCTATTTGTCCCTTTCTTGCCTCCTGAGGCCGGAGATGCTCATCAGGCTCCTTATGAGTCCTGAGCTCTGGGAGGAGGCGCCACCTGCCTGCCTGGGCCGAGGGGATAAAGTTTGGGAGGAGCCCACCCATGAGCCGCACACCCGAGTCTATCTGCCACGCTGGGGGACCCGCCAGGCCTTCCTGCCCCGTGGGTCCCTGGGTACTGGGGCTGAGCCCCTGGGGGAGGCCCCACACAGAGCAGGGATGGAGGGGCCCAGCACGCCCTGTGCTTCCTGCAGGTCGCACTGACCGTCATCAGCGCTGCCGATGCCATCGTGGGCAAGTACAAGCTGGCTGTGAACGAGTACAAAGCTGGCATCTTCTACCTTCTCTTCAACCCGTGGTGCTCAGGTAACGCAGGCTTCCGCGCCGCTGAGTGCCCTCCCCTGCAGCTCCGCGCCTGCGCAGCTCCGCGCCCTGCGTGCGCTCCCAGCCTGCACAAGCCCGGAGCCGGCCCACTCTCAGGCACAGCAGCCCCAGGCGCGGAAGGCCTCCTGGTGGCCGAGCCCACGAATCGAATCGTGTGTCTTCTGCCGTTCTGGCTTACTCTCACTGCCCGCCTCTGCCAGGGCGAGACTGGAACACTGGAACGCGGCTGCTCTCCAGCCTTCGTGCGGGAGTGCTCCAGGACATTTTTTAATTTTTAACTGTTTCTCACTCTTCATTAGTTTTGGGTAGCTTTGTACAATCTGTTTGATGACATGCACTCTCCTGCCCCAGCTTCCTCCAGACCCACCAGCACCCCTTCTTTGTCCACCCAACCGTGTCCTTTTAAAAACTCACCAGAGACGCCCGGCTAGAGAAACTGCACACAGGTTCTGCTTTGATCTTTTCTCATGCCCTGCAGCCTTTTCCGTTTGTTTTCATTTCTAACACTTAAATTAGTGTGGGTTCTTCACAAGCATGTGTGTGTGTGAGAGAGAGAGAGTGTATGGGTGGGTGTGAATGCATGTGTGTGTGTGCTCTCAAGTGGGCGCGTGTGCACGGGTGTGAGTGTGTATGAGTATGCATATGTGTGTGTTTGTGTGTGTCTGTGTACAACTTGTCAAACTCAGGTCATCAGCCATGATGGCAAATGTGCTCTGAGCGTCTCTCCCACACACCTCTCCTCATTTGAGGGCAGTTCTCAGCGTGTGTGTAGCCACGGAATAATGTTCCATGTGGGGCCACGACACAGCGTTGGGAAGGTTGAGAACCTCTGGAGGAACAAGATCCTCTTGTCTTAGCAGAAAAATCCTGATTTTTGTGAGTTGTCCAGTGATACGACATTCTTAGATTCAGGCATATGTTTCTGGCTGGAATATTCCAAGAATGATGTTGAAAATCATCTGGAGACATTCCCTATGTCCTTGTTCCTTACGGGAAACATTAAACCTGGATCATTTGGTCTAGGCACTGCCTGGATTCCCTTGTATCATGATGGTATCCCTTTCATCAATAGTAAGCAGCTTATGTCGAAACACCGCAACCATGCATGCGGATATGTTCCCCTCACCAGACCCCCCCAGCTCTGATGGCTTGCCTGATCCAAGCCGTCTTCAGTGGGATGTTGCACAGATGTTTCCAGCTGCAGCCCTCCACTCGCTCTCACCAGATGGGCCCTGGCATTCTCTTGTCTTAAGAGCTCTCTCCCAATCCATATCCATCCATCCATCCATCATCCATCCACAGCATCCATCCATCCAT
>NW_026586383.1:11567254-11568369 GCF_907164565.1 Psammomys obesus
TCCATCCATACCCATCACTCACCCATCCATCATTATGTCTGTGGACTTATGGATTCTCTATCTTTTTAATTTTTTCCCTTTATTTTGTATGTTTTATTTTGCTTGACTGTGCACCATGTGTGCCTGTCCCTGCAGAGGTCAGAAGAGGATATAGAGTCCCCTGGAGTCAGATGGCTTAAGCCACTGTATGGATGCTGGGAATGGAACCTGGGTCTTCTGCCAGAACAAGTACTCTCAACTGCTGAGCTATCTCCCAGCCCCTGGAGTCTCTCTTTTACTAATGATTTACAGGTTTTTCTTAATCATAGTTTTGCTTATGTTCAAATTTTTTTCCAGCCCTACACTTGGCTCAGGATGTACTTTTGGAAGTTCTTTGTTTTCGAGAGAAAGTCACTCTGTGTTGCCCTGGTTGTCCTAGAACTCTCAATGTAGACCAGGCTGGCCTCGAACTCATAGAGAACCACCTGCCTCTTCCTCCCAAGAGCTGGGGTCAAGGCATGAGCAGCTACATCTGGGTCTTTGTGTTTTCAATGTACACCGCATTGCTGTGACCCTTCCCCCTTTTCCCCTACGTTTGTTGGGTTGTTGTCCCAGTCCCATGATGGACCCGCCTCTGTCTCGGGCTGCCAGTAACCCCCCCTGTGTGTGATCCTGCTCCAGATGACAGCGTTTTCATGCCTAGTGAGGAGGATCGGGCAGAGTACATCCTAAATGACACCGGCTACATTTACATGGGTTTTGCCAAACAAATTAAAGAGAAGCCCTGGACCTTTGGTCAGGTAAGAGTCTAAAACAAACAGACACCAAGCGGGGAGGGGAAAGAATGAAAAAGAAACTACAGAACATAAGGCAAAATGGCAGTTTTCCTTAGTGACAACTTTACAGTTTAGAGCATTTCATTCTTTTAAAATTTTGTTTACATTTATTGTGTGTGGGTGCACTGTAAGTGTTTCAGCTCTGAGGGGAAGGCTTCCCAGTGTGTGTCAGCTCTGAGGGAAACACTTCCCAGTGTGTGTGTCAGCTCTGAGGGGGAGGCTTCCCAGTGTGTGTCAGCTCTGAGGGAAACATTTCCCAGTGTGTGTGTCAGCTCTGAGGGGGAGGCTTCCCAGTGTGAG
>NW_026586383.1:11568379-11609698 GCF_907164565.1 Psammomys obesus
GGAGGCTTCCCAGTGTGAGTGTGTCAGCTCTGAGGGGAAGGCTTCCCCAGTGCAAGTGTCACAGCTCTGAAGGGAAAGGTATCCTGGCAGTCTGGAGCCCAGGAAAGCAACAAAGTTGCACCACACAACAACAACAAACCTCACACAGGAGACTTATTGGGAGAGGCACAGGAGCCTCCGCTCAGCAGGGAACTGAGCAGGAGACCGGCTAGTGCAGGGTTTCGTGTGGTCAGAGTTTTCAGGTGGATATTTCCAGGGTAGAAATTGGTGAGATTTCAAGCCAAACCCAGGGATTGGTAGGTTTTGGAACTCAGGGACTGGTGGGTTTTGGTAGGTCTCAGACCCTGCACTGGGCTCAGACCTTCTCCCTACCTGCACACTTGCCACATTGTGTGGGGCTCAGGGACACTTTCAAGAGTCAATTCTCTCTTTCCATGAGCTGAGGCCTGAGGACCAAACTCAGGCACCTTTACCACTATTCTTTGTTTTTAATTTATTTGGCTGTTTAAGTGGATTCTATTGTGGAATGTGGAGGATCGTGGGAGACTGTGGGCAAGGTCCTTACTGGGGAGATGAGATACCCCTCAAGGCAATGCAGGTTAGACGGGGGTGGGCTCGTGGCTGGCCCAGGGCAGACTCCTGATGCCTCTTTCTTCTCCGTGACAGTTTGAGAAGCACATCCTGAGCTGCTGCTTCTCCTTGCTGACCAACCTGGAGCCCAGTGAGCTGCAGAGCCCGGTGTCTGTGTCCAGGAGCATATGCACTATGGTATGTGGGGTGGGGCTCTCCATCCAGGACCCTGAAGTCTACAGAGCAAAGGCTACTGTGCTCAGCTGATTTCAGTTCCTGCTGCTCTCCATGATGCACACAAGGCGCTGTGGCTGAGCAGGCAGTCAAAACTACCAAGGAATGTATGTCTGTCACTGTCTTTCTGAACACTCGTTTCCAAATCTGAGCTCAGAAGGCCAACTTTGCCTCTTCTAAGATGACCTTAGGAAAATGGCTTTTTCAATCTACAAAATGGTGCAAACATTTAAGGTCTTCTTCCTCTCTCCCTCAAGCCTGGCTACAGCTGGGATGAGCACTATGACAAAGACACATGAAAGAAGTTTGTTTTTAGACAATGTCAGAATTTATCCAAAATCATGAGCTATGTCCACTAGCTTAGCCACACATGTCAAGAAGTCCTGATGTGCCAGCCCAGGCAAACACAGGTTCTTTTATTTCAGTCTCACTAATATTATCTCTTAGATTACATATCACACAATACATATATCTACATGTATGCATGATGGATGGATGAATGTTTGCATGTACAGTTATAGAATGGTCATAAAAGGGTCAAAGAAGCTGCAGCAGAATCCAAGAGACCTGATAGGGATGCAGAGGATCTCTGCTGTGTGTGTGGTGTGTGTGTGAGAGAGAGAGAGAGCGTGCTAACCCTGTTGTAGGTCTATTAGGAAGTGCTGCAGAATAAAGCTGTGGGATTTCAGGCTTCAGCAAAACCTCAGGGTCGAGCGAAGCTGTACAAATGAGGCATGGAACAGTGAGGCCACTGGGTGGTACGCAGGACAGCGTCCAGACTGACAGCGATTTAAGGAGGCCATGTTGGCGGTGGGGACAGAGCCGAGCAGACGCCTCTGGGAATATCAGATAGTCAGGTGACAGGTGACCATTGCAACCAGTGCTAGATGTCATCCACTGCAGAGTCAGATGAAGGTGTCTGGGAAGACTGGGCCTGGTTTTCCTGATGGATTTAAGAGGCCCAGGTGCACTTACGGTTCTGATTCGCTCTGGTCCATTTATAAACTGGTTCCTTTCTACTGTTTGGTATGCCACGTACCAGTCTGTGCCACGCAGGCATGTTGGCAAGTAGAGGCTGTGCCTGTGAAACACCACCCTAGCTCTGCATTTGCACCCTGGAGTCAAGTGCTGCTTGTAAAATGGAGGTCCTCAGGGCAAGGAACAGCCTGCAGAACCACCATTTTACACAATATGGAGCAGCTTAGGCAGGGCAGGGCTTCCCGAGTTCAACAAGCACATCCCAGGAGCTTTGCTGCCGACACTGGCCACCTTGTCTACTGGATCCAGAGCAGCAGCTCTCAAACGTTGTATTCTCAGGATATCATGACCGTGTTAAAAAGTACCAAAAATCCCAAGTAGCTTGTATTTGTATGGCTTATGTCCACAGATGTGTAGAAGTTATAATTTATGATTATAATATAAATATGTATACCATATTATAGGTGTATAAATACTATATTTAGAAGTCATATTATTTTTAAATATAGAAATGCGTTTATGTGTATACACACATGTCACAAATTAAAACTGGATTTAGCTGGGCTTTGCGGCACAGGATTGCAGTTCAGCTGTTAAGGAGACAGGCAGGAGGGCCGCAGTGCAGTGGTAGCCTGGGCGGCGCAGCAAGACTGTCTATCAAAATAAAAAGCACCAAGCAGCAAATGGAGCCAGGGACGCAGAGCTCTGTGCCCAATACCCAGCACAGTGAAAGAAGGAAGAAAAACTCGCAAGCCTACTCATACTTATTTTAGCTGGGTCTGGCAGTTCATGCCTGTAATACCAGCACTCAGGCCACTGAGGCAGGAGAGTTCCTGAGTTTCAGGTAATCCTGGGCTACATATTGAGATCCTCACTCAAAATTAGGGGGCTGAATAGATGGCCCAGTAGGAAAGAACACTTGCTGTTCTTGCAGAGGACCAGAGTTTGGTTCCTAGAACCCATGTCAGATGTTTTATAACTGCTGGAACTACAGCTCCATGGAGAGCCAGTGGTTGATGCTGGTCTCTGCCTACATGTTTGAGCCCACACACAAACACACACACACACAAGGCAGAGATCCCTCTGCATCTCTATCTTACATAATAACAAGTCTACAAGCTAATACTGAAGTATAAAACATAGTGAGGAGGAGCGTGGCTTGCCTTCTTCGGAATCTGTGGTGCTGAGCTTCCTCCATATCTGCTCAGTGTGCACTCAGAAGGGGCCTGTGGTTAACACACATGAAGACAGTCTGTCTCACATGGGCATACTGGCACAGCCCTTCCAGATTATGGTAGATGCTCTTCTCACACTCACTCGCCCTCCAGGAGGGCTGGCTGCCTTGCGGGGGCGCAGGAGGACAGACTGAGTCTCATGTAGCCAACATCAGTCTTAAACTTGTTCCTTGGCCCTTCCGGGTGCCCTGCCTGCCCTGGGCAAACTCTAGGGAAGGGCGCAAATGCTAACCCTGTCCCCGCGTGTCAGATGTGCGCTGTGAACAATGGCGTGCTGGTGGGAAACTGGTCGGGAGACTACTCCAGGGGCACGGCGCCGCACCTGTGGACCAGCAGCGTGCCCATCCTGCAGCAGCATTACATCACCAAGATGCCCGTGTGCTTCGGCCAGTGCTGGGTCTTCTCCGGGATCCTGACCACAGGTAGGCCGCCTCGGGGGCCGGGGCCACCCGGCCCCCGCAGAAGCTGACCACCCTGCCTGGGTCATTTCAGCACTGAGAGCAGTGGGCATCCCAGCTCGCAGCGTGACTAACTTTGAGTCAGCCCACGACACAGAAAGGAACCTCACAGTGGACATCTACCTGGACGATACGGGCAAGACGATTACGCACCTCACCAAAGACTCTGTCTGGTAGGCTCCCCGGGGGTCAGGGCTCCTCTCTGTCCACTGTGGGCCTCACAGCCTCTCTCCACTCAAGCTGTGGGCAGACTCAACTCTAAAAACCCACTTTGCACAGGCGGCCTCATAGTGTGACCCAGAACTCCTGGGAAGGCTTGTCAAGCGTGAAAATCCCTGGCGGCGAAGCCTAAGAACTGGCATGTACTTCTGGCCCCAGCCCTAAGGACCGAGACAGGCTGCTGAGTGCTGTCTTCTGAGGGAACTGGATCCCCGGTCAGCAAGAGGCACTGTTTCCTGTGCTTTCCGACCGGGCGCTCAAGCACCTTGCAGGCTGAAAATGCATGGATTTTAAGGGAGGGGCGGGGGGGGGGGGGGGGGGGTGTCATGGCTCCTACCACTGCTCAAACACTGCTGTGAAGGTTCAGTTCAGGTGTCAAGTCTTTCACTTTGGCATCGTCTGTTGGTGACACCAAGCTCTGGTAACACATATGGTGTAAAATATAGCAAGAATACCTCGGTAATGGCACACGCCTGTGATCCCAGCACTCGGGAGGCAGAGGCCAGCGGATCTCTGTGAGCTCAAGGCCAGCCTGCTCTACAAAGTGAGTCCAGGACAGCCAGGGCTACACAGAGAAACCCTGTCTTGAAAAACAAAACAAAACAAACAAAAGCAAGAATATGGAAGGCTGTTCAGATACAAAATTATTCATCAATAAAATCAGAATCCTGTTGAATGGGGAAATGGGTTTACAGTTGTTTGCTCATTCATTCATTCATTCATTCATTCATTCATTCATTTATTCATTCATCTCACAGAGGCTTAGTGTCTTCTTAGTGTCTTTGGTCTGCAGAGCTCCTCCCCCGCTGCTCTAAGCCCTGCTTTCCACAAGTCACTTAGCACTGTCCTTGCCTTTGTCACAAAGGAACCCCCTCTTTAGAAGAGCTTTAGAGGGCTGTGATGACAGGTTCTCTAACTGTGTGGCTGGTCTGCCGGGGCTGTTTCCACTGTCACAGGAACTTCCACGTGTGGACCGACGCCTGGATGAAACGGCAGGATCTACCCCAGGGCTACAGTGGCTGGCAGGTCCTGGATGCTACACCACAGGAAATCAGCGAGGGTAAGGGGGGGACACCGTGGGGGGGCTGGGGACCGAGGCCACATCTGGGCTGCTCTTCTGAGCAGTCTGCAGGGTCTATTGGGTCTTGGGTGGTGATTCTCACACTGAGAAAGTCCTTGAGAAGAGGACACAAGTGACAGCCACATGACACAAACAGTAAGAGCAGGTGCTGACTGGACGTACAGCTTACAACTCACGTTTTCAAAAGTGTTTATTTATTCACTGGTTTGTGGTACCCAGAAATCATGGTGTACATGTGGAGGTCAGAGGGCCGCTTCTGAGGTCAGTTCTCACCTTCTGTCATGTGGGTTCCAAGGATTGAATTAAGGCTTTCAGCTAAGCAAGCACTGTGGGACACTTGGCTGTTTTGCTCGCTCACATCTATCTATTTGCATTTTGCAAATCCAGGCTCAGGGAGGTGAAGTGAAGGGGCTTTGCAGCCACAGGGCCCTGGAGCAGTTGATTCACAAGGCCCAAGGCAGATGGAGTAGGAGTATCACGCCTTACTATTCACCTGTTCTCTGGTCCTGGGTAGGGTGAGAGGAGCTGGAAAGAGCTTAGGGAGTTTCTGTGCAGACGAGGTGTGGTCTGAGGGAACCTGGAAACCCTGGGGAATTGCTATAGAGTTAATATGCCTTACCCCGCACACTGCAAAGATTAACAAAGGAAAAGGCTAGTCCCATCAGGCTCAGCCCGGGTAGTCTGAGTGTTAAAAACTAGTTACTGTTTGTGGTGGCACTGGTGTGCCATCCCATCACTCAAGAGTGAGGAAAAGGACAAGGACTCCAAAGCCACCCTCAGCTAAATAGTTAGTTTAAACGAAACAAAATGAAGCAAAATAAAAAAATCCACAAAAATAAACTCAAACAACAATAACAACAAAATGCCCAGTAAATGAAAACATTTTTGATGAGATCAAGTATTTAACCTTTTTGTGAACCTGTATTTTGTAGAAGAATTTCTCCAACCAGGCTGCCTGGGTTCCCTCCTCTCTTGCTTCCCTAAGGGGCTCTTGGCCTCCAGGGGACACAAGCATCCTTACAGTGGTCCTCTTCAGCCTTTCAAGGAGCAAAGTCATCACCTGGACAGAGAGGGAACTGTATGGATGGAGGAGGGGTACCCAGTTGCAGGAGACACAGGTCCCCAAAGACATTCAAATTATAAGTTAAAATATTTTAGTGCCTGTATTCTTCCAAACAGTCTGTCCCCAAAGCTCCCCAAGGCCAAGTCAATGTCACAGCTCCTGCCGGAACGAGCCAGGGGCTTCCGGAGAGCTGCTGTTCCTTATCTCTCCTTGGGGAGAGCTCATCCCGTGCTGAAAATGCTCAGCAACAGGGTTCAGTCTCTCCCCTGGCATTGCAGTATCGACTGCCAGGGGGGGCAGGAGCCTTGGCAGATGGGCTGCACAGAGCATAAGGCCACCGTCTATCTGAGAGGCAGAAGCAGCCCTGTGCCCAGGTGGAAGGGGCTCTAGAAAACACCCTACCCATTCTGTAGGGAAGGTGAGGGCAGAGAGTGGGAAGCCCTCTGCTGTGTTAGAGACAGAGTCAGTTTAGATTAGAAGCCTTGCTCTGAGTCTTGGACCCCACTACACTGAACTGCAGGGCTGGCTGTTTTCAAGAGGCCAGGGAGAGGTGTTGTGTGTATTGAAGTTTAAATGGGACAAAGGATGTGTCAAGCCCAGGGTCCAGAGTACAAGGGTATGCAAAGTCAAAACCGATCCATACAATGGAGAGCCGAAGGACTAATGCTTGCTAAGTTGTTAATGACAGCCAAGGAGACCTCTCTGTTCCTATGTCAGAACTTTAGCAACGGCTGGTAATGGATACCAGATAATTATAGTGCTAAGTACCATTGTGTACTTTTGTTCGATGCTTATTTGATGGTTGATGACCTTATGAGCTCAGAACTACCTTTATCCCCAGTATACAGGAAATGGAGGTACAGACCATGCAGGAAGTAGGCAGTGTGCTAGGATGAATGGAAGCGGGGGCATGGCTCTCTACCTCTGGGCCTGAGATTTCCTGGACATTTTACTTCTAAGCTGGGATGCATCCTTAAATGTTTGCAGACCAGTTCAGGCTGCCTGGGAAGTGCCTGCTGCCTTCTACTTGGGATGTCTTACTGTTAATGTGGTTATTCAGGGCACAGGTGGGCAAGGAGATTGAGGCAGCTATCTCTCCTACTTCCTCCAGGAGGCTTCCGCACTGGACCTTCTTCAGTGGCCGCCATCCGACAGGGAGAGGTCCACATCAAGTATGACACCAAATTTGTCTTCACGGAGGTGAACGGTGACAAGTTCATCTGGCTGGTGCAGCAGAACCAGGGGAGGGAAAAGAAGACCCTTATTGCCGTGGAGACTGCGAGCATCGGCAAGAACATCAGCACCAAGATGGTGGGCGAGAACAAACGTGAAGACATCACCTTGCAGTACAAGTTCCCAGAAGGTAGCCTTGCAGGGCTTCCAGCGCTGCAGGCTGGCCATTCTAGCAACATGAGATGAGGGTGATGGTGTGGGTGGCTGGCATGACACACAGTGGGCCCACTCCGGGGCAGGATGATGTTGCAGGTGTGGGGCGCACACCTGCAGGCAGGGCTGATTGCGAATTGTCTGGGCAATCCACACCCCCGGGCTCCAAACACATGGCACCCTCGGCTCTTTCCTTCTACTATATAGGTCCCAGGGATTGAGCTCAGGCCACTGGACTTGTAGCTGCACCTTTCCTGCTGAACCAGCCCACCAGGCACTCTGATTGTATTGAAAATAGAACATGTAACATTTTTTCTCTAGTGTGTTCCAAATCAGTCTTCCCCAGGGGCTGACTTTCCCTGTGTGGGGTTGTGTCTCTTGCTTGCTGGATACACTGTGGCAGTCTGGAGACCAGACCCTGTTTGCTGTCCCTGTGGTGTGCTTTTACACCGACTCATGACAGCACCTCTGTGCAGCCTGTGCTCATCACCCTCGCCTCCGAATTTTTCCCCAATCTGCTTCCCAGTCAGCTGGGGACCTGTGTGCGGCTCCCTTACCGTCTGGGACAGTAACTGAAGCTACCTTGGCCCAGGGGCTGTGCCCAGGGGAGGATACTTGGCGCTCTGCTTTGGCATTACTTGTGCAGAACCTCAGACGAGAGCTCCCAGCTTGCCTTTGTTTGTCCCTGGCTTTCTCTTCAGGTTTAAAACATTGTCTTTCAAATGCACCAGGAGAGATGCCGTTGCTGTGGTGAGTCTGTCACAGCTTGTGAGTGGACGTTTCTAGGCAGCTGCCACAGAAGCAAAGGGCACCTTGTGGTGAGGTTTCAGTGTGCTACAAACCCACATTCCACCAGACGGGAGGCCTCTGACTCGACACCATGACAAGTCCGCAGGCTTCAGGGTGACTGAGGTTCTGGAGGAGGGGCGGCAGTGAGACGGCCTCGTGCCCTCTGAGTTCCTCCTGCCTCTCTTCCCATTTTTTGAGATAGGTCTCCCTTTGTAGATGGCCTGAAACTCACTATGTAGTCAAGGTTGGCCTTGCAGTCATAGCAATCCTCCTGTCTCGGGTTTCCAAGTCACCATGTCTGGTCAGTGGCTGACTGTGATGAAATGGTCCTTAGGTTGATTTCAAGAGTGCTGGGCAGGCTGAAGGTGGAATGACTCTTTGCTAGCGTTCCCATGACTTTTAGGGAGGAGCAAGGGTGTTCTAGTCTTTCTGCTGCGTTCCCACTTATGACAAGTTCCTAGAATGAGGCCTTGGGGGCTTCTAAGCCTGAATCCTTAGCTCCTGAGAAGCCTCCATAGTCCCAATCAATGGGTGTCTTAGTTTGGTTTCAATTGATGTGATAAAGATCATGCTGAAAAGCAACTTGGAAAGGAAAGGGTTTATTTGGCTTACACACCCCAGGTCACATTCCACTGAAGGAAGCCGAAGCAGGAACTGAGGCAGAGTTATACAGGAACAAGCCAACCGAGGCATTGCTGGCTTGTTCCTCGAGTCTTGCTCAACTTCTTCCCTATATAACCAGGCCCTCATGCTTAGGGGCGGCAGGCCCACAGGAATGAGCCCTTCCATGTGCCAAATCTGAGAAAATGCCTCACAGATTTGTCTGCGGGCAAATCGCATACAGGCCTCTTCTCAGCTGCAGTTCTCTTCCTAGACCTGCTCTGTGTCAGGCTTACAGGAATGTCCAGGACAACTGACCCCTGGCAGCTTGACATATGAACGCAACACTATTAAACAACACTTTCTTGTCTTGCTTATCCCCAAGGTCACATTAATGTCATCATCACAGTATAAAACATTTCACTTTTAAAAAGCCCCCCAGTCCATAAAAAGTCAGTCTCTTTAAGATATCCAAAGTCTCTTACCTGTGGGCTCCTGTAAATTAAAAATTAAGTTACATATTTCTTATTCTAAGAGAGAAGACCCGGGGCATGGTCACAATCAAAACAAAGCAAAACCAAAATGCAACAGTGTGAAAAGTTGAGTGTCGCAAACCTGAGGCCTCCTCAGGGCCCTCTGGCCTCCAGGCATGCACAGCTCTGCTTTTCCGGTCCTGCCACTGCAGCACACACAACTTGTCTCCTAAGCTCAAGCTGCTTCCACGAGGCGCCCGCCACTGTCCACTGTGGTTATCTCATGGTTCTTAAATACTCTAGGGTCTGCACAGCTGTGCCTTTACCAGTGCCCTCTCCTGGCCCCTCACGGTGCCATGCTTCCACTGATCTCCAGAGCTCCTCCATACCTTCAAAACAAGCACCACCTGGGAGACTCCCACTCTCCAAGTTCAGCTTAGTCTGAGATGCCGTCTTGCCCATCCCTAGACCACAGCTTCTGTGTGCTGACAGTGAGGAGGTGCAGAAGATTTCACCTCAGTGACTCCACCTGACCAGCAACTGATTGTTCCGTAATGGTTTCCGCTTAGTGATGCTGGTTTCTTGATAATCAGCTGATTTTTTAATGTTTTTGAGAAAGGCTTTCACTGTGTAGCTCTGGCTGAGCTAGAACTTCCTATCTTGACTGGGCTAGCTTCAAACTCACAGAGATCTGCTTGTCTCTGCCTCTCAGTGCACAGATGATTCTTCAGCGCCAGCTACCACAGATTCTTAATTCAAATGTACCATACAGATGGCTCTGAAAGATTCTTTATGGCATCCTCAAGATCGTAAGCCAGGTGCTAGTGGTGCATACCTTTAATCCCAGCACATGGGAGGTAGATGAAGGTGGACCTCTGAGGTCAAGGCCAGCCTGGTCTACAGAGTGAGTTCCAGGACAGCCAGGGATATGCAGAAAAACCCTGTCTCCAAAAACATGTTTCTTTTAACAACAACAAAAAAAATTACCTCAAAACTTTTTAAAAATGATTTATTTATTTTGTGTATATGAGTGCTCTATCTGCATGTACACCTGCAGGCCAGAAGAGGGCACCAGATCTCATTACAGATGGTTGTGAGCCACCATGTGGTTGTTGGGAATTGAACTCAGAACCTCTGGAAGGGCAGACAGTGCTCTTAACCGCTGAGCCATCCCTCCATTCCTGCCCCCCTTTTTTTTACCTCAAAACTTCTTAAACCGGAATTTCATTGTCTGCATTACTCTCAAAATTTTGTTTTCCAAGCTCCCAGAGAAGATCCCACTGAACTCTGAACACTCAACAGCTTTCCCAGAGTCCCCAAGTCACCCCATAATCTTCCCCAGAACAACATGGTCATGTATGTCACTGTAATACCTGACTCCTGGTACCAATTTCTATTTCAGTTAGGTTTCTACTGCTGTGATAAAGACCAGTGTTTATTTGGCTTACATATTCTGCATCATAGTCCACTGAAGAGGCCAAGGGGAGAACTGAGGCAGGAACTGACGCAGAAGCCATGGAGGAACAATACTTACTGGCCTGCTCCTGTGTTTTACTCAGCTTTTCAAGTACAGGCCAGACCCATATTCCCAGGGCTGTTAGACCTACAGTGGACTAGGGCTTCTAAATCGGTCATTAATTAAGAAAATACCACACAGGCTTGTCTTTGGGCAAATCAAATGGTGGCATTTTCTCGACTGAAGTCCTCTCTTCCCAGATGATTCTGGATTGTGTCAAGTTTTTAAACAAACAAACAAAAACACCCACCACCACTACCAACAAAATCTAACCAGGACAATGGGAAGGCTCTCTCAGACCCCAAGGGTGTCCTCTGTCTCCACAGGCTCCCCAGAGGAGAGAAAGGCCATGGAAAGGGCCTCTGAGAACCGTCCCGAGGAGGACAAGCCCAGCCACTCGCCCAACAGGTCCCTTCAGCTAGCCATCCTCCAGAACTCGGTGGAGCTAGGCTATCCTGTCACCTTGACCCTCATTTTGAAAAGGAAAGTGCCCAACCCACAGAATGTCAACATTTCCTGCTCCCTCGACCTACAGACATACACAGGCAGCAAGAAGACAAACCTGGGAATCATCCAGAAGACTGTTCAGCTCCAAGGTCAAGGTACCATAACCAGGGCTGGCAGGGCCACAGAGAGGACAGGGTGCCCACCATCTGATGTTTCATCCTTCTCTGTGGATGACTCCTACACTCTAACCTGTCATGTTTGAGCACTTACGTTTTGGTGGTGATAAGGAATCCAGGCACAGAAGAAAAATGGGCCAGGAGTCTGGGGCAAGGGTGCTGACAGTGTCATGAGAGGCCTCTGCAGTAGCAGAGATTTTGTTTGACATGCCCATTCTCATCAGTGGACTGTGGGTACCCCAGCACGAGCAGACCACCCTATCAATGGGGCCCCCAGAATAGGCCTGAAGATCTCAGTTAGTCACTAAGTCATTTGGACCCTGGCTGCAGGCTTGCCAAAGGGAGGATAACGTTCTTCTAAGCCCAAGCAACTGTACCCTAGAGATAATCTAACCTCCAAGAACTCACCTCTCCTTTCTTTCCACTCTTCTGCAGAATCAGAGGTGGTGCTCAGCATGGAAGCCGACACCTACATCTATAAACTGGGCCTCGTTGATGATGAGGTGGTCATCAAAGGGTTCGTGATTGTAGAGGTCATGGAAACGGGTGACAGGGTGGCCACCGACGCAACCCTGTGTTTCCTGTACCCTGCTTTCTCTATAGAGGTGAGCCGCCTGCAGGCCAAACCGGACCTCAGAGAGGGCAGAGCTCAGGGCTTTGTGATCCTCTGGTTGACTGGTCTTTGGGCTAATTGTATCCTAAGGAAAATGGCACATCATTTTTTCCATACAGGTATTTCTGAGAAGGGATGTGTCAAGCGGTTTCTCTTTTCTCAACTTTTGGTTAAATGGATTTAAACTTTTTAAAAATGAATACACAGTACAAAATTATTCAGATGCAGTTGTCACAGTGAGGCCTCTTCCCGCCCTCCTTCTCAGACACTCGGCTCCTCTTACCAGCAGTGATCCATGCCATCAGTTCTTGTGTATGGGAGAGTTTTGGTTACAAACCAGTGAAGGGCAAGGCTTGCCATGGGCCGACCCCCAGTGTGACGTTGAGAGGAAGCTGGTGCCAGACTAGCTTTGGCTCTGCTCAGTTTTCTCCCATGCAGGTGGGAGTCAAAGGCAGCTTGCGTAAGAGGCGTTCATTGTGTTTCTGGTGACCAGTACCCCAGAGCCCTTCCCTGGTGAGGCCTGGCCTATCACAGGTCTGTCACAGATGTCTGTGTATTGGCAGGTACACCTCCCTCAGAAACTTCCCAGGCTGAGGACACGGTCCCCTTTAAGACTGTGTTTTCACATTTCTGTGGCACTGTGGTCGAGGACACGAGTCATTGTTCACCCTTAGACACTGGGACACTGGCCTGGCCTCACTCAAGGAGGCAGAACAGGCTTCACCTACTACTTGGAGACACACTATGGCTTGATCATCAAGAACTTTTGAGGGGCTAGAGAAATGGCTTAGAGATTACAAGCACTTGTTCTTACAGAGGAACCAGGTTCAGTTCCCAGCACCCACAGCATGATTCACAGCCACTTGTAACTCCAGTTTAAGGGGATCTGATGCTTTTCTGACTTCCGTGGGCACTAGGCACACATGTGGCATGTTAATATACACATACACGTGTATATATACACACATACACATATACATACAACCAAAACACTCACGCAGATAAAATAATTTAAAAGCTTCTCTTGGGGAGGGTCTTACTTCCACCCTCCTCCAGGTGGCATCACAGAAGTTTGTGGGTGTCAGAGAACACTTGTCTCTGAGGCCAGACATGTTTGCTTGGTGCTTCGGGCATCCAGCTTTCTCAGGCCACACTTCCCTTTACTGAGCAAGCTTCGGGAACCCTAGGTGGCTGAAGGAGAATTACAGAATAAGACAAAACCTGAAACGTGCAAGCAAAGATACGAGCCCTGGGTGGGGAGGCTCTGAGGAGGAGGCCAGGGTGGGTATGGCAGAGGCAGGCATGAGCTTCAAGTGCACCGGCTTTAGACAGAGAGGATGGGGCGTATTCTGAAGGAGGAACACAGCCTGTTTTGGATGCACCTCTCTGGGCGGTCTTGCAAAGCACTTGCTATTTTGGGTCATTGCTGAGTTGGGACCAATGTCCTCAGTACAGCTTGGAGCCTCTGGCGGCCATTCAGCCCCGAGCTTTGGAAAAGGGGGCTCTGACTCACTGATGAGAGCAGGATGTAGTCCACACAAGGACTTTTGGTTACCATGAGATTACGTACCTTGACTTCCTTAAAAACATGTCTGACAAAACCAGAGAGGTAAGCATGTGCAAATACATGGACTCTAGGAGAGGCAGGGGCAGGCCAGAGTCCCCTCCAGAGCCTCCAAGTGATCACAGGCCTGCTGTCACTCTGGATTTAGAGCTAGGACCAAGAATTGCTTTTCTTGATGGAACCTGTCGGCCTGACCTTTCTCCACTCCCCACTCTGACAGATGCCGAGCACAGGCAAGATCCATGAGCCTCTTCTCATCACTTGTACCTTCAAGAACACCCTGCCCATCCCTCTGACCAACATCAAGTTCTCAGTGGAAAGCCTGGGCCTTGCTAACATGAACTCCTGGGAGCAGGGGTGAGTCTGCCATCTGTTCTGAGGATACAGATTTTGTACATGGGTCTCATGCACATGCACCTGCCTCTGAGACATAAACTCCTAGTATGGGTTACAGTAAAAGCACAGACACAGACAACTGCAGGAGAGACTGCCCAGGTTAGCACCACCAGGCACCTTTGTGTTTCCTGCCAGTCGGCCTGCTCTGCAGGAAGCTCAGAGCATCCTGCCTTCATCTGGAGTTTCAGTTACAGCTCAGGTTTTCTTGTTGACTCTCTTTTGCTTGCTGTTTCTTTTGCCTGTTTTTTCCCCCAGGGAGTAATTTTTTTTTTTTTTTTTTTTTTTTTTAGTAACCTGAGTGCAGCCTTAACTTAGTAAGGAATGCTGTGTGTTGTAAATTGCTTGTAGGGGTTTGATTATTTAAAAAAAAATATTATTATTATTTTGAGGCAGTTTTACTCTATAGCCTTAGCTAGCTTAAAACTTGCTATCTAGACCAGGCTGGCCTTAAACTCAAAGTGATCCACCTGCCTCTGCCTCCTGAGTGCTGAGATTAAAGGTGTGTGCCCCCACACCTGGACTGCAGTTTGTGTTTTTCTAAGATGCTGCCCTGGAAATTGAGCGGAGGGCCTTGCAAGTGCCCTCCTATGAAGCTATACCCCAGCCTAGACTGTTTAAAAGCCTAAGACGCTTTGACCACTGGAACTCACATTAAATTTTTATTTTTCTCCTCTGTGGATACTGAATTTCATGTTATTGCAAGACTATAGAAATAGTCTACACTTTTCCTGCAATTGATGGTTCTATTTACATAATTAACTATTACTGTGACTTTTAATTCTGGGGTGGAATAATGCAGAGCCCCAACTTTGTCAAATAACCTACCATTGACATAATATTCTGAAACATCTTGTGTAATACAGGCAATCCCCAAATACACCTCAGTCTCTGGACTAATGGGCTGCTTCACTTGTCTTCATAGGTGTCTTCATAGGTCATTTAGTTGGCTGTATCTGGAAGTACACATGCTAAGTAGAGGGCAGATAGACTTTCTCCCTCAGCTTTTCAGAAGCTTTTGGAACCATCTTGATTTGAGATTTAAGCTGGCACCGCACTGTGCTGAACAAATGGCAGTGGGTCCCAGCTTGCAGGAACATGGGATACGTTCCCATGTGTCCACGTGTCTTCTTCGTAAGGCGCACATTCCTAGCTGGCCTCTTTGCTGCCTTTGTGCAGTTTCTCACTGTCCTCTGTCAGGTGGACGAGACAGATGCTGCTGGCTTGGCATGCCCACACAGCCGGTCAAGGGCTCTACGCACAGGCTCCGCTCCTCAGGCGTTTCTTACAAGGTGTCTAGATCTTCCAGCAGACTAGAGGTTCTTAAACTTTCACAGATAGACACATTTCCCCGGAACCCGTTAAAAACAGATTCTGGCCTGGCAGTGATGGGGCACGCCTTTAATCTTGGCACTTAGGAGGCAGAGGCAGGTGAATCTCTGAGTTTGAGGCCAGCCTGTTTTACAGAGTGAGTTCAGGACAGCCATGGCTACACAGGGAAACCCTGTCTCAAAACAAACAAAACAAAAGCTTTTGTTCAGTAGTTCTGGGGTGGGGCCTTAGAGCCGACCACTCTCAGAAAATGCCTGCCACCTGAATACCGAGGGCTAGACCACACTTTCTTGTAGATTCCCCGTGAAACATGTTCCTGAGGGGTTGTGAGTGGCAGAGCTGGGAAGCAGCAGAGCTGGGAAGCAGCAGCTCCAGCCAGCCATGCTGCCTTACAGCTGAGACAGCCGGCCCCGCCAGCTCTGAGTAAAGGCTTGCTTACTGGGCTCTGGAGCGTAGAACAGGCCTTTCCAGAGCCGCACTGTACCTCCGTGCCTGGTCCCTCAAGCAATGCATCTCCTCTGCGGCACCTCTGCCTGATTGTCTCTGTGCCTTTGACTTTTCTAGGACTTTGCCCCCTGGAAAGACCATCAATTTCCAAATGAAATGCAACCCAGTGAAAGCTGGACCCAGGAAATTTATTGTCAAGTTCACTTCCAGACAAGTGAAGGAGGTTCATTCTGAGAAGATCGTTCTCATCACCAAGTAGCCAATTTGATACCATGGTGACGGAGGCAGGAGCCCTGATTGGCTCTGCGCCTTGGCTCTGCATGGTTAGCATTCCCTAAGCTGAATTAGCTTCCAGGTCAGGGATGATTGCATTTGATTACTCACGTGAGGGCAGATTCAAGATAGCGAAAAATAGACCCCAAAGGCCAAGGTTACCACTGGCGGCACGGGGCCAGGCACCTCCCTCCAGCTTGAAGCATCCATCACAAGCAGACATCTCAAACAGATTTAGGAGGATGGCCTCAGAAGACAATGCCACTGTCATCTGGGTCCAGAAGCATACAGAGCCCAGAGCTGTAGGCATCTTCTTTCTAGACTATAGACCCCGTCCAGCGTGCCTGGAGGCTGACTAGGAAGTCCTACAGGGAGCCTCCTGGAGCTGGTCCTGGGCCAGGCGCTACATGCTCTTTTCCCAGGGCTGTCCTCTCAGAAGCAGGCCCCACGCTGGCGTGAGGCCCTCTTGTCTCTAGGTGGCCACGGGAGAGACCCAAGAGCCTGTATCCCCTTCCTCTGAGTGGGAGTCTACTGCCAATGACGATACCGGGGAAGTAGCTCGCCCTGCCCTGCCCTGCTCTCAAGCGATCTGCACAGATGATCACTACACCTTGAATTAAAATCTGGAAACTTTGACATGGCTATGTGGTTGAGTTAATTTGTCTTTTATGCCAGCATTTTGCTTAAAGTAACCTGGGGGAGTCATTCCCTCTGAGATTCATTGGCTCCACGGGCTCTCTCCAACAGGTTGGCTTCCTTGGTCCCAGCCCCCTTCGTGATGGCCAGCCTCTCTCAAGGACTGTAATTCTAAGTGGACATGTATGCTACAGATTGAATAAGGGGTGTTTTGAGTATTTAAAGGACATCCTTGTCTTAGGGTTTCTAGTGCTGTGATAAAAGACTATGACCAAAAGCGACCTGAGGAGGAAAGGGTTTATTGCATCTAATTTTCAGGTAACAGTCCACCTCGGAGGGAGCCTGGAGGCAGGAGGGGTGCTGCTCACTGGCTTGCTCCTGTTTTCTTCCACCATCCAGGGCCACCCACGGTGGCACCGCCCCAAGGGACCAGCCCCTCCTACCTCAATCAAATGTACTACACATGTGCATACAGGCCAGACTTATGGAGGCATTTTCCCAATGAGACTCCTTCTTCCCAAGTGACTTTAGTTTGTGTCAAGTTGATATAAAACTAGCCAGAACACTAATCATCTCTCCTCCATTCACTCCCAACTAGAACACCTCAGTACTGATTGCTTCTGCCCAGATGCCCACCACTCTGGCATGCAGTAGGTATCTGGTAGGTGCCTTGTCTATGCTGGGTCCAAGAAGGATCGGTTAGTAACCCCATGAAGTCGCTGCTAGCATCTGCGTGACACTTATTTTACACACTGGACCTGAGGCAGGGTGCTGCTAGGGCTTTTGAGCTAGTATCTCCTGCTAAAAACAGGCACCTCTAGCCACAGAGGTAGACCAAAGAACTTTTATTGAAAACAAGAGGCAGGTGTGCAACCGGCCTCCCTCCCGGAAACCCTGGGTGGGCCTCCTCTGATCAGCTGCAGAGGTGGGCAGAATCTCAGGAGTCACCATGGAGTGAAGGCCACTGTGCCCTGGTGTGAAGGCGCAAGGCCCAGGGCTAAACCACCTACATGATCCTGGCAGTCCGGCTCCTCCCGGACTTGGGGCCTGACACAGTAACAGGTTTGCTGAGGAGGCAGGAAGAGCTCTAATGCCTGCCCACCTCAACCTCTCCAGGGGAAGCACTCTGGAAAGAAATGGCCTGCCCTCTCCCCGGTGAGCCGTCTCTGGGGCTCATGGGCCAGCCAGGTGTGCCTGGGCTCAGGGCTCCTCACGTTAGAGCTAAATGTTAAAGCAGGCCTGCTGTGTGGAAACGCCCGCAGCAGGGTGGAGTAAGCCACAGCTGGTAGTGCCGGGGGCGGCTGCCACTCGGGGTGGTGTGCCACCCTCTGGCGTCTTCCGGGTGGCCACCAAGCAGTTCCTTTTTTGTTATTGTTTTTAAGGCAGAGTTTCACTGGGAACTATGTAGACCAGGCTGGCCTCAAACTCAAGAGTTCTGGCTGCCTGCCCCAAATGTTGGGAATAAAGGTATGTGCACTAGAGCTAGCCATACAGCTTTCTGTGAGGTGCCGTCTTGGGAGTGCTTTAACAGCAGAGAGGGCCACTCCTGTCCCCATCTTACTCGACTTTCTTCAAGAGGTCAACAGAAGTCCTCCCCCAGCTCCTCTGGGAGTGCAAGCTTGTAGCCACAGAGTGCTGGCTCCATTTTGTCTCAGGGAAGACTCTAGTATCGACAGGATAGGACCTAATTTTGGGCGATACTGTCGTAACTCAGGCTCATCCCCATCTGGGCGGGTTCTGCATGCAGCTGTGTGGGGCGCTCTTTCAACCAAGCCCTGAAGGCAGGTTCGGTAGCCTCTCCCCTGTCCTGACTTCCACAGCCAGCCAGTCAAGGGACCCTTTCCTTGGCACTGGCTGGAGTTTCTCTAGCCTTCCAGGCTCATCTTCCCTGTGCGTAGTATCCTTCCCAAGGCCCTCAGCCTCCCCGAGACAGCCCACAAGACCTGGATTTCTTCCCCCAGGACAGCCTGGTCACCATCTCCCTTGCTGGGGGAGGCTAGGTAGCCTTCCCAAGCCTGGAGAATTGCTCCTGACCATCCCTTTTGGCGCACTCGGCTAAGAGGAAGTCAGAGAACATCCCCACTCTCCTCTACAATTGTCAACACCAAGGAAGTGGCCTGTGGAAGCCTCAGGGAGCTGGGGAGTACTCATCAAGCCAGAGCCACTGGTGTCGTATTCTCCATGACCGCTATTCATCCAGCACCTCCACAGAATCCCTCTCTTTTGTCTCCTCCGATTGGGTCTCAGCTGTCTCCATGTTGTCCATGTCTGACAGAGACGACACTTGCCGTACCAAGCCCTTGTCAATGGGTGTGTCTGGTTGACAAGGTCTGGTGAAAGGGTTGAACCAGTTCAGGGAAAACTCCCCACCAAAAGCCTCCTGGACCGACTTCCAGCTGCCCGAGTGCTCCCTGGGCTGTTTCTTTCGTTGGAGGCGTTCAATGCCCTGAAGGAGAATGGGGCAGAAGGTCAGCGTGGTGTGACCTGTGCTAAATGAACACACCCTTTGCCTTGGCAGAGCAGGGCATGGGAAGTCCAATATGGCATAACTTGCAGTGGCCCAGGCCACCCTGGAAGCCCCTTAGGGCGGGAGGGCAGAGTAGAAACTGTGAAGCAGAATAAGCAGGCCTGACATTGGAATTGCCTGCCACCCACTTACCCCCAAACCCCCTCCTCCAAAGGCAGTGGTCTGCTGCTGGGCAGGGACCAGACACCCAACGGCCAACAAACGATATCTTGGTTCCTGTAGGCATGAGCTAGACTACCCATCTGAAGAAAGCACTAGGAAAGGGGCCCCTTGCGCACAACAGGACCAGCAAGCTTGGCGTGAGAAAAGCTGAGGGGTGAGGGTACAGCCCTGGACACAAACATGCAAGAGGGAGCAGCAGGTGCCACATGCAGTGGGCTCCAGAAGGTGCATGGGCCACTGTGGGTGGTGAGGTTTGCTGTCAGGCCTGTTCATGCAGGATTTTCCCCATGGCCTCTCCCGAGCTGCCACTCACCTGCTGTGGGTGCTGGCTGTGACTCGGCCACCAGGCCACAGAAAGAGGGTGAAGGGTAGAGAAAGCCTAAGATTGTTATAGGTACAGCCAGACCAGATCTCCAGACCTATTCCTTACAGAAGCTCCAAGGCCCAGTGCAGCCTCTGCTTCTCTCCACCTCTTTTGGAACTCACTAGTTTCCCTCACACACGGATGTGCTCAATATCAAGAGCCTCAAGCCCTTCTTCCCCCAAGAAAGATGTCCATGCTCCTAGTTCTACATCTCTCCCTGCAGCTTCCTCCCCTTAACGGGCATACCCTTCCTTAGCGAAGAGACCAGCACACAGGCTGGTGACCGCATCCTATAGCAATACCCCAGGCACCTGTCCCAGGCCAACTCCGCAATTTCAGTTTCTTGACTTCTGTAAAAGCTGTCAGTTAAAAGAATCTGAGCTCAGCTGGGCAATGGTGCCAAAGGCCTTAATCCTAGCACTTGTGAGGCAGAGGCAGGTGGATTTCTGTGAGTTCCAGGACTGCTACGGATAGAGACACTGTCTTAAAACAAAACAAACAGAAACAAAAAACAAACCACAAAAAAGATCTGCTCTCATGTTCTCTCTTCATACGAGACATCAGTCACCAAGGAGACAAAGGCCACTTGATAGCAGTGAAATGTTAAAGGAACAGACTTGACACAGTGATCAAAGTCAGAACTGCCAATACTGAAGCAGATCAGCAGCAAGTGTTTGAAATCACAGCAAGCCCAAGCCACAGATGTGATACGACATGCCACTCCTGCTGCAAGCCACGGCCTGCCAGACACGCAAGCCTCTGACAGGCCCTGCAGTCCTCACAGGGCCAAGGTCTGCAGTGGGAGTATTTTGGAACTGGACAGAAGTTGGTTTACTCTGAATCTGATAAATGCCTCAGAACAAACTGTATACTTAAAATGATTTGTATTATATTATATGGATTTATCCTCAATTAAAAAAATCTAGCTCATGATAAATTTAAGTCTGAGGAACTGATAGACATGAAGTAAAGAGAAAAACAAAAGTGGCAAGCAGAGGAACCTCAAAAGGGTTCCTGAGGTAGAGGCCAGTAGGTCTGAAGAGTTTTGTTTTTAAAAGAGAAAACGGGTTTCACCCTACTATGTAGCATAATTCAGGGCTGGCCTCAAACTCAAGTGACCATCCTACCGTAGCCACCTGGAGAGCTAGGCTACAGGTCTGTGCCCCATGCACACTCCAAGTCTACCCCTTCTTTCTTTCTAAATTATTTTCTTAAAAGACAAAGAAATTTGTTGCTGTTGTTGTTTTAAGATGTTTATCTTTGGTAACACTGAATGTCATGTAGAAGATACACAATTTTGCTGGTTTTTATAAGTTTGAAAATGTTTCATTATGAAAAGCTAAACAAACATATAACAAACAAACAACAAAATAATCTAAGATAGATTTTGTACTACAAGACTTGACTCTGAATTATAATGAGAATTATAATTGAGAACTGGCATGTGCAGTTAATGTAGAATAATTTTATACATCAGAACAGTATGTAGCAATGAGAAACTGTTGACAGTTTTGCATGACCCTGGGCCATCCAGTGACCTTTTGTGCCGTGGAGGAGAAGCTGTATGCACTGGTGACTGGAACTGTCACCTTTGCAGACGGTGTTTATTTCTGTGGACTTGTCCACATTCCATTGTTTTACTGTGGAGCAAGCCTTGGTTTTATAGTCAGAACAAGAATCAGGTGACAGCTGAGTGTCAGTTGTCCCTCGGGCCATTCCCTTCTTACACCAGCACCGACAGCAGAGGCAACTCACTTTTAGAGAGCCTGCACCCTCTGCCTAGCGGTCACCTGCAATCAGTCAAGATGGGCCGGGCATTACGACGAGAGGAAGGCGTCAATCCTGACATCCTGACAGCCGAGACAGCAGCCCAAGCGTGCTTGGAAGGTCACGCAGGAACAAGTGCCTTTTTCTCTGCACCAAGTGTTTTCCCCATTCTCTGACAGCCTCACTCTGTGGATTTCAAAGTCAGGTGCAGCGTGGAGCAAGCGCAGCACTGCCCCTGCCCCTGCCCCATGCTGTTAGATCGACTGGCCTGTGTGCTGACGTTCCCTAGCAGCTACTTGCATAGACATCAGGAGTGTCAGCTCTGAGTCGGGGCACTGATCAGGCCTGACGGCTTCCTTTTCTGGGAGTCTTGTGTAGACTTAAAGGTTTCCTGAAGACAAAAACCTACATTTTTTTTTTCTATAGGTGTGCATAGCCATGTCTGACTCAAGAGAACAGTGACTGACCCAACGAGCTGGCACTGGGCCTCAACTGCACATCCTGTGGAGTGTGAATGTATGAGGCCTAAGACTCCCAGTGGAGGCAGAGGCCTCAAGCATGAGTTCAGAGCTTGTCAGTCTCCTGGAATATGACCCCAGTGCCAGCAGAGGACTTGGCTAGCACTCCTCTAGCAGGCTTTATAGAGCTGGTCAGATGACGCCAGCAGCTTTATAGTCTTCCTGTTACAACCCAGAACACACACATTCACAACCAAAATACTCTGAAACCTCATTCAGCAAGCAATGGTGGTGCATGTCTTTAATCCCAGCACTCAGGAGGCAGAGGCAGGAGCATCCCTGCGTGTTCTAGAGTAGCCAGGGTTACACAGAGAAAGACCTTGTCTCAAATCCAGCACCTCACCAACAGAAGTTTGAAAGAACGTTGGTGACCCTGATTAGAAACGCTCAGCTCCAGTGCAGCTGTTACACACAGAAACCCAACCCCACATACTCTACCTCTGCATCTATCCAGCGCTTACGGATGTCCCGAGAATGGCTGCTCATCTGTCTTTTGGCACATGCTGAGTTAGGTGCTGCCACTGAACCCCACCCCAGCTGAAGAACTCTGGACGTCCTTTAGTCCGAAGCAGAGCTGTGGTGCCCCAGAGGGTCTCTGGCACGCCACCCCTGCAGGGCTGCTCATTACTCCTCGGCTCTTCTTGGTCCACAGAGTAGAAGAGGATCCAGGGCCTCTGCTCCATTTGTTAAGGGTGGAGGATGGAAAGACCTGGGGCCTCTCTGCTTTGTTCAAGCTACAACTTGAGGTGAAGGCCCTGGTTTGGGAAAACATGCTGCTCAGTGGCTTTTTTTCCTATTTCTGAAATAGGGTCTCACTGTGCTGCCTAGGCTGGTCTTGAACTCCTGTATCAAGCCATCCTCCTGAGTATTGGGACTACAGACACACATCACGGTACCTGGCTCTTTATGAGCTGTTTCTTGAGATAGGGCCTCATGTAGCACAGGTTAACCTTGAACTCCCTAAAGAGCCAGGAACGACCCTGAATTGATCGTTGCCTCCACTTCTGAACCTGCTCAGGTTACGCGCACCACCATGGTTGGCTTCAGATAGTCAGCCCTGTGAGCAATGAAAATGAAGAGCAGGAACTGCCTGTGGCTGGGCTGCTCAAACACTGGGTCTGGAGAACTCCCTGGAAAGTTGGTTCCTTGGTTTTGCCCCTCCTGCTGGCTTTTCAGTAAAGGTGCCATTGGTAAAGACAGGCTTGAAAAAACATGTTTAAGGATCATCAGAGGCTGAGAGGTCGCAGACAACCAACTAGAAGGTCAGTGGCTAATCAGTGTGCATACCTGCTGGCCTCAGCTGCTACCTCCCAGCTGGCGGCGGCTGCAGGGCTAACCTGAAGCCCCACCCCTGTAAGCTCTGAGCTTGTCCCTTAGCACTGCGCAAACAAGGAGGCCCTCCTAGCCTGGAACCACTGTGCCCCTTGGCTAGTTCACCAAGTTCAAGGTGAAGCTGGTGTGCTTCACTATGAAAGAAGAGAACTTGAAAACGAATCAGGGTGGTTTGGAGAGCCCAAGGCCACCCTCCTGGAGTGGGTGTCTGTGATGCCCGTCTTGCATGAGGCACAGCAATCGAAGGCTGGCCACCCTTGACCTCTTCTAAGGTCCAAGTGTGACAAAGGTACAATGGCACTAAGGAGAGGCCAGGCACAGACATTTCCACTTGGTGTCCCCTGTATACATGTCACCAAGCTGATGCAGACACACACCAAGAAATGGTCAAGAACTGGCCGTGTCTTCTTCACTCTTACTCTCCAGAGCTCCCATTCTGAAAGACAGGCAGAAGGGCTCACTTTCCAGAGTGGGGCACGAGAAAGGTCCTCTTACTCCACTTGAAGGCACCAGAGGACGCAGGGGCAGAACCACTGTTAACACCCAGCTTGGTAATTGTGCCCTCAGAGAAAATGAAATGGGACACATAGGCCACCCTGGGTAGTCCTGTTTTGAGACCCTTTTGCTCCAGCTTGAGCATTAAGAACAGCCATTTGGCAGTCTCTGGCTTCTAGTAATACAGAGGCAGACTTGGACGGGACCTAGGAGCTGAGGGCACACCCATGCAGATGGTGAGCTTGTGGTCCAGGATTCAAATTCCTGCAGTACCACCTACTACAATCCTCAGAAACTCCATGGGGGAAAGCTATGAGCCATTCAAAAGATGCCACTTTTTAAAAAGGCTGTTTCCTGAGTCCCAGTCCTGAGGAGAAAATTGTGGGGGAGGGAGGAAGAGAAGGACGGAAGGGCGGTAACAGAAACCATGGCTGCAGTCAGTGCTGCTTGCTGGCCGCCCCGGTCTTTCCCGAGTGTCCCAGCACGCCTGCACCCTTCCAACTTGCTGGACCTGGAGCAGGCCACACCTCTTTCACATATACCCAGAGAACTGTAAACAAAATTTAAAAGGCACCAGAGAACAAATGCTATGAACTTGATCTAAAATAGCCTATGTATGTAAATATACAAAATTATGTGTAAAATCACACACACACACACTCAGGATCTCAGCCTAAACAGCACAGCGGAGGCAAGTCAAAGCCTGCTGAGGTAGGCAAGGTGACCACGCCCTCAGTTAACTGCCCCAGGGTTTCCTCATCTGTCATCCCTTGACCCCATCAGCAAGAACCCCCAGAGCAGCACTCTAGCACTGTTAGTAGACTCTGGTCTAGACTCCAGAGCTTGACCTCTTGGAGCCAGAGAGCACCCTCTCCACTAACACACACACATTCTGACCTCAGAAAGGCCATCGATAGCCTTTAAGGACAAAACCAAACTCTCTCACCCTGCAGCCTGCATGGCCTGCCCTTCCGCACAAGCCTTGCGGAGAGAGCGGACAGATCAGAGGTTTGGAAAAGGTTTATTGCATTGTCTCCATGTGGAAGCACTGACAGAGCTGGAAAGAGGCAGAGTGTCCCCCTGGCTTCTGAAGAATCACAGGGCTACCGCAATTTCTTTCCTCCCCAGACCTAGAGTGAAAAACCCTATCCCTACCCCAGCCCCAAGCAAAAGCTAAAAAAGGAGATTTGTGGTGACTGCTTTAAAGCCCACTGGTGTGGAGGACTTCACGGTGCTCAGGGTCCAAATGGGCTGTACTGTTCAAGAGTGGGCTTCTCCCAGCACCTCCTTCATCTCCCGGCCCTTCCCCAGCTCAAGACCAGCTCTTTCCTGTGGGACTGCAGGGACAGTGCCTGCTGATGGGAAAGCCAGTCTGTGTCAGCTGAGAAGCAGGTGAGTGGGAAGCTACCTGGCAGCTCTAAGAGTGCGGCCTAACACCTACAACCACCGCCCAGGCTAAACACAGGTAAGACACGGTCTATGCACATCCAAAGGATTAAACTCCAGAGAGTCTGTGCCCATGATACCCCTAAGAATGAGATGACCCTGACAGGTGGCCTGTCTGTTTCCCTCAGAATGGACACAGCTTGACTGACAGCTTGCTGGGAAAGGGCAGGAACTGGGATAGGAAATAGTTGTAGCCTGCCTGAATTTGTGTTTTCCCTCATGTGATTGCATAAGGCATTTTAAAACTGGAAAACATCTTTCATTCAGTCTTCCAAAAAGCCAGAGGGACATAAGTGCAGGTTCAGAATACAAAGGCCCCTTTACCTCTCCCACCTCCCCAAAACCGTCTGTACACCCATGCCCGTCAGGTACAAGGCTGGCAAGCAGCTTTGAGAATGAGGCCACCTGTGTCCACTTGGGCAGGAGACCACTGCACCAAGGGCCCTTAGGAAGGCTCCAGCCCAATCTTGCCATTCTTAGGCCTCAAGGGGTGACACGTCTTCGAGGAGGTTCTGTCCTGCGGGTGACAGTGCTGCCTGTGGGCAGGAGGAGGTCAGGGCCCTCTCGGCTTCCTACTGGGCCAGTCCATCCACGCACAGCATCGAGGGCCGTTGGATTAGTAGACGGGGCGGAGCCTGGGCAGCACCCTCCACGTTAGTCATGCTGACAGACAGCAGAGAGGAAAGAGGCCAGAGAAGTGATTTTAAAAGGAAAAGAGCAGCTTCAGTCATCAAAAATTTGAAAGGATGATTTTTTTTAAAAAATAAAACATGGGGACTTTTTTTTCTCTGCAATGCTCAGCCATTTTTCTGAAGACATAAAAAAGTCTTAAGAGTAGTCAGTTTGTTTTGCTTTTGGCCTAAACGTTCACGAGAGCGGATGGGACGGTGCCATGGAGTGGCCCGAGTGGCCATGCTGGTCAGGGTCCTTCAGACCACATACTGGTACGGGTCTGCCTTCCCCTGGTCTGGTGTGGCAAAGGGGCTGGCCCAGCCTAGAGAGAAAGGGTGGCCAAAAACCGCTTTCATGTTCATCCACTTTGTTTTTTTAGCCCATCTTCTCTCTTCCTTTTTCAATTGTTCTATTCCCTGAAAACAAGAACAATCACACTTTCAGTCAAGCGCTCCGCTGCTGCAGTTTGGGGACGTCCACGAGCCTCAGGGACCAGACTGAACACCGCTTCTTCAAAGCACTGTAGCTGTCTACACGGTGCCGCCTTCTTCTGCCTCTCTTAGAAACGCCACTGAAAGGGGTTTCTGGTGAGCACACGCTTACAAGCCCGAGAAGGACGGGACAATGAGCTCTCGGTGGGCAGCCAGACCACTGCTGCCCACAGGACGGACACCGTCTGCTCCTGAGCCCTTGCTGGGTCAGAGCGTGCTCGGAGGCACCTGTGTATGTGATATGGGAGCTTGAGATTCTGGCAACCAGTGGTGGCTGTTGGTATGGGAAGTATGCACAGGAGAGCTGAAGCCACAATGACCACTTTGCAGAAGAAAAAAAAAAAAAAAAGCAGCAGCTGAAATGACTGCTCTGGCACTGTCTCCCCAGCCCAGAGGGTCGAGAAGCAGCCACTGACCAGGATGGGGAGACACACAGGGACAGGGTGAGACAGCAAGAGTGACAGCTGGTGAGTGGAGGAATCACCACGAGAGGAAGAGGGAATTAGTGCCGGTTAGCGGGAGAGCAGCTTGCGGCCTGGGTCGTGGTGAGGTGAAGAGGATCTCCCAGAGCTTCTTCCAGGAGAAGCACAGGGGTCAAGGCTTGTGCCACTTTCCCTCTAAGGCTCAGGAAAACAAAAACAAAAGACAAAACAGGGACTAGGGAGAAAGTTTCCTTTTGATCTTTCAAACAGAGCTGTTGGGCCTCTAGAGCAGCAGAGAGCAGGCGCTGCCTGTCTGCTATGAGTCTCTGCCCGGAGAGGGGTGGAAAAGCCCATGTTTGTCTCACAGGATCCCGGAAGACACCAGTGAAGGGTGCTGCTGCTCTCCCCACAGACCACAGGCAACACAATTCTCTTTAGGGTCAGTCTTGATAAGGAAGAACAACAGGACCAGTCTGTCAGTTTACCCTTTGCCCCCAGAACATGTTTTGGAAAACCTGGAAGTACTCCCCGACAGTCACATTTGGGCTCCCTAATGGGCTTCTGTGGAGCAGCTGGTCCCATTAGCCAGTTGGATATACGGCTGAATAGACACCAAAGCTACCATGTTTGCCAAACCTTTTGCAATGACATGAATTCACATAGATGAAACACAGTGGCTAAAGGATCCAACGTCAAAAACACTAGGGACCACCTAGAGCATTCAATGGCGCTTCGGCGGTGGGCAGCGCTGTCCCTCTCTGCTTTTAGGCCCACAGAGCAGGAGCACCTGAAGCCTCGGAAGAAGCTGTCCTCCAGCAAATGCTGGTTACAAGGAGCCTCGGCCCTAGAGCACAGCTGGGAGCTTCTACCGGGGGCAGTGAGTGGGCAGTACTCACAAGGCCAGGAGCAAGCAAGGGGTCGAGTCCCCGTCCCATGAGTCTTTAGCACATTCAGGACAAAGTGCTGCCTATCCACCTTACAGAACCCAAAGCAAAAAAGTCAAGAAACGACATCACCACCAGGTCAAGGGTCCTGACTGTCTCTAGAAGGCCAGAAGTTGGCTGTAGGGGAGAAGGTGAGTGGGTGAGAGGATAAGAGGATGGCAAGGACCAGAACGTGCTGCCTGCGGCCTGAAAGCAGATCTGTCTCCTGGATCGAGTCATGACATCAGCTCTAGAAGATGATGTCTAGAAGCCTTGGGGGCGGGGGAAGGACAAGAGCCTGGCACAATTCCTCACACGGCACACTGTGTAATAAAGAAGGAATCGTGTTAAAGGCAACCTTCTGCCTAAGGCTGCAGGCAGGGCCGTTCCCATGCGACCAGCCAAACCTGCATAGACCAAGGTCCCTGGAACAAACTGTGCCCTGAACTCTGAGCACCGATCCCTGACTTGGGTTCCGAAAGAGTAGGCTAGGGACGGGAGAGATAGCTCGGAGGTTAAGAGCACTGGCTGCTCTTCCAGAGGACCTGAGTTGAATTCCCAGCACCCACATGGTGGCTCACAACCATAGATGTCATCTATGATGACATCTGGTGCCCTCTCCTGCAGGCACACATACTGACAGAGCATTGTATACATAATAAAGAAATACATTAAAAAAAAAAAAAGAGTAGGCTAGAAGAGGTAGGCGCTCTGCTTACCGTCTCGTCTGTGCAGATGGAGTGCACTTGGGTCCCAAACATCACTGATGTAAAAATGAGGAAGAGCAGCGCCTCAAAGCACAGCAGGATGAGCAGAATGACTGTGGTGGGCGGCGAGAAAGAGCTGCACTCTGCAAGGAAAGCAACAGGGGACTGTGCTGGCTGCATGGCTCCCTGCTCCACTCCACAAGCACCCACCCTACCTTCACCTTAATCCCTCAAGAGACTGGACCCAGCAGGATTCCTCTTCCCTAACTAGCACACCTCAGGTTTGAACGCCTGCTTGACACCAGGACTTGAGCCACTGGCCCTCTTTTCTGGTAGGAGATCTTGGGACTAGGCTCATCTCTGACCCCAGCTTCTGTCATCTGTAAATGAGGAGCACGCTCCTATCTTGGGGCTTGGAGAGCCTGAACAAAGCAGTGCTCCTAATACCCTCTGCATATTGCCTGGCTCCTGGTGCACCCTAACGGCCCTGTTAGTGGGCAAAAGTAAAGACAGTCACTTCTGTGACAGTCTGGGCCATGCTATCATTGTCCAGTTAGCCTGATACAGGAGGAGGTTCGTGATGATAAAATGACCTCGCTGGACATCCTGTATCAAGTTACCAAGGCCACACCAGAACTGACCTGGACTGCCAGGGCCTAACAGAATAATTGTACTTTCAGAATGTTCACCAAGTGAGCAGGACTCGCTGGACTCACTCAGCTCTGCAGATGGTATCTCTTGCAGATGGGAGGGCTTGCCCCTGCCCTCCTCTCAGAACTGTGGTGGGCACAGAGAGGGCAAAAGAGTGAAAACAGTAGAAGGAAGAGGGTACTCGCCTAGGGTTCCCTGCTCAGGTCATCTGCCTCGCAGACCCCGAGTGTGAACGATCGAGCCTCTTCTGCAGCTGCTTATTACTTTATGCTTTCCCACCACTTTCTCCCCATTTTAAATCTGCACATTTAAATGGGATACTTAGGAAGCAGGGAGAAATTGTTTACAACCTTAATCTAAGTATTATTAAGACAAACACTATGAAGAGAATTAGCATACAAAAAACATACAGAGTTAAAAAATCCTCTATGCCCTACACAAAAAGTTAAGAACGGGTCTCTGGGAGACTGGGGTAAAAGGCTTTAATTACAGTGCCCTGTTTAGAGACAGGGTGTTGCTTAGGGGAGGAGACCTCGCCTACTGTAGCCTTGGGCTCTACCTCCAGCAGCAAAAGGAGTAAAACAAGGGCCTTGCAGACCAAGCAGCAAAGCTCTCTCCGCTGCCTCCTCAGGACCCTGGCCTCCGTTCACTCGGAGCCTGTTCTCTCCAGCGACACGCTCAGGCTGGTCCTGTCCAACACATTGTGTCACCTGTCTAAACGGAAGGGCTGCTTCTTGTCATGAAAAAAGACTTCTGCCTCTTAGGAGCTGATCAGTCTGGAGGGCTTCGGAGGATCTACACAATGAGTCTGGGCCTGGTACTGGAAAGGGCACAGACAGCCATGCACTGGGGTCCTCCACCGTCTCTACAGCAGGAAGAGAAACCCTGGTAATACTTACTTGTCCAGTCCTCTTCAAAGCAATGCAGGAAGTGGAATCCCACCATGATGAGGGCGTGCAAGGAAATGAGAGCTATGTACATCTGAAACAGGAAAGCAGTGCTGAGCCAGTGTTGGGAGAGTCTCCTAACTCTGCAGTCTCCTTGAACAGCTGCTCAGAACACATTCTACTGGAATATTTTGCTAGGCCGAGGCCAGACAGCTATCTGACTCCTCCAGCCCACAGACCCCTACTTCCTGTTTTGAGTGGGATGTTCTCAGCCATTCTCTAGCAATGTGAAACCAAAACAGATGCACAGCCTAAACACAAGCATGACTCAGGGTGTGTGAGGCACATAAGAGCTGCTGCTGCTGCTTAAAGAGTTAGAGTGCCAATTCTCCACCTCCCTGCAGCTCAGAGCTTGAGACACCAGCAACACTGCCTCCTTTAGCCATGTGGGCCCGGCGCATGAGTGGTGCCCAGGCACAGCACGTGCCTCCAGCTGGTCAAACCAAACCACCTCTATACATGCAGAGACAGGGAAGGACACTTGTTGAGCCAGAGAAATCCCAGAGTAAGAAGGCAGAGAGACAAACAGGCAGGCGGCATTCTCAACAGGAACCAAGACTGCTACGAGGGCTGAGATCTCCCACGGAAGAAAAGACGTCCCCTGCCTCATGGGGCAGCGCCCAGTCCAAAGCTGACTTACTGTAAACAGGACAAAGTACTTCTGGTTGTTCTCGCCGACACAGTTATTGACCCAAGGACAGTGGTGGTCCATCTTGCGAATGCACCGCTTACAAACGCTGAAATGACCCAGAACGCAGACCTTCAGTGGGGATTATCACCATACATAGTGTGAAAACAATCGCTATACAAGAAACAAACCAGCAGGTGCCAGGGTGACCCAGGGGCCTCTGCTCCCACCCTGGGAGCCAGCGGCAGTTGCAGTGGTTTGTGCTGGACGGCAGGAGGGACCTCCAGGTCAACCATTCCCCACAGGAGCCAGAAGAAGCATTTGCTTCCAGGCATCCACACACATCGAGAGGCTAGATCCGGCCCAGGGAAGAGGCTATTCTGAAGTCTCACAAAACTTAGAACTGGCCTTCCTGAGGAGGCCAAGGGAGGTGATCTCAGGAAGTACTGCTGTAGGACAGGATGCGGAGGGGGAAAGGGCAGGCACAAGTTCCAGGAGCTCGAGTACTTTTCAAGCTGTAGGAGCTGCAGGAGCTTGGCAGACATGGATCTGCTGCACCACCTCAGCATGCTGTGGGTTCCTGTCAGGTGGACTCAGACGAGCAGAGGCTGCATACTGTTCTCCACCCTTGCCCTTCCCCATCACTCGAAAGGCCTCATGACACAGGCATGCTGCCAAAAGGCGCTACTCAGAAATGCTACCCTAGTTCCATGGTCTCCAGGAGCAGAAAGGCTAAAAAAGGAGGTCCAACATGGATGCAGAAGGAAGCAGTCAGGCCAAGCAACCCGACCACTGGTCTGTCTGGTCTGCCTTTTCGGTTACCAGTTCTAAAACTACACATGAAAACACATGTGAATTAAGTACGAGAAGTCTAAACACCTGTTTGTCTGTTTTTTGCTTTTCATGACAATTTAACCTTCGTGTCTTGGAACTTGCTCTGTAGACTAGGCTGGCTTCACACTCAGAAATCCACCTGCCTTTGCCTCCCAAGCACTGAGATTAAAGGTGTGAACCACCATGCCTGACCTTCCGACTTGCTGTGTACCTGGCCCCTGCCCATAGTCACTCAGCACATCCTATTCATCTAACGAGTATGTCTTTCCAACACAGTGAGCTCTAGGGTCCTTCATTCCCCACCCACCTGAGGCACAGACCCCTGAGGTAGGCACTCCTGGCCTAGGCTCCTGAGCACGGCCTCTTCCACTCTACTATTTCCTAGGGAGGATCTCAAGTGCATGCCAGAGGCAGTGAGGGCTCCAGTGTACAGAGGCAAAAGGGGGCCTCTGGCTTTGGGGCCTATGGAGATTTTAAACAAACTCTCATAGCAAAGCCATCCTTCACACTGAAGAGACCAGGTGTGGAAGAACAGGAAGCTGGGTTTCACAGGGGCTGACGTGCGCTGGGCAACCAGGTTACACAAACACATGCTTGCGAGATCGGGGAAAGTGACTGTAGCCCTTGAGGATTGCGTTAAGTGGGTGGGTCCAAAATGTTTCCTGTTTTCAAGGATATGAAGTGCCAGAGTAGCACGTCTCTTCTCCCTGGGCTAGACGGCTTCATGCAGTGTAGGGACCCTGGGAGCGAGGCTGTAGAGGCTGACGGTGAAGCAACAGTAGGCGCTCCACACACAAGCGCTCAGGGTGGAAGTATGTTGTGCTATGCCTTCTATCTCTTACACCACTGTTTTCAAAACCAGGACCTTCCCTCCCTTCTTCCTACCACCTCCTTGCCACTTTTCAGCTCCCAAATTTCAGAAAACTTTGACAGGCTCTTTGGCTTACATGCATTAACATAGCCACTCCTGGGTTGTGTTTCATCTCCAGGAGGCATCTGCAACCCTCTCTGGCATGTAGCCTTCCAGCCTCTAGCAAAAGTTCTTTAACTACCCTGGGTGCTGAGCCAGCATTAGAGACACAACCATGTTCCAGGAATGATGGTTTTCCGGCAGCACCATTTACCACACTGTCATGGAGCACAGGTACGCCTGGGCTGTGTGGGGGCTCAGGCATAGGGCTATTTCTCACCCACCACCATAAACCAGAGCTGAGCCCTGGGCTCGCCTAGCTGGGTCTGAGTGTGAGTGCTGGAGCTCAGAAAAGATAAGATACAGAACTAGAAAAGGGTGGGACCACAGCAAAGTAGGGGAGAGACCTAGGGAGCCACGGTTTCAGACAAAGGTTTTCATTCCACACCCCACTGCCTGACAAAAGTGTGGTAAACTAAGAGCACCCTATACTCTCTCCTAGAACAGCCCTGAGGAGACAGTGCAGCCAAGGAAAGCGGAGATCTCCATTCTGTGTCTGCTCGAAAACACAGGCCCTTAGTTCAGCCTAGACCATCACCTGTTCCTGATACGAGTACCAGGTCACATGAAGACGTGTTTGCTGACTCACAGGACTGGGAGGCTAAACAGCAGGAAGGAGTCTATCAGGGGTCTGGGAGGCTGGAGAGGGCTCAGCCTCAGTGTATGCATGGCAGGGGTACGGGGAGCACGGAGTGCGAGGCCCAGCCCCAGCCAGGCTCCCCCCCCCCCCCCCCCCGGGAGCTGAGCACATGAGCCCGAGGCTCTGCAGTGGCAGATGCTCCCTGGCCCTCACAAATGGGAGGGCTCCAACAGAAGAAAGCGGCCTGGGGTCACAGAGCTTCTGCTGGAGGGCAAGGCCCGCCTACACACACCCAGCTGGAAGGCATAGTCCAGGTCAGTGGCTCTAGTCTGAGGGTTTCCACCCCTTGATGGACCCTTTCACAAGGCTGCACAGCAGATACCCCACATATCAGATATTTACCTTATAACTCATAAGAGAAGCAAAATTACAGCTACGTTATGGTTGGGTCACCCACATGAGGAACTGAATTAAAGGGTCTCAGCATTAGGAAGGTTAAGAACCACTGCTCTAGATGGAAAGTTTGTGTGTGGCTACCAACCCATAGAGCTCTGGGAATGGAGGCAGTATCAATCACCAGAAGCAGGGGAATACAGAAAGAGGTGCAGGCGTAGACTTTTACCTAAAACCAAGATAAACACACATACACCCTCAACACACACCAGAGGCAAGTTAAGCCAAGACAGAAGTCCTTAGGAGAAACAGCACTTCTCAAACACTCACACAGATGCCATTGTGTAAACCACCATCAAATTAGCGCTCTGGGTAAAGCCAGAGCCCACAAGGACCTACAGCCAGAATGGGCACGATCCAGACCTGTCTCATGCACCCACTCACTGTGTGACCTTAAAGCAGCCACTTGACACTGTGAGGCTGGCCTCCCCATCTAGGGCATTGCCCATCCAACAGTCTCTTCTCTCTAGGGGTGGCTGTGAAGATGGAAATGAGATTGGTGATGAGGTGACAGGGTAGACTGGGGGGGGGGGCTGACATCTGAGTGACAGACAGATCCTTTCTCTGAGGCTGCACAGGAAAACACCTTTCAGCCACTCAGCGACCTCTTGGTCCCACAACATCTGTCTCCCCACAGTGTCTCAGGCTGGCGAAGCAAATTCCTCCAAACCCTCCTCACTCCAAACATTATCATGTTGTAAAAATAACCAAAGGACACTCTAGGTCTCTGTAAGTTGCCATTTATAGATCTCTCATAATGAGAAAAAGGCAATTTTTAGCTAGATGTCTTCTCATCAAGAAGGCTGAAGGAACCTGGCTGACACAAAGGAAACGGCTGTAAAACCAGAGAAACAGGCATCTGCTTGAGAGCTGTGCTTGTCACCAGCTCTGCGACCGTGCTTCCAGGAGAGCCTGAGAGCTGCTGGCAGGCTCGCCAGAGCTGACCTTACGGACCTGAAACTGAGGCTGCACCAGGCGCCTCTGGCCCAGACAAATGCCCTTTCTGCCCTAGTGGTCACTCCCTGCCTGGTGGGCCACTCAGAGTCCCAGTGTGGCCCAGTGGGAGTGACGGTACCTGCAGTGGTGCGCCCGGTCGGGCTTGATGCTGCAGCACTTGGGGCACTTGTACACCACCTGGCCAGGCTTCAGCTGAAGGCTCTCGATGAACTCTTTAGTGGCATTTCCTTTGGGCACTGCCCCCTAGGAGAACAGGAAAGGCATCAGGTCAGCTGTCACTCTGGAGTGGAGGCAATCATGCCCAAGCCCACACACACGGGCTCTGTGTTCCAGACCACCTCAACACAAACAAAGAATTTCCCCAAGGAATGGCAGCAGGCCACACTGATGAGCTTTTTGTCCCCATTTGCTAACACTGTTTTTGTTGCTCCATTCTTCTCCACCCCTGGGACTGTCTTGGGAGCAGTTTGACTCAATGACTATCCTGCTTCCTGGGGAGAGTGCTGCCTGTGGGACGGCCCACTGGCGAGTGCTGTACCCACAGTTCACTTTTCCCGCAAGCCTGCTGCCTGACATTCAGTGGGTCTGCTTTGCTGTCCTCTTCACCTGTGTGACTGGGCTGCAGGGTGGCTCTTTCGAATGCAGTAATGGGAGCCAGGGCCTGTGGTGTCTGACGCACTTCTCCATGATGGTATCGGTACTCTGCACTCAGGTGATTGGAAGGACACAGACAGAACACCGACTTGTGCAGGATCTCAATGGCCAGAGCCTCCAAGTACCTGGAGCTAAGCCCTGGCTGGGCTCCCCACTCGTCACTGTGGACCATCTCCAGGGCTTCTGCTGTTTTCCTCCCACGTGTCCACCTCCTGCTTCCCTCCCCACAGGTGCAGGGCAGGTGTGCTGTAGACTTACTGTGTTGAGAGATCAGAGGAAGCAGCAGCCGATGACTAAAAGCCAGGGGACAGAAGCTTGAAGACACTAATGTCTATGGGCCTCTGAGAAACGGAAGGGCATGCTGCAGAGCATGGGAAGGAGGAAGCCGCAGAGCTCATGCCCGGCCCCAGGCTGAGGGTGGGGATGGGGGTCTCATCACTGTTATAGGCAGAATCTTAGGCCCCTGTGCTCTATGAGCCTGATAAGATGGACTAAGTGACGACTGATGGTTCACTAAGGATACAGCAGAAGTGGAAGGGAAACTCAGATGCCAGACAAGATAAAGAATGTAGAACAGAACTACTAGTTGGGATGGTGACAGCAGAGGAGAGAGACACCAACACGGAGTGAACCTTTCAGCCGCTGGTAAACTTGTAAGCCACACAGAGCACCAGAGAGGCAAGCCGAAAGAAGCTGACCGGGACGGCTGGTGTCTGTCATGCTTCAGGTGCTTGTAGGACACCCAGGAAAAGGTGTCCAGCAGGATGGCTGGGAGCCCGGGTCCAGAAAAGAAAGCAGTTGGTGGCACAGCACAGGGGCACTACCTAGGTCTGTTTTAAGTCTCAGTCCCACACTTGACAGTGGTGTGGCCGTGATAGGTGCCATCAGTGTGCCTTGCTTCCTAACAGTGAGCCAGGACCCACTTATCCAATGCCTGGCATGACTGCCAAGGGTTATGGCACACAGGACATTCACGGGAGATGCTTGGACGGGGCTTTCCACAGCTGAGTGCTCGGCGGCATACGATCATACATTCAGAGTGCAGCACTGTACCAGCACTGAGCCATGGAGCTCTGCAGCGTGCTCAGACGCTAAGCAGCGATGCTGTGCAAAGACAGCAGAGCCAAACCTGGACACCTGTGTGCACACAGCTCTAACAGGGTCCAGAGAGACCTCGGAGGAGGGGGCGTCACAGAACTCCCCTCCCCTCCCCCCACCCCCAACTAAGACTGACAAACTGCAACAGACCAGTGAGGAAGAATGGACAAGAACTGGCTGTCAGTCTCTATCCTATGGAAGAATTTTAGGACGGGAAGAGCTTAGAGAAATGCCAAGAACACGCTCCACAGGGAACAGACTCCAGCTGAAGTGACTGCAGACACTGAGCAAACAGTTCTGCACTGGAAACGGGCTACGATGGTGCTGCAGGGTGAACAGACACAGAGTGAGGCGGGCTGGGGAAGTACCAGGTGAAGGTCCCAGCCCCAGAATTTCCTACAGATCTCAGCCCACACAGGGCTGCCCAAGGAAGCCCCTTTGTAAAGGTACCAGAGCCTCATGTAATAGTCTTATTGTTGCTTATTAGTCAGTTGGTGATTACAGCCTTCCTGAAAATGGGCCTCTCTACCTCCCAGAAGACTCGTTCCCATCAGGGCAAGGCCCCACCTGGCCAGCCACCTGCTCCAGTCCCAGCCAAGGACCTGCTGGCCCCTGGTGAGGAGACTTATGATACAAGTGCCTTGAAGCTTCTGGTAGGGCCCCTCGCCACCCCTACCATCCCAGAATTGGCTCTTCCACACTTTTGTGCTTAATCTGAGAACCGTGGAAACTGTCACTGCCTCACGGAGAGGAACTTGTTTTTGCTGAGTGTCGTCAGGTGCGCTGAGACACTGCCACTCTCGTCCTCACCCACCAGGGAAAGCACTGAAGCTTACGAACTCCACAGCCTACACAGCCACACACACCTGCTTTGCCTCTTATTTCCAAAGTGATACATTCTTCCTTATGTTTTTTTAAAGAAGAAATTACAGATAAGAAAAGGGAACAGAAAAAAAAAACCTGACTTGATCACCCAAGAGAAGAATTACCTACACCGTGAAGCACATTCTACAAGCCTTTGCTCTCGCTACACAGTAGGCTGTGAACACGTAAACCATGAACACTATGCATCAGCTCCATCACAGATAAACCTGGCTACCTCAGCCCACGAGATGCACAGAGAAGCTGCTGGAGGCTCCCTGCGCCATGCTGGTATATCCTCTACCCTCCTGCCGAGCGCTTTCAGGGCTGCCACCTGTCACCCAGGCTAGAAAACTAGTGGCCGTCGTCAGGCCTTCTCAGTCTGCTACACCCTGCCTCCCTGCTACCAGGCTACTTGCACCTAGAACTGCTCTCCCAGCCCTGCCTGCCTCTGATTATTTTCAGGGCAAACATTCTGAATTCTGAATGGCCACATGACTCCCGGCAGAACGCTCTCTAGCTCTCTGGGGACCACGGAGTATGCGCTCCCGGGCCAGATAGATACAGAGGCCACACCTGGCCCCAGTCTCCTGACAATGCTGGCCTGGATATGCCTGGACTTTTGAAAAGGCACCACACACATCAAGCGTCTCTTTTGGCCCGAGGACATGTCAGCACCACCTAAACCCCTCCAGGAAGCTTGGCAGGAAGTATTCAAAGTCCTCTGTACCCTTTCAAGATCACCACAGCACCTTCTGTCTTCCTGACAGTCTGAACCTAGGGCACCTCACATAACAGGACCTGCAGGCAACTTTGACTCCCACAGTCTACACTGGTATTCTAACACATACCATAAAATTACACAGTACATCTCCACCAGGACTGTAAAGTTCCAAGAGGACAGAGACAATGATTTTCAACTTATAGCCCAGGAAACTGCTCAGGGCCTGGCATTAGGCCTGCATTCAATACACCCAAGCTCAGCAATACTGACACAACAGACATTCATTGAGTGCTTATAAACTATAGGCACAGTTCCAAATGTTTTGTGAATGAAAGCATTTTGTCAGTTAATTCTGACAATAAATCTAGGAGGAGGCAGAGACTACGTGATCCCCCATTTTATAGCAGAAGTGAGTGGAGCAGAACAAGACAAATCCCAAGTCTATGTTGTTACGAGGCAGCAGACTGAGGATCCAGGCCCAGGCAACACTCAAGACACAAACATGTTTACCAGGCAGTTTTACTAAGAGACTTAGAAAAGGTTTTTTTTCTTTACTGCTTTAACACTATCCCACTGTACTGTCAATGACTGTATAACAGTACATGAATAAGAAGATTAAAACCAGACAATGAGGCTTGTTACAGTGTCTAGAGCACACAAAGGGAAAGCAGTGGCGACAAACTCCAAACAGGAGACTGAATTTATAAAGGAAGAAAACCAGCAGCAGCAGCTGGGATGGTGATACACAGTGATGGGGCTCTATAAATCCAAAGCCAGCCTGATCTACATAGTGAGTTTCAGGCCTGTCATGGCTACACAATGAAAAAACTATTGCAAAAAAGAAATAAATGGAGCTGGAACGACAGCTCAGTGGTAAAAATTACTTGCTGCTTTTGCATAGGACCTGAGCTCAACACCCACATGAGGCGGCTCACACACCTTAGCTCCAGGAGGAACCCAACTCCTCTGTCCTCCACAGGCACCGGGACAGCTGCACACGCTCTCACTTAGACGCATATGTACACATAACTGAAGATAACAACTCTGAGAAGAATGTGCATCACTGGTTCTTTAAATGGTCTCAAGGACTGGCACCACTGTCCACTCTCGGCAGGAGACTGCTCTCTCAGGGCGGGTGCCATGGAAACAACCCCTCTCAGTTAGCACCTCCAGGAAAAGGGTGGCCTCTATGTCAAAGCTGGAGGTGGGTGACCACAGCCAGGATCCCTTTCCCTCTCTAGAGAGAGGAAGGCTGTCTTCTGGCTTTGAGGACTGTTCCGAGGCAGGTATGAAGAGCTCTGTGACATAAAGAGGATTTTGAGCCCTACACTGCTCCCGGATGAGTCCACCCAGCTAAGGGAACACACCCAGATGGAGTCTCCACAGAAATCCTGGGTACATTTAGCTGAGCCCAGTGTGTCCTCTGCGCGGTCACAGAGGCTGGTTCACAGCCGTGGGCTCCCGGGGACCTGAAGCGGAGCACTGGCAGGCAGAGTCTCCTTTTCTGTGCTCTAACTGAGAGGTTTACGCTACGCCTCTCCTCAGTTCTCACACTCGAGATAAATTATGGGTTAATAAATGGTCAGGGCCAAGGAGAGAGGTTGTGCAACTCCAGCAGCTGTGCAATGTGCAGCTTTAGGCACCCTGGCAGCAGGGACTGGGCTTTCCAGCGTCTGGGAAAGACACTGCCCAGAATGCAGAAATGTACCTGTATCTGAAAAGGAAGAGGTGGAGAAAGCAAGGGGGTGAAGGGGTAGAAGGCAGGCTGCAAGATAGGAGGAGTTCCCAAGTCCAGGCTGTCTTCAAGGTGCCTCCTCTACACACCAGAGGCATTTGGGCAACTTCTTCACATTACTTACTCATGCGCCAGGACCTGCTTGGGCCCAGTCACACATATATCACTTATATTTGATAATGGATTGCTGCTGTGCACATCCTACTTTATGACTTGGGTGGGTCAGGTAATACCCAGCGCATGATAGGCAGCTCAGGTTGCATGGTAACTTGGTGGCCCGTTGTCAAATGGTCAGTTTCCATTAAGGCTCCGTGGCAGGCCAAGAGCTGCCTCTCAATAGGAGAACAGCTGTCTGCAGATGACGGTAGAGCCTCACCCCAAAACCCCAAAGGTCTCTTCTGCGAGTCACCTGTAGGGCACGCCAATGGCTTCAAACAGCACCCTTATCTGCCACTGCAACTTCAGTTACCTCCGAGTCTGCTGGATCACATGGCCCGAGTGGTCAGCAGCCTGGATCTGCTGAGGGGCCTTCTATTCCAGGTCCCACTCGGAGCTGGCAGCTTTCGGAGTCACTTGTAACATAAGCAAGTGTGCTGTCTCCAGAATCAAACAGGCTCAAATGTGCTTCTGCTTGGTGGCGGGAAGGGCCAGGTGCAATCAAATAGCCTTTACCCTAGAAGGAGTGTCTCTATGTGCCCTACACTGGGTCCCTAGGAATCTTACAGAGGTAGAAGGCCTCTGAATTTTGACTGGATTTATTTCCTATCCTCTGATGTTCATGTGTTAGCAACAAGTCCAAAGCAGATGCTACCTCCTGCTCACTTGGTCTAATCAGCATGTCATCAATATTTTGGACCAGTGTGATATTTTGTGGAAGAGAGAGATGATCCAAACTCCCTTTGAGCTAAGTTATGACACAAGGATGGAAAGTTAATATACCCTGAGGTAAAACTGTAAAGGTATACTGCTGGCCTTGCCAAATGGAAGCACTATGCTCTGGTGGTCCTTATAGGCACGCAGTGAGCAGAGGCGTGTGCTGACTCAGGAGCGGCAGACCACAGACCAGGAGATATGTTAACCGGCTCAGGCAAGGACATCCCACGTGCCACAGCAGCTGCAGTCAGAGCCACTACTTGACTAAGTCTGTGATAGTCAGATGGCATTCTTCATAATCTATCTGTCTGCACTGGTCAAATAGAAAAGCTAAAGGAAGATGTGGTGGGAACCACCATTCCTGTACCTTCCATGTCCTTGATGGTGGCACCAATTTTTTGCAGTTCTCCAGGGAGGCAATACTAGTAGAGGCCACCTCAATGGCTTCCACCTGGCCTTTTCAACCACAATCGCCCTCACTCTCCAGGGTAGAGAACCAGGGTGGGAATCCTGCCAACTTTAGTATATCTATCCCAAAGATACACTCTGGAACTGGGGGAACAACCAAGGGCGAGTGCAGCCATTCCAGACTTCCAGAACACAGAAACGTGCCATGGGTGACAGTGCACAACCTCAGCACGCCAAAACAGCACAGTGAGATCAAGCACCACACTGCCTCTTCTCACCATGCACACCCAGCCCAGAGGATGGCTCAGTACATGTGTCCCTTGTCCAGCTGTCTTCTCTGTTGACAGGACTTTCTCTTCTCTAGTTTCAAATGGCACCATTTCTGCTTTCCACACACTTGAATAAGTTCTCTCTTCCCCTTGCTGTGTGGACTTGTTGTGCTGGAGTCAACAACTAAGTCCTGAATGGTCCAGCGAGCCACCATGGCTGAGCTGTTCTAGTGTTACATCTGGATGAGAAGGTCCCCGCTGGAAGTGGTACAGCAATTATCTGGGAGGCCACTCCTCCTCTTCTCCTGCCTCCCTTTCTCTTCTTTCCTCCCCACCCCTCCTCTTCTCCTGCCTCCCTTTCTCTTCTT
>NW_026586383.1:11609708-11651248 GCF_907164565.1 Psammomys obesus
TCTTTCCTCCCCACCCCTCCTCTTCTCCTGCCTCCCTTTCTCTTCTTCTTTCCTCCCCACCCCTCCTCTTCTCCTGTCTCCCTTTCTCTTCTTCTCTCCCCACCCCTCTCAGTGCCAACCAAAAAGACACACAATGCAAATATTATCTATAACCTCAGGGTAGAAGTTGCTTCTTCAAAATTATGGACAATAATAATTGCTGAGATGGAAGCTGTCATCTCTTCTCCATTAGGAAACTCCCCAGAGCACACCGTGACTCCATGCTAGAAACACTCCATTCACTGATTACTAAGGAGCCCCTGGTTGATCTGTGTCCTCTCCCAACTTGCTTCCTAGCAGCCAGGGTGCCCCAGGGCCTTGCTGGCCCCACCTGTAAGCTCCACATCTCTGGTTTACATATGTATTTGCGTAAGTCATCATGTGCTTCAGGCAGAGGCGTGAAGATCCTGAGATGGCTCACCCACCTGGCATGCTTTAAATCTTTCCCTCACTGATTCTTCATTTACATCTATGGGGAGCTACCTGAAGCTCAGGACCCTGGCTCTCACATACTGTGATGGTTAATTTTAAGCGTCAGTCTAGAATTACCTGAAAGAGAGTCTCAATGTGGGGCCAGCTACATCTGGTTGACCTTTGGACCATGTCTGGGGGGCTGAGGGCAGACGACTATTTTGATTGCATTAATCACTATGGAAAGACCTGCCCCAAGGTGGGTAGCATCATTCCCTGGGTTTGGGTCTTGAATTGTGTAAGAACATAGAGTAAGCTCTGTGCAAGCATACATGCATTCGTTTATTGCTCTCTGCTTTTGACTGTGTATAGAAACTTCCAGAATCTCCTGCATTAACTTCCCTGCTATAGACTGAACTGTAAGCTAAAATAAATTTCTCCAAAGTTGCTTTTGTCAGAGCAGTTTACCACAGCAACAGGAAAGAAACTTAAACTGCTACCTAGACTTGGAAGCTGAGCCACAAAGCAAGGTGAAAATCAGGTTCTGCTACAAGGGCTGCTGAGGTCCCTGGAGAGGCCTCCATGCAGCAAGCAGGAGAGCCCACGTGCCAGGAGAAGCCTCCTGGCCCCCAACCTCAATGCCTTCCACACAACAGTGAGTCCGTCTTCCACCCTCCAATCCCAACCGGTTTCTACTGCTCACCTAACATCTCTGCTTGCACCTAATATATATGGCAGTTCCCACTAGCCTTTCACATGCAATAGGCAGCACCAGCACCCACAATTGTTCCTGTTCAGACTGAAGGTTTTCTTTTTTCTTTTTTTTAAAGATTTATTTATTATTTATACAGTATTCTGCATGTACGTATGCCAGCAGGTCAGAAGAGGCCACCAGATCTCACTATAGATGGTTGTGAGCCACCATGTGGTTGCTGGGAATTGAACTCAGGACCTTTGGAAGAACAGTCAGTTAACCTCTTAACCTCTGAGCCATATCTCCAGCCCCGAAGGTTTTCTTTGATCAATCTCCGTTTGTCAACTTTCCTTAGGCCTGGCTGAATCTGATGGCCCCAGGGGTGTTTTCAAGTGTGTCAATACCTGGAGCTCTGTCCCTAGACTAACCAGAGTAGAACCCCTGAGGGCAGGGGCAGGAACCAGTACTTTTAAAAGCTCTCCAAGGAATTTTTACTATGCAGCCAAACTAAGAATAAGTGGCTTAACACAAGCTCCAAATTCGACAACTTCTCTGCTCCTGCCTTGATCAAGTCAGTGCCATATCTTGCCTAAACGGCTGCCCATGCCTCTAGTCTCATTCTTCTGCAAGTCCCGCCTGAATCTCACCGTAACCACAATATCATCACACCTGTCTCCCCAAGATTCTGAGAAACTTACAAGGTCTATCATGGTCCTGCTTCTGGTGCCCTCTGCATGATGCTTTAGTCTCATACTCTAAGCTCAGGCCTCTGAAAATCTTTTTTACTTCTGCCCGAGTCAGCCTGCAAATCTTTGCATGCCCTGGCCTGCAGCTTCATGCCATCCAGGTCAGTTCCAATGGTGCCACTATAGAGAGGCCTTCTTTGATTACCCTGACCCAATAGGGTACCCCTTTAAAGCCTACTACAGCCTCCCATTGCTGTTTCACTCTCCTTACAGCACTTAGCGATTTCTGCCATCGCCTTGTTTATCACTGCAATGTGAGGTTCCAGAGGGCTGGGGTTCTGTCTGCCTTACGCTCAGCTGTACCTGCTGTTCAGGGAGGAACCTCTTGCAGAGCTGGCACTCGGTCAACACAACTGTTCATCCACCCACCAGTACCCAGGAGAACACATTGTTGCTGTAGCCATCCGTGTCCAGTGACACTCTGCTCTCGTTGGTCTTTAGTTAAAAATGCTTACTGCCAGACTTACTGGCACACACCTTTGATCCCAGCACTTAGGAGGCAGAGACAGGAAGATCTCTTTGAGTTTGAGACCAACCTGGTCTACACAGTGAGTTCATAGCTACATAGTGAGACCCTGTCTTGGAAAAAAGAACAAAAATAAAAAAATGCTGGGGTTCTAGATGTATTTCTTCTTCCTTAACCACACGGACCCCAAATCTGTATCCCCCATGGTCTTCCCGCCCCAACAACAGGCTGCCCAGAGGAGCCACTGCCTGTCTTTCTGCATGGGAGATTCTCCTGCCCTCTGCTCTCCATCTCTCACCCTCTGACTGACAGCCCTCCCTGCTTGTCCACAGCGAGCTACAAACCTCTGCCACGACTGTCCTCACCTGTGTCTCCAGCAGAGCTGGTACTGAACTATGAGAAGAACAGAAGGATGTAACCTCTCTACTGTCTCCAACAGTGAGGGCATCACACACGTTTCTGAATACATCCTTAGTTTGTTTTCACTCTTTTATCCCCTTATGTATGGGACACTTTCAAGAACACACAAGCACTTCACTGCCTCGGGTGGTGACTGTTCCACTGTCCTGTAGGTAACATCAGCACCAGTCCACAGGCCCCAGGAGATGAGGTCTCAGGCAGCTCTACCCGCCCTTCCGTGGGAGGGATCAACAATCCACCTTCATGTGCTGTGCTTCCCTGGGCTTACAGAAACTGTGTGGCCATTAGCAGAAATTTTCTTTCTCAATTTAACAGCTACCACCCACAGAAAAGCTTCCACACACATTACCTGTGTGGGTGCTTCCCATACAACACAAGGAAAACCCAGGGTAGAAGAAATACTCATGGCCTCTGCCTGCTTGATACATTTGTCTAAGTCACTCACTGAAAAGAACAACAGTTTTACCTACTCAGAGGCATCTGCCATCGTACCAAGCAAGCCTGACCAGCTTTCCAGAAAGAGAGGAATCTTCCCCCCAATAACAAAATGTCTCATTATGCAGCCCTGGCTGGCTTTTATTTGCCTCCGCCTCCCTGAAACTAAAGGTGTGTGCCACCCAATCAAACCGAGAGAGAGGGATCTGTGCGAGCCAAGTGAGGACTAAATTGGTGCAAGCCCTGAAGGATGTGGCTTTCCGTAGCAGCAAGCTAACCCAGCTCTTCCCTATCTCCTAGCCAGCTCTCTGCTCTGACCAGCCAGCTCCGTCTCTAGGGTTATCTGACTGCATCCTCCTAACAGAGGCTGGGTTTCCCTGACCGACCCTTGACACAGCAGGTTCAACAACATCTACAGCAGTATATAGATATTGGGTCCACATTCTGAGCCAGGTGTGGACCCCCTTCCCTGGTCGGCATCCCAAGACCTCTAACAAGAAGCAGCTCACTTTTCTACCAGCCCTGGCTGTCCTTTTTCCACATTCCCCAAATCCATGGAAGCATGCGGGCTACAGCCAAGCCAGGGCCAGAGGGAGAAAATGCAGGCCGGTCAAAACGAGCCCAGACATACTCACGGGGTCCGTCAGCATGGCCCGGCAGTGGGAGGCCAGGGCCAAGAAGGCCAGCAGGTTGAACACAATTCCGTTGATAACGCTGTACACGTAGTCTCGGGATGGAATCAGCATGACAAAGAGGACTACAAACTCTGCATAGAGGACCAGAAACCAGGTGACAATGGCACAGGCGATGCCACAGCCATCGCGGATAAACCACATGGTTCCCGCGGGACCAGGGAAGGGAGGTGGGGTGCACTTCTCTGGCTGGAGGTATTCTGGTTTCCGCTCAATGTCTCGGAAGTGATGGGTGGGGACAAGCATCATCAGCTATTCTGTCCATACTGGCATCTGAAAGGAAGGAGCAGAAAATGGTGTTACCCTAGCAATAAAGACACCTGACAAGTGAACCAGTGTGTAAGTGCAGATGCTTGCACAAACACTGCCTTGGCACCTTGTTCACTTGAGAGTTGCCTTCCTTGTCCCTGCCATTGTAGAGCAAGAATGTCTTCCCTACCCTCATGTGGAAGGTAAAAATGAGGAGGGCTGACAGACTCAAGGGCAGGTGTCAGACAGCAATACAGCTACTAAAGGAGGGGCTAGAGCCTAAGTCTCCTTGGCTGTGAGAGCACCACCAGGCAAACATCCATTAAATTAAATCTGGGGCAGCAAACGCCGGGGAAATTCTCTTGTACAACAGAGGTGCGCTGAGCTGAAATGGCCTGCTTTCTACGGAAGGAAGCTCTGAGTTCTGCTCTCTCTGAGTAAAGGGGCAGAACAGAGATTTTGACAATGTGTTCAAGGTATTTCCTACCACTGTTTGCCCACGTGTGAGGCACTGCCCCCGCCAGGGTGGCTGATACCAGAGCTGGAGGGCGGGTGAGGGGCTCATGTCGAACCCCAACAGCTCACTGGCTATACACAAGTGTTCTCATGACACTGGAAAAGGAACACATAAGCAACTTGCTTCAGACAGCTACACTGATCTCTGGAGATGCAATAACTAAGAATTGGGAATCCAACAGAATAAAGCATAATGGACTAAGCATGAAACTGCCACAAGGAAACCATTACTTTGCATGCTAATTTAAATTATAACTATTATTTTTTTATTTTATTTTACTTTTTGGTGTTTTGAACAGGGTTTTTCTATGTAACAGCCCTGGCTGTCCTGGAACTAGCTTTGTAGGCTGGCCTCAAATTCAGAAATCTGCCTGCCTCTGCCTCCAGAGTGCTAAGATTAAAGGCATGTCCCACCATCACTGGTTAAATAATTAGAGAGAAAGAGAGAGAGAGAGAACACTAAGAATCAATATTGTTTGCCTGTACACCCCCAATGGGCTACAGGACAGAGCGCAGACCCCCTCTGCTCACCTCAGCTGCTAGCTTGTTACAGCACCAACCACACTTCTCTTGAGAACCTGACGGCTCAGACCATTCTCAGCTACAGAAGCCATGGAAAGCCTCATGTAACACAGTGGCTCAGCCTTCGGTGGAGGGAACGACCATGGTCCCATGGTCATCTGAAGGCTCTGGGCTTTCAATGGCTCCACTGGCCTATCCTGAACGCTTCCCTATCAGAAAGAACATCTGGATGGAACAGAGCATGGTCATGCAAGTGGGAAAGCTGGACAGAGCGAAACATTGCTCAGGCTGATCACATCCACAGTGCAGCTCTGCTCCAAATGTAGCATAAGATTAAAGACAGACAGGGCCGTCTAAAGAACATCAGAGTCAGAAATTACTGTGACCTTCCTATAGCAGGCACCTCGTGCTCAGAAGAGTTGTAACAGACACAGAGTAAGTAGCTTTCTCAGGCAGAGTGACACATTGTAGAGACACACTGCGGATGGAAAGGCTCTTGGTCATCAACCAAGATTTCCTAGCAGAGCAATCTTGGGCTTCTTCTCCAGAGCAGAGTGACAGCTCGTGCTGCCTCAACAACAGAAAGACGTTGAAAGTTATAGGCCCACCTTCCAAAGACCAACCAGCAGTAGGAAACCGCAGGCTGAGAGCAGACCCTTGCCTAGCAAATACTAGAACCCTAACGTCTACTCAGCTGCAACCCAAAGCCAACAAAAGGCTAATATCCCGCCACAGAAGAGCAGGGCAGGCTTTCTCCTCGGGGTCTGCCTGTGTGTCACTTGGGTTCCAGTTACAGGGAAGCTTGCCCCAACGCCTCTGGTGGCTTCTGCATGGCGAGAGAGCACTGCCCAGCTACGGTGGGGGCTGAATCAACAAGCAAGCCTCAAGTGCTTACTCTGAGTCTTTCGAGAAAGTTGCTGAACCCTAACTGCCAACCACTAAGGAAGACACAGATCCTCAGATGACTCAGCTTCCTGCGATGTGGACGGTCAGTTACAAAACTCTCCAGTGCCCTGACAGCACGGCCCCCTCTCATCTACGCTAGTGTTCCAGCTACCACAAGGCTGTCGTTCTCATTAAGCAAGAGACCACTACAAATAAACTTCCAGTTTAGCTAGTTGGCTTCTTTCTGCCATTCAGCAGCTGTTCATTCTCAGTTGTATCTGTAGGAATGGTGTCAAGGTCACTGAAGTTTTGCACATTGTTTTACTAAGGAATAAGCCCTTCTACACAAGCAAAGTCTCCCAAGCAACTGGGACTTCTCTCCTCCCCTTTCTGGAGGCCAGGTTGGGGGTTGAGATAGAGTCTGGCTTTGTAGCCTTGGATAGCCTGAACACACAGAGAGCCACCTGCCCCTGGGTAAAATGGATGGACCACCATACCCAGCTAACTGGGACTTGTTTCAAACTAGAAACTTGGCAGTCACTTGCATGGTTAGATGGAAATCTTAAAGTGAAATTTAAGAGTGAAGAGGAGATGGGCGTGCGCTGGACGAGACTCCTGGCCTGGTGGCAGCACAATAACCACCCATTTCCTCCACAACAATGTAGTTACCCCAGGAACACCCAAACGTCTGCATGGCCTGAGCACTGTGTTTCCCGAGTCTCTGTGTGGCTGTCTTCCTGTTCTGTAACTAACCACAGTCACTTCAGCATCTACGCAGCGCTGTCTGCTTCCTCGTGAAGGCTGGCAAGGCTGGTAAAGCCCTTACTAGAGTCCCTGTAAATGATGAGAGGCTGGCACGGCTGGTAAAGCCCTTACTAGAGTCCCTGTAAATGATGAGTGCTTACTTGGGGTGCAAGATTGCTTCAGGGAACACGTAGCCTCTCACCCCTCACCAAGCAGCCCTCAATCCATGTGCTCACTAGTAAACAATGAGCTTTGTAATCCCAGGGCCACCTCTGGGAGCCTGGTCTGCTTCTTTTCAGGTGAGAACATGTAGACCGAGTAGGATCATGAAGTAGGTGGACTAAAATTTATGCAAGAAACCGGAATGTTCTACCTATGAGTGATCTGGGACCAAATAATGTATAGGAGAAGCTGTTTTCCAGCCCCTTTGCTGGGAACAAGAGCCTGCTGGATGAGAAAGATCACGAAAAGGCCCACCTGGCAGAGCCACAGGCCAGTGCCATGCTGAGGGTAGCTTTCTTCCCCACACCCAAGCTTTACAATATCCCAAGAGTGCAAGCAAGGTTGCCTAATCCCTGGAGTAGCTCTGGTAAGGACTGTTCCTTCCGCTAACCAGCTGAACTGTGGCAACCCTAACTCCGCCTCGGAGGGAACCAATGTGAGAAGAGGTGCAGGTGCTCCCTTCAGCCTTCCTCCAACAACGGGGGCAGGGGCGGACAAAGACCCTTCTTTCTTATTCAATCTAACCTTACAGCTCAACAGCAGCTCTGCCAAGCTCTACCTCCCCTCACTGGCTTCCAAGGAGGCAGGTAAAGCCAGGTGCTAAGGCTAGGGAAGGCCCAGGAGAAGCCCCTTCCCCAACAGCACTTCTTATAGGCCAGCCATAACTTCAGAGGAACAGTCTCCTCTAGGGTCCTCTCCTAGTCCATCTCCTTGTCTGAAATCTCCTCTCTTCATTCAGCTCAACTCAGCAGGATTTTGAACAAGCAGGCACCATGTGCAAAGGATTGTATAGTATGCCTCTGCCAACTCCCCTGGGATGTGAGGGCAGGAATGTGAGTACAGCCCTGCCTGGCTCCCTCCTCTCCAATCTGGGAAGACTGGGCTCATTTGTTTTCTTCTGCTAACTTACAAGTCCTATTTTACTGCACTCTGTAGCCTGGCTGTTATGTGCTCAAATTCAAAGTTTTTGAGAGAATGAAGATGTCAAACAGGTGACTAACAAGTAAGGCAACGTGGCGCAAGCAGTATCAAAACCGCAAAAGCAGAACCCCACACGCAGTGTGTGATGTACAGACTTGCTCAGGAAGGACTCAGAAGAGTGCAGTATGAGAAGTAAAGAGCTGGGGAGGGCCTGGAGATTTGGCAGAAGAGGCCTGGGCATCTAGGCGGTGCACACACATGTTGGGAGGAGTTGGGAGGGACCATGACATCCTATGGTAAGGCCTCTCTAGCTGTTGGCACATGAGGCAGATGAGATGGCTAAGTCCAGAAGCCAAGGTACCCAGGAGGGCACTAGGGCAACAGGCTCTAGTCCTATTTTGGTGATACCAGGTTTTCTGTTCCTCTAAGTGGCTACCAGTTTTTCACTGAAGGATGAGAAAAACAATCTTTTTCCTAATCTTAATTATAGTACTTTTTGAGCTATTTTATTGCATCAAAAGGAGCTCCCCTCCAAGTGTTAGGAATTAGTTGAAATTAATAGTTCTCACCTGCAGAAGAATGCCCAACACCCAGAAAGGCAGAGGAACAAAGCCTTTGGCAAGAAGTCAGAGACAAGGGATTCACAGAGAAGAAGGTGTTTGGGAGTGCTGGGGCTTACATGTGTGGGTCTGTATGCAGGTATGTGCATGCCCTGCCTGAGGAGGAAGGAGAGGGCACTAGTTCTCTTGGAGCTGGAATTACAGCCAGGACTGGAAGAACAGCAAGCACTTTCTGCTCAAAGCTTGCAAACAGTCTTGATGGTCGGATACACATCAGAATCTACTGTGAGGTGTGTGTGTGTGTGTGTGTGTGTGTGTGTGTGTGTGTGTGTCTGCACATGAGAGAGAGAAAAAAAAATGTAAGAAAATAAGGGAAAAAAAATGTCCTTCTTGAAGGCTTATAAACCAAAGCTAAAATATTTGAAATTGGTGCTTTGTAAGAAACCCAAACCAAACCACTTTCTTCTGGTGCAAAGCCAGGTGTACAGCACAGGTTTCGCTGGACCTGATTGCAAGCATGCCTTTCTATTTCAGACTGGCAGACACACAGACAGACAGACACAAAGGCACTGCATGAAGTGGACCCTGTTGCCCAGAGCTCCTCAGGTTTGACTCCTGGTTGCTTCCTGAGGTGTTGTCCATCTGTTCACAGACGGCAGCTCAGGGCTGCCAACAGCTGTGTGAGGGCTGGGCTCATAGGTCCCGCCCACTGATACCCACTATTCAGGCTGGGCAGGACCCAGCTACAGTGAAGGATCATTTGCTGGATGAGGACAAATCCTCATCAGTCTACTACTTGGCCTAAAACAAAAACAAAAACAAAAACAAAAACAAAAAAACCCTAGCCAGTCCATGCTTTAGGAACAGAAGTCAAAAGCATAGCCATCATATAAAACACACAAATTCTCAAAATACACTGTAAGCATGTATGAAATTCTCAATGCATTAATAAAAATGTTATAGTTAAATAACAAGAACAAAAACCCTACATGCTACTATTTTCATCCCAGCAAGTACCCCTGGTCCTGTCCTACTTTATTTGTCCTCCTCGAAGGGCAAGATCCCCTCCTTAAGCCAGGGAATACTTCAGACAGGTCTCATATCAAAATCTCAGAATCTCTTTAAAATCACTGTGTGAAGATTTTGTTTCTAAAACATTACACCCACTCCAGTTCTCCCGCCCACAGGCGCATCCCTAACAGCGTGAAAGTGGATCTGAGGCTGTGTAAAGTAACACTTAGCAGCCAAAGACAATGAGCCGGTTAAGCCGACTTACATCTTCAGTAACTCTTCTCCCTAGTCTTAAAGACAATGGTCATCTAAATATACATGCAACAATAACTCTAACGATTAAGACATTTAGGTCCCATCAGGTAGAAACCATAGAGATAAATTTGTTTCATCCAAGTATGCACATTAACAAGCTGCAGGAACTCCTAAAATGGGAGTTCTAGGCTAGGCCCAGTAAACCTAGCCTCTTGATAGATGCTGTGAGGAGGACAGGGCCTGGCTGCCATTCCCCTCAAGCTCATCCTAAACATTTAATTCCTGTTTCAACTAGTTTCTATCATAGTTAAGTGACTTTTTGTCCTCACAGTCACTTAAAATGTCATCTCAAATAGTGTAGCATCTTTTCCTATCTTTCTTGAAATGTGTATAGAAAATTAACATCAACCTCCATGGTTTAATGGAACTGTTTTTGGTATTGGCCTCTTTTAAGCCACGTTAGAGTCGATCAGCAATTTCCACAAAAGCATTTATTCACAAGCTGACCTCGCAGCTTCAAAGGTGTGTGAACCACCCAGGTCCTAGCAGCTTTAGAAATGAATGGGTGTTGGGGGGAGGGAAGGTGAAGAGATGGTTCAGTGGTTAAGGGTACTTCCTGCTCTTGCAGGAGGAGCTGGATTCAAGTCCCAGCACCCACATCAGGTACAGACACATCTACATGCACTAACAGAAATGAACAAATAAAATTAAAAGAGAATCAATCAGGCAAGCAGAACATTCATTTATCTGAGCTACACTTAACCTAACTTTGTATAAGGATCCCAAATGACTGTGAAACACATATACAATTTCTGAGACTCCCAAAATCCAGTAATGAACAATGAATTACTATGTTTGAAACATTTCATTAAAATAACAGAATGAATCACTAAACTTTTCCACAAAGGTAAGGGTGTGGCCAGAGCCTGACAGAGCAAAGGCACCTTATCTGCAGCCTCCAGACTGCCAGAGAAGGCTTGTTTAGGCAGGCAAAACTGGCTATCTTGCTTTATGGGAACTCTTGTCCAGAGCTCCTTAGGCTTGACTGCTGGTTGCTTCCTGAGTTGTTGTTCATTTGTCAGCATGGCTTCCCCCTCTGCCTGACACACTCAACCCTCAACTAATGTTTTAAAAAAAACTAAAAGGAAAAAAAGTAAACATCATATCTGCACTCCAAACCTTGTCTATTAATAAAAGTTCACCAAAACCCAGAAAATGGTAAGCCAAGTTTCCTGTCCTGCTTCAAAACTGGGCATTTTCTTTCTGTTTGTTTTTTACACATCTCTGGCTGGCCTGAAGCCACTATGTAGAACAGACTGGCCTTGAACTCACAAGATCCACCTGCCTCTGCCTCTGCGTGTTAAAACTTGAAGGTGTGCCACACCATACCCTGCCTTTATTTCTAGCCAAATGTTTCTTTCCTGGGACTCAACACCTGTCTTCACCCCAAAACAACAACAAATAAAAGCAAAGCAACAAAACAAAACACTCATAAAGAATTCCTTCCTCTAGAAGCCATTTTACGTTTATATTTACATTCTGAAATGTACATGTCTCCTCCTGGAAACCCACTGTGAGACTAGCAGGCCTCTTCCAAACGTGGGTCAGCCTGTTCAAAGTCCAGGAGTGAAACTCAAGGGGTTTCTTGGGGTATCTATGAAATGACCAGAGAGAAGGGTAACTCATTCTGTGAGAATGGCCAAGAGTACCTGTTGCGAGCTGCTGGACTGGCTCCTAGGCCACTGCCCTGAAGCAACCCCCTGTAGGCAGTCTGTAATGCAGAAAGAGAATCTTCCTACTGACAAAAGGTAAGTCCCTGATCTAGTTGCATAAGAATACGGACCAATGGGCGAGAGAACCTCAACCTGAAATGCCCTTTATAAAGAAGTGTGCCGTCTCACCTGACAAAGAACTGTGTCCTGCCTCTCAGGGCAGCTTCTGAAAGGCCTAACTCTTGCTACACGGGGCGAAGGGGGTTGTGTGACAAAGATGGGGCTAGGACTCTTCAATTGTTACCAGATGTTAACTAACTGCCAGGCACTAGGCTGCCTCATCCTCAGACTTATTCTATCTGGTAGGCAGTAAGCTCCACTTTGCTCTCTCCTTGAGAAATGAGGAAATCGAAGCACAGAGAATTCTGGCTGAGTTCACACCTCCAGGGAGCAGCAGAGACAGGATCCACAATCAAACCTGCTGTTAACCACTCACCACAGCCAAAGGGAAGGGACATCAATACTGGCATCAAGGCCCTGGGTTACTTACAGTTTGGCCATCCTGCCCTCACATGCTTATGAAGAGCAGGTGCTACTGGTGGACTGGTCCCATGCAGCAGTGTCCATAGTCACTGACTTGAACAAGGGCATGCTGGACTGATGTGGGGCCCTGGAGGAACACCAAGCCATCCTCTAGAGGACTAAGGCTGCTCTAACAGACTAGGAGGAGGGGAGGCCATGACACTCACACCAGCAGTCAGCCTAAGACTGAATCCCTACAATCTGCTGGGAACGCCTTCCTGGGGCCAGTGTCTGCACACAGGTTTTAAAGCCCACCATGGTAGGCAAAGCACAACCAAGCACATTTTCCCACCTGAGGGTGCTGAGGATGGCACCTGGCCTCACACTGTGCCATGTGCAGACATACAGCTACTGTGACATCACCCAAGCAAAGGCCTGACTTTTGTAAGGACTAAAAGCAGAAGCTTGCAAAGATAAAAAATACTAGTTTTTCTAATGCACTAGCCTTCAAGGGAGAATCTGGCTTTCATTTCTCTGTTTCCTTTACACCAGGCATGTGCAAGAGAACGTAAGAGAGGATCTTCATGGGGAATGTGAGACAGCTAGGCTGGTTTCCAACGCCTGCAATCCTCCTGCCTCAGCCTCCCCAAGTGCTAGAATTTCCAATGGTGGGAGGGAATACAGATGAAGCTAACTGCAAAGGTCCTCGCAAGAATTAGACCCTGAGACCCTCTGTTGCTGGGGCCAAATTCAACAGTTTCTTAGCTTCTTTCTTTTCTTTTCTCCTTTTGGTAACCAAAGGCTTAGCTCTCCTCCCCTCCCCTTCACTAACAGTCAAAAGAAACCCACCAGTAATTGTCTGTTAGGTTTTCCCAAGTATTTTTAGTTTTACAAATGTAAACGGCATTATCAAACTACAATTAAATAGAGGCTGGGGTGTAGCTTGGTTGTTAGGGTGTTTGCTCAGCATCCACAAAGCCTTAGGTTCAATCCCCAGCACCATGTGTGGTGGCTCAGGCCTGAAATCCGAGCATTTGAGAGATCCAGGCCAGAGGATCAGAAGGTCAAGATCATCCTAAGCTACACGAGACTGTGTCAAATAGCCTAAGAAACAACAACAGGGGCTGGAGAGATGGCCCAGCGGTTAAGAGCACTGACTGATCTTCCAGAAGTCCTGAGTTCAAACCCCAGCAACCACATGATGGCTCACAACCATCTATAATGAGATTTGATGGTTCTGTTCTGTCATGCAGGCATACATGCAGATAAAACACTCATATACATAAACACATAAATATTTAAAAACAACAACAAAACCTGCATCAAATATTACAAAATGATAAATGTGAGAAGTCTGTAAAAACCCAGTTAAGCTGGTGTGGTGCTTTAACCTCACCACCCAGTAGGCAGAAATAGGCAGATCTCTGTGAGCCTGAGGCCAGCCTAGTCCATAGAGTACAGGACAGCCAGAGCAACACATAGAGATCCTGGCTAAAAAAAACCAACACTCCAAGTAAAACACCATTTTAAGCCTTTTATTTTTCAGTATTTATTTATTTTGAGACAGGGTCTCACTATACAGTCGGACCTTACCTGTAACTCACTAAGTATGTCAGGCTGGCCCTGAACTCACAGGGCTCTGTCTGCTCAGGGTTTACTTCTTCATTTTTCATATACTGTGCGCGTGCGTGTGTATACTGCATGACTTGTAAAGGTCAAAGGACAACTTGTGGGAGCCACTTTTCTCTTCCATCATGTGGGTTCTGGAGGTCAAACTCAAGTAGTCAGGCTTGGTGCTGGCACTTTTATCCGCTGAGCTGTGCAGACAATACTTCAGTCTTTGTACATCCAGAGTTAGTCTGAGTTTTACAGCAAGAAACTAGTCTGTGGTAAAGCGAGGCTGGAAGGTTACGGACACAAAGCAAGGAAGCAGCCAAGCGCTGTCAGTCACAGCACAAGAGAGGCAGTGAGGGATCTGTTCGCCACCGATTCTTATCTCCCTGACTAACCTGTCCTTCTGGATTCTGTACTGACTTGGTCTGGAAACAAGATTTTATGTGCCAAGGTCAAGACTTACTACAGCAGGACTGTGGCTGAGTACTAGACTTAATTGGATAAAGTGAGAAACTGAACTCACCCAAAGGTGTTCCCATAGCCGCTGACTGAGAAACAGGCAGTGAACAAAATCCATCAAGTGTTTGTGCATCCTGAAGGCCACAGTTCAGGAGACTACAAAACTATGATTTCCTATTTCTTCTGCGGTGCTAGGATGACGAAAGCAAGAATATTTGCCTCTAGCTTTCCCACCTCCACACTAACAGCCGGGAGAGACCTTTCTCAGTGTCCCAGGAAATTTCCCAAGAGAAAAGCAAACAGATTTTCAGAAGTGTAACTCGAGGGAGCGCGGTGTCAACCTCCTTTTCCTTCTGGGTCAATAATGAGGCACTGCCCTGAGTTCACACCTCAGTCTCTGAGCGCAGCGGTGCATTCTACACCCGGAAACCGGGATCTGTGACTCATTCTCTCACATTCGACTTTACGAAACTCAGGCAGGCTAGCCTCTTAAAATGACGCACGGCAGACCCCTCCTCTAACGAGGAATATGGCTCGAGTACTGTTAGCAATTTTTCTATCACTACAGTTCCAAATCACAAGATCTAACATAAGACATACAGACTCACGGTTAGATTATGAAAGGCTGTTTCTATCTAGTGTCATACAAGGCCCGGGCAAGATAACCACAAACGATGCAAAGGAAAGAGATCTTTAGGAAATACCCCCTACCTGGGTTTCTAGGAGTTCACAGCACGGCCCCAGGCTCTCTGAGCCAGGGGTGGGTGGCGCACATGTACTTCTGCCTCATAGAATGTTATTCTGTTAGCAGCAGCTCTTTCCCTCTTGTACTTGGTGCTTGACTTGCACAATTAGCACCTTGTTACAGCCCTAATTACCACCCGGCTCAATTAAGCACTTCATTTTACTAACTGGTTTATGCACTAGCTCAAGGGCCTGGACTCCTCAGCTATAACAAATACTAAACTTTTAAACAAGTGCCTAATTTTCATGTCTTTAGGTCCATGAGAACTTCAGGCACTCGAGGGCATTAGGGCACTTCTGGAATGTTTGCCTCTCTAAGCATGCACACTCAACCCTTCCCTCCATTCTAGATCTACCAGATTCTGCTCTGGAGGGCTCTCTCTTTAGCTACTTGGAGTTTTAGCTTTCCTTTATCTGCTGAGGTGAACTAAAGCAGGCATAGGACTTACCAACAATACTTTTCATTTCCTCTATAAAGAGGATTAAAGAGAAGTGAGTTCGTTCCAGAACATCCATCCTTGCTTTTGAAATTAATCCTGTGGCCTGGGGATATAACTCAATGATAGAATGTCTGCCCAGGGATCCTGAGCCTCAGGCACCATCATCAAAAATTGATTGATTAATTGAAATTGAGAAGTAGTTTACAGAACAGCTACCAGCCCCACAACAAACATGGCATCTGCATTAGGTCCCCTGGTAGATACATGGGAGTTTCTGAGAGGCCATAGGAGGTGACAGGAGTGCAGGTTTGGGAGCCACTATGGCTCCACTCAAATCCTGCCTCTGCCACCTATTAGTTATGTGATCTGTGACTTTGCTCTGTGCCTTAGTTTCCCAAACTTTAAAATTGCCCTCATAAAACTATTTTGAGAACTGAATGACACACAATAAGCATCACACAATGTCACAGAAAATTAATAGAGAATAGGTATTTATAAAAATCACTGCAACAAAACAGCATGAAACAAACAAGCAAAACAAAATCAACAGAAAGCAAATTGGTATAATACAACATAATGTGCCATTCCTGGCTGTTACATTTTTTCTGGTTCTAATATTTTCCTTGAATTGCTTCAACTAAAAAGGAACCTTGAGCGGACGAGCTTTAAAGACGTTTAATGCACTTAAGAGTATGATGAAAACGATCTGGCAGCACAGAGAGTAAATGGGGCACCAATGTTCTAGCAGAGAATACCAACCCCGCTGTCTATGTGTCCTCAGGCCTTCAACACTAGTACCAGATAGCACTCACAAAATTAGTTACCAAATAAATAGTTCGGACACAAAGAACCTGTTGTCAACTGTCAGGGGGCAGAGTATGCCTGTGTGGTGCTGGGGAGGGGATCTAGGGCCCAGCCAGCGCTCTACCACAATTGTGTATTTTTAAAGAGATGGTGAAAGATTTTTTCCAAGAAAATGACTCCATGGCAGTCAAATTCATGTCAAACTTTCTTCCAGTGTCTTTTCTGACATTTCAATTTGCAGTCCTTCCACTCTTCAGCCCCTCCCACCATATACTCTTAAAAGTCTCTTTTCCCAGTAATCTCTATCACTAGAAACCTCAACTAATGGCAGGAGTCCCTTGTCATTTCACAGTCCCTCACAGAGAAACTCGCTGTTCAGTCGCATGGAGTCGGAGTCTAAGTGCTGTGCAAGTGTGGCACCTGCCCCTCCACAGGAGGAAGAAAGCCCTTCCGGCGTCACCTTTCCCAGTTACTCTAGAGAGCAAAGTCCAACAGTGCGAGAAGCCTTCTCTCAGGAGCACCTGCAGTACTGTGTGGACACTGAAAACTCACGTCCAGCCTATCAAGAAAAGACTATCCATTTGAGGGCTCAACAGTTAACTCTTCAGCAGGACGGTGGCACACGCCTTTAATCCCAGCACTTGGGAGGGAGAGGCAGGTGGATCTCTGTGAGTTCAAAGCCAGCCTGGTCTACAGAATGATCCAGGACTGCCAGAGCTACACAGAGAAACCCTGTCTCAAAACAAACAAACAAACAAACAAAAACAAGCAAACAAATACAAACACAAAAGTTAACGGTTCGGTACCTAGGAATGTAGTCAGGCACTTCCTGCCTGCCACTTTTTCGCCTCACCTTGCAATCCCTCTGGCCATTAATCTGCTATTCCAGCTCTGAGCACCATGTTCTGTGGTCATGCTTACAAGCGCCTTCCCTTCTGCCCCAGAAGATTCCTTGATCAGAAGTTCTGTTTACTTGTTTAGTTAGCTGTGAAGCCATAAGCAAAGAAACATTCTTTTGGGGGGCATGGGGGTGTCTTTGAGACAAGATCTCCCTATGTGGCTCTAGCTGTCCTTGAACTCACTATGTAGAGCAGGCTGACCTCGAACTCACACAGACCAGCCTACGTCTGCCTCCCAAGCAGGAGGGTTTAAAGGCGAGCATGTAAGCTGTGAAGGGTTACTTTCTCAAAAACTGAACACCAGGGAAGTGAAGTTTCAACCAACTCTGGTGTCGTCCCCCTCCCCTTTTCCCAGATAGTTCCTTGCTAATTCGGTTCCTATCCTATCTCTCTTCCTTAAAGGGCTCCCAGGATGACTCCAGCTTCACCTTGCGGGCATCCTTTCTGGATACCCGAGTGCCACGTTTGCCCAGGGTCGGCTCTCTTTCAGGCAGCTGTCCACCGCCGCCAGACATCCCCTCCATCTAGGCGTTCGGAAGCGCAAGACGCTCTCCCTACTCTCCAGCAACCACAGGAGGCAACGAGAACTTGCAAAGGGTCACAACTGGATGATGAGCAGCAGGAGAGGAAGAGATAAGGGGACAGAGAACAGAGAGAGATGGATCCCTGGAGTGGAGATGGGTGCGCAAACCGAGAAGCTGGCGCCCACTCCTGGTCCAGACCCTTCCCGACCACAGTGACCTAACAAGGGATCCACGGTCTCTTCTTCTCAGCCATGCTAGGGACCAACTAAGAGGGGGTTGAGAAGACAGACGGTCCCCCGCGGGCAACACGACTTCCGCCTTCCTGGGGTGTCTCACGTGCGCGCGCTCGGCGACTTCGACTCCGGCCCCGGCGCACGAGGTTACGCGCTTCTCGAGTCCCGGGGCCCCGCGCTCCCCTCCTTCTGGGGCTTCCCCTCCGCACTGACCGTCAATGTGGAGGCAGCTCGCAGTCCCGCGCCGCCTGCTGCTGGCCCTGCCCCGGGGCCCAGCCTCCCGCGTCCGCGATGGCTCGGGCACCGGGCGCCGCGGCTCGCCGGACTCGGCCTCACCCGGGGCGGCGCGCAGGAGAGGCCCATGGAGCTCCAGGCGGTGGTGGCAGCCGCGGCTGCGGGAGCGGCCGCCGCGCGGGCTGATGACGCGCAGGCGCGGTGGGGCGGGGCGCGGGCTGATGACACGCAAGCACGCGCGGCGAGCCGGGAAGCATGGCGTCGGTGGCGCTAAGCGAGGCCGAGAAGATCTACATCGTTCACGGAGTGCAGGTAGCGTTGGCGGCCGCGGGTGCGGGCCGTAGCGCGCGGGGAGAAGGTGCGTAGAGGCTGCGTGGCCAAGGCCGACGCTCCGAGGCTCAGTGCGGCCTGCGGCGAGCGTGCGTCCGGCTTGCCTGGATCTCCGTGGCTCTCGGGATGCAGGCGATTCCTAGCCCACCAGGGAGCGGCGGGCGACCGCAGAGGCTGCTGTTTAATGAAGGCATGTCTTTGTGGCCTCTGCGCGGAGAGACATGAGCCCGAGATCCTGTAATCAGAGTCACAGCCGGTGGATGGACGTCTGCAGACTTTGCACAGAGAGTCCATGCATCCTGGAGGGAGGGGGGAGGCCTTCAAAATATAAACCAACAGCAAACACTGCACCTCGTACCCCCCAAAAAAGGGGAAAGAAGGGAATGTTAGCTCAGTAGTAGAGTGCTTGCCTAGCATGTGCAAGAACTTGGTGGCTGGCGCCTGTAATCCCAGCACTTGGGAAGAGGAATCAGGAGTTGAGGGCCACACTGAGCTGTAAGACCCAGCCTCAGAAAACTACGCTCCTCACATTGCTTGCAAATAGAAGAGTAGGGAGTGGCCTGCCTCTCTTTGGTGCTGGGGTTGAACCTCGTGGGCTTCTGCACGCTAGGCAGGCTTCTACCATGGAGCCAAATTCCCAAAAATCTCCCTTTTTCCGGTGGGGTGGGATCGTTATTTGCTTTGCTTTTTGTATCCCAGGCCTGTATCAGCCCATGCCTTGACAGAAGGCCGGCCTCATAACCACCTGGCTGAGAAGAATGGTAGACTGTGGTCTAAGTGTTGACTTTCCTGTTTTACTTGTGGGGAGCTTAGCTCCTTGCGTAGATCAAGTAAATATCACGATCTGTGCTCAGCCCTACTTTTGAACATACAAAAGAAGTGAAGAATGTTCATCTGGCAACCATCTGTCCGGTATTCTGCAAGCATTCACCCTGAGGTTGACCGTATGGAGTAGCCATCATAGTGAGGCAACTGTCAGCATTTAAAATCCATAATGCAAGTCATGTGAAAAGTCACCTGACATACTGTTATCTTATGTACTTCTTATAGAGTAAGAAATGCCACTGTTTAATCAATAGGCTGCATGTTAAGCCAGAGTAAAAAAAATCCAAACCCACAACTCATTAGCTTTTCAGTTCAAGATTAGGAATAGTGGGGTATATGCAGAACGGGGTTGTGAGGGAATGTGAAAATAAAATGGACAGCCCTGGAGGAGGGGGAGGAGATGTGGCTTCCCTTTTGGTTTTTTTATTTTTCTGATAGAAGTGTGGCTTTGTCCTGAGCCACTCATTCCACGTCCCTAGTCCTCATGGACATATTAAGAACTGTTAGGATTTAAATTCTTCAGATTCAGGAAACCTTCAGTGACCTGAAGAAAAAAATGGGTTTGTTGCAAGAATTGGAATGCCTCTGCACAGCTCCAGAGCACCTTCTTTCCTAAGAACTGCAGTGATCAGTGACTGTCTCTGGAGATCCATCTGCTTCTCTTTGCCAAACAACATCCTTTCTCAGTGGCCATTGCTCTCCAGCTTCTCTTCCATCTTGGTGAAATCAGCACGCCTAAAACCCACTACCTTTAATTTTGCACAGCTTCTTCATCACATTATGGCCTAACACCTTTTTGCTCTTCTGTGACAGGATATCACTATATACCCTTGGCTGCCCTGAAACTCAGAGCTCTACCTGCCTCTGTCTCCTGCTTCTGGGATTGAAGCTGTGTGCCACCATGTTGGGCTAGCATAACAACTCTTAATTAGAGCAGACATCCAATTCCACTGAGAGAACTGGCCTGGGGCAGCTCGTGGCTCATTACGAGAGACCTGGTCACCCTCCGTGTGCCGTGCCTTGGATTGCACACCTCCCTCTGCCCTGTTGAGGGTGGGCAGTAATGCAGCTGGTCACTCCACAACTGTAGCCCAATGGGGCGTCGCTGGTCTGTCCTCGTGGGTTACAGCCGTAACCTCATCGCCAGGTCAGGCTGTTGATTAGGCTTTCAAAGAGGCTTTCCCCTTGGAGCTCTGTCATTGCTTTGTTCTTGGCTGCTGGAGGAAGACATAGCTCAGCTGATGGTTTTTTTTTTTTTGTTGTTGTTGTTGTTGTTTATGCTAGTTTTCTAGCCCCTTTAGCTTAAATTATACCAGAGTCTGGTCTTCAAAGATGAGGATGAGAAGTCAGTCTGACCATTCAGATCTGGAACTACTCCCCATTTCCGGTTTAGCCCTTTGCCCTCTACATTTACAAACCAATGGCACAGAAAGCCTGTGCCCATGTTTGTAGCCTTCCAAAGGGATTCAGAGCTGCTCAGGAGAAAGTGAAGTAACAATTGCTATCTAATTTTGCCATTTCTTGAGCCTGTGCCTGCAGAGCTAGGCCAGACGAGGTCATTTTCTACTAGGAAGACACTTAGATCTCGGTTCTCTAAGAAGTGCTGTCAAAGCAAGGAGGATAAAGGTGGTCACCTTCAGGAGCTGTTTCTAGTCTGGAACCTTCTGAGTACGCTGAAGTTGAAGGCCCAGTAGTCTTCCCATGTCCAGGTAGCAGCGCTGCTATAATCACACGGGTAACCGCTGTGCAAGTCACCAGGAGCTAGCCCAGCATCCAGAGAGTCCTCAGTCTGAGGTGCTTCAGTCTCTGCTGAGAAGGGCAGGATTTACGCCATCTTGATGCTCAGAAGTTGTTTTCTTCCCTGTTGACTTTCAAACTGGAACCTTCAGTTTTGCGTGGCTGTGTTAGTATTCAATGCATATATCGAACCCTTTGCTCCTAACACTACAGGTAAATAAAAAACCATGGCAAGGCTTCAGGTGCGTAGCCAAGCCAGGTAGGTTCAGACACTTTCCTCCGCATTTTATAAGGAAAACAAGTTTGTTTGTTTTTTTTAAATTGCTCCCCCACTCAGTGATATATGCTAGTTGTTTTCTCTTACTCTCTTGAGTGTTTTAGCTTGTTTTCCCTTTTGAGAGAATAGAATGTATATTTTACATGAAAGAAAAATGTGTAGGTTTTCATTAGTCTTGTCCCCTTGGCCTTTTTTAGAAGGCTGGACGTTATTAAAGGCTGGAAAGGCATGGTCAGATGGGGTTCCAGTTTCTAATACCCCACATGGAAACAAGTCACAAGGATAGCATTTTAAAGGCAGCACTTGGAACTCTCTGTTTGATTGCATGACCTATTGCAGTCAAAGCACTGTCGTGACGAGAGCCCCTCACACAGCCAGCCACCTCACCTTAATGCTGTCTGCACTGATTGTATGAAGAGATCCTTTCGCGGCTACAGGCTGTGTGGAGTGGAGCGGAAGAGCTCCGGCTGTGGATTCAAATGCTGCTCACTGACCGTGGGATCTAACACGAGGTTGGGAGATGTGCCAGGGAAGAGGAGCTGTGGACTTCTCTCCCAGGGGCTCTTCTCTTTTTAATTTCAGACGTTTAATTCTGCTGCTTTCCAAATCCATGTCTCTTGATTCAAGAGGATTTTTGTTTTGTTTGTTTTTTGAGACAGGGTTTCTCTGTGTAGCCTTGACTGTACTAGACTTGCTTTGTAGACCAGGCTGACCTCGAACTCGTAGTGCTCTGCCTGCCTCTGCCTCCGCCTTCCCGAGTGCTGGGATTATAGGCGTTTGACACCATGCCCAGCTCAAAGGATTTTTTTTCCAGTGAAAGAGTGAGCTGGGTGTGGGTTGGCTACACAGAGGCTTCTACCTCATTCTTCTCAGAAGTTGCTGAGAGGGTTAAAGCACTGAAACACCTATGACAGATAGTTGGTGTTATATCATGTTGTAGGAGAAGGCAGCCATTGTTTGCTTTTTTTGTTTGTTTAACTTCTCAAAATAAAGTCAAATACATGGGCAGGAGCCCGTCTAAGTGTTTGATAGTCACATATAAAAACAGTGGTCTTTCTTCATCTTCCCTCTCTCCTTTGGAGAGCATCAACCTCTTCGAAAACCGAGTGATGTTCATTATTATTTTCAGTTATGTGTTGGTTCTATGCATAGGTGGTATAGGTGCCAGCAGAGGCCAGAAGCATTGAGTCCCTTGGAGCTGGAGTTGCAGGTGACTGTGAACCACCTGAGTGGGTACTGGGAACCCAACTCAGGTCCAGTCTCTGCTGTTAATCACTGGGCCAGCTCTCCAGCCTCTGGGGGTTTGTTTTGTTTTGTTTTGTTTTGTTTTGTTTTAGGGAGTTTTTGTTTTTGTTTTAAAGGAAGGAAGGGAATGATGGGTTGGAATGATGTCTCAGTGATTATGATCACCCCTTTCTCCTGTTTCTAGAGTTCTGTTTCTAGCATCCACATGGTGATTCACAACCATCCGTTCCCCCAGCTCTGACCTCTAGCATCGAGCATGCACATGGTGTACAGGCATGCAGGCAGGCAGAACTTTCAGATATAAAATAAATGAATGAATCTAATTTTTAAAATGCTTTCAAAGAATGCATTCTTGGTGAAGAATGAGGAAGATGTCAGCGAGATGACTTGGAGCATTTTATTGTGTGCGTGTGTGTCGGTTTACTTGTTATATAGCGAGGTGTGTGAAGAAAGGTGGCTGTAAAAAGGACAGGTAAAGGGCTGGAAAGATGCCTCAGAGGTTAAGAGCACTTGCTCTTTCAGTGGACTCGGGTTAGGTTCCCACACCTACACAGCAACTCATAACCATATGTGACTCCACTTCCAGGGGTCCAGTGCTGCCTTCTGACATCCCTGGGCCCCAGGCTTGTGTGGTACACATACTTACAGACAGGAAAAACACTCCTATAAATAGAAAGCTTTTTTAAAAATAACATGTAAAATTACACATCATCCTTCATATAACAAAAGGGGTTTTTTTTAACCCCAAAAGATCATTATGACAAGAAAGCCAAGTTGTTTCAAAGGAGGTCAAAAGTCTAGACTCAAGTATGCACTTACTGTAATAATGCTTAACCTGGGGGGGGGGGTCATTAAAAAAAATCTGCTCATTTGAACAGAGGAAATACAAGCTAAACCAGATCTCAGTAAGAGACCTGTCGCTGGCCAGGAGTGGATGGGAAGGACGTGAGAAGTGAGGCGTGGAGAGGCCGTAATGTAAATGAAAGGAAGAGGCTGTTACTTGGAGCTGGTTTGTCTGGTAGAACCGTAGTAACACTTCATAAATGTAGAAAAGTAAATAAGTGATTAAAAGTAACCAGGATTCAGTGAAACTGAAATATAAATAGTTGCAAATGAGTCTAGGGTACAAATGAATACTGTGACCAGAGGGAGGGAGGGGCAAGAAGGAAACTGAGAACATTGTATCTAACTGTACTCCACCGGGAAGTTATTTCTCTGGGGAGAATGGTTAGCAGCCCTGAAACAATGTAGATACTGAGGAAATGGTGGGTAGATATGACAGCCCGCTTTTTCCCTACCTCCACCTCTAGAGATTTGGTTGTGGAACTCAGAGAAAAAAGTTACAAGACAGAAAAAGGCTGGAATAAACTGTGGACATTAAGTAGGAAGTACTTAATGTTGATTTGAACTCCTGGCTTCTTGATAGATAAGGAATTAAATGAAGATGTGTTAATTAGTGATATATGTATATATATTCAGTTCTGTTTGCTGAGATGGTCTAGAAACCTTGAACTTAGCACCCAGCTTCTAGTTTTTGAGTACTGTGTGCCAGTAAGAGGAACCAGGACTCCTTGGGGAAAGTGCAGGGAAAACTAAGCAATCGCAGAACATTTTGTGTTGTAAGAAAGATGAAAGGAGAGATGGCTCAGAGGTTAAGAACAACTGGCTGTTCTTCCAAAGGTCCTGAATTCAATTCCCAGAACCACATGGTGGCTCATAACCATCTACAGTGAACTTTGATGGCCTCTTCTGGCATGCAGGCATACATGCAGACAGAACATTGTATAAATAATAAATAAAATCTAAAAAAAAAAGAGAGAAAGATAGAAGTGTTGAAAGAGCACAAAGCCAACCAAAGTCACCAATATGCTTTGAGTGACAAACATCAGATTATAACACGGTATAAAGCGGATATCTATGAGTTGTACTGTTACACGTGAACAATGAAAAACATAGACTGGCAGAAAGGACAAGCAGCGTGTAGCTGGAAACCATCTTATGCAGCAGGGGTTAACAAACTTGCTATAAAGGACCGGGTGTTTTATGGAGTTCCCCTCAGTTAATTCGGGAAGAACATTCAGAGTGCCTACCAGAAGAGGCATGGCTGTTAGCACATAATTACAGAAACAAGTGGCTCACCTACATTAGTTTGTAGCCTTTTTAGAAGTGTAAGTATTTTAGGTTGTGCATAACCTAAAATAACAGGTCTTGTAGACTGAATTTGGGGTGAACAGGGCTCTCGTTGAGACAGTTGTGCCTGTCCCTGTAGCAAAGCATACCTTTACAGATTTGGAGAGGGGTGGCTTGGGTGGGTGTGTCTCCATTTTGCTGTCTTTGTTCTCTGTGCATCTAAATATGGCAGGCCTTTGTAATGAAAGCATAGTTCTGTCATCGTTAGCTATAGAATGTGTCGCTTCTGAGTGTCTTCCTTATATTAGGCTGGTAGCGTCAGCAGTGAGGGTGGGGTGAGTCTATGTGAGTCTGGGATCTCAACCTGAAACTTGTTCCGTAGGAAGACCTTCGGGTGGATGGCCGTGGCTGTGAGGATTACCGGTGCGTTGAAGTGGAGACTGACGTAGTGTCTAACACCAGTGGCTCCGCCAGAGTCAAGCTGGTAAGTGCTGTGGCCTCAGTCCATTCCAAGTGGAGCAATAGGTAAGCCTTGAGGGTCAGTTACAGGCTCTGCTGGCTTTGGGGGTGGGGGTACACATTGGTCCTGGGGAGACCCCAGTCCCTAAGCCATCCTGGGAAAGCACATCTGTCCAGACCCAAAGCAGCCCTCTTCAGGTGCTGCTTCTAAGCCCCAGCAGCCCACCTCTCGGAGGAGGAGTGGCTCCTGAGCAGAGACTCCTGGGTGTGTCCACAGGGTCACACAGATATCCTGGTGGGAGTGAAAGCAGAGATGGGGACACCGAAGCTGGAGAAACCAAACGAAGGCTACCTGGAGTTCTTTGTTGACTGGTCAGTACTGTGCAGGCTGCTTTAAAGGAAGAGGGTGCTTGGGGTGTCTCAGGGGAAGAGCACTTGGCATAGCATATGGGAGGCACTGGATTCTTTCTCTCTCCCACAAGAAGACAAGAGAACATTGAAGGGGAAGATTCAGAAAGTCAGCCATGTCCTGTTACTTAGTCATTTGTTTTTCCGGGAGGCATTTACTCACTTGCAAAGCACCAGGCAGTAGGAGTGCCTAACCTTGCAATCACATGGCACTTGCCAAGCTTTTCTTTTCGGTATGAAAAAGGCCATTAGCCTGGAAGCCCAGCATATGTATGGACGTTATGAGGGTTGAGTGAAATTGTAAATGGTAAGGGGCTTTGAAAAACAAGCCTAGATAACATGGATATTTGGTCCCAGCACCCTGTTTCTCTCTCTGCTCTTGCTCTGTAGAGAACACCTATTTTCCTGGCAGGTGGGTCAGGACCAGCTGACAGCCTGGCGAGCTGGGCAAGTGGCCAGATGGAGGCAGCAAAGTTTGCTGGGAAGAACCAGGACCCTGGATATCTGCCTCTAGCTCTGGGCTGGACTGTGTGACCTCGGTCTATACCTGACTCTTTTCATCTAAAAAGGGGGGATGGTACCGTGGTGATGAGAAAGTAACAGCAGCTCCTAGACAGTGACTGGCTCCCGTGGGACTTGGGAACCTTGTTTCTTTCTCCCGTCTAGAGTTGAGACGACTAAACTTTTTATTTTGTTCTATGTGTAGGGGTGTTTTGCCCTCATGTATATGTCTGTGCATCGATGGTGTGCCTGGTGCCATTGGGGACCAGAAGAGGGCATTAGACCTGCTGGTGCTGAAGTTACAAACAGTTGTGGGCGCTGAAAATTGAACCTGGGTCCCCTGCAACAGCAGCAAGTGCTCTCAGCACTGAGCCAACTCTAGGTTGAGACCTTATTTGCTGTTTGGCCTCATCTCAGCTTGTCCCTGCCTTGCTTCTAGGGACTAGTGTTGACATCAGGTCTTCCTGGAACACTGTCCAGGTTGTGCGAGAGGAATTCTGAGTGCTTGTGAGAAAACTCCAAGAAAACAAGACAAGAGTCTTGTGAGCTCAGTTTCATCAAAAACATGGAATTGTTCTTGGAATGTGTTTCATGCCTCCCGGGGTAGCAGATAAGAGTGAGTTTTATTTCAGATTATTCATTACAGCTGGCTATTGTTACTTGTTACATGCCTCTAGGGAAAGACATGGTTTTGCCTTGCGAAGCTTGTCCTTGCTGTTGAACTTTACCTAGATGACCTTAGCCCTCGGGGTATAAATTGTCTAATGCTGAGTAAAGTATAAACATGTGTAACAAAGTATAAACAAGTAAAGACATAAAACATGAGACTTTAGTCCACCTCATTTTCAGCTCTATTCTCCTGGTTTCCACTCCTCCAGAGGGGAAACATTGTTAACTGGGTTAGATCCCTGCTGGCTCTTGCTAGGTCTGGGTGTGTATCCTGTGGCCATAAGACCTCCACGTTTAGAGGCTTGTTAAAAGAGACCAGAGGACTTGGCGCATAGCTTTGAGATGTACTTAGGATATTTCTGCCACTCAGCGTTCTACACTCAGGAGGCTTAGGAGGTGTGGTCACATAGGCGCCCTGCTCCTACACAGCTCACACTCCTAGAAAAGCGTAGAACCAATTACCAAAGTCTAGGCACACACGTGTCCGCCCTTTCCACCTAAGGCGTGTTTGTATGGTAGGTAATTTCCCTATCTGCTCTTTCAAACACAGAAGCTGATCCTCCCTGCACTCCTGTGAGAAAAAGACAAATGAAGTTTATAGCAGGGAGGTGACTCCCAGGGTCAAGTGGCTAAAACTGCAGCTCAGCTCTGCCTCACATCTTTCTCTCTATTCCTGCAGCATGCTGAGGCCAGCTTAAGAAGAATGTTGAGTTTGGGGGAATAATGTACATTCACCTTACTGGCCAGTTTTCTTTTCAGCTCATCCTCCACCTCTAACAGTCTTCTGCTTGGCTGCTCCCACCATTTTGGTTGTGTTGGAGTTGACTCACCCTGCAGGTCAGATGGCTAGTACCTTTATTGCCTCCTTTGCTGCTGAAGGAAGCAGAATGCCGTCCCGAGCCTCATCTGCAAATTCCATTATTTACAGAAGAGCTGTAGTTGCTGTCCTTTCTCCTTCCCTCCTTTTTGTTGTCTGCCTAGCTCCTCGTGGGCAGGCCGTGCTGGCCGCATGGAAGAAGTGCTGCACTTGGACGCTGGCCTGCAGGGAAGGAAGGATGCACTGGGCTCTGATTTGTGACTAATTTCAGGAGTTATAAAATCTATATCTGTTCCTTCTCACTCCTGGGATTCTCAGCAGAAGCCCAGAGAATAGCTCTTTCATATTTATCCTCATGAGTAAGCTAGGTTTAATAAGGCTTGCTTAGGTAGCAGAAGATGATTGTAGATGGCTGCATCGTACCCAAGTCACTGATCCTGTTCTTGCCAAGGTCCTGAGTCCAGAGAGGAGCCTAGTGTTGAGGTGACCATGGGTTCACACAGCCTGAGTACAAAATGAAACTCAGCTCTGGCACAGGTTTGTTTGTGTGCACACCGTTTTTGCCCTTACTCCACTGTCCCCAGGAAACATTGTCTAGCGTGGTAAATGCAATGTTTTTTCTGAAGTGTGGCTTGCTGGCTTGCAGGATGTAGCTCCTCTGGCCAGTATTCACAGAACTAGTCTCGCTGTGAGCTGTGTCTGATATGAGGGTGTGACTCTGGTCAGCAAACACAGCAGTGTAAACGGAGTTTGACAGCTTGCTTGGGGAGGGGAAGCTCATGGCTGTGTTTGCTCCTCTCTCATCCTAGGCGGTAAGGCCAGGTGACTCCCACATGGAAAGAGTCTTTGAGCTGCTTCCTCTCAGATTTGCCTGGCTGAGGACAGTTGTCTGCTGGTCTGTTTTCCTCCTAAGTCTCAGAGGACCCCACTAGGAGCTCTGGTTTCCAGGGAGTTCTGAAGTCTGTCAAGAGTACACTCTCCAGGTAGTGAATTCTAGCTTCCTTAGATGGCATAGCTAGTGTGGTTGCCTAGGCGACAGCCACACCCTCTGTGCCCTGGAAGAGCACCCAGAGTCCTCCTGGGTGTGCCTTACTTTCTTCTTAGCAAACCTTCTTCTCCTAATCCTCAGGATTAAGCCTACATTAAAATATCTTTAATAAAACTTTCAACTCTGCTTTACTGTAAATAAAAATAAAATGAGAAGGCTGGAGATGTTTCTTAGTAGTAGAGTGCATGTCTAGAACCCACAGTGAGGGGCTGAAGCGTGGGGTCATTGCATGAGTGCATGTCTTGGTGTGTGGGAGGTGCTGGGTTCCTTCCCTAGTCACTCAAAAAAAAAAATCCTCAGAGGAGACAAAAGCAGAGGCTTGGAGGAGACCTATCCCTGTTTTTCTTACAGTAGAAAACAGAAATAGCTCCTGAGGCCTGAGGCTGGGCCCAGCAGTAGGTACGCCACCTGCTGGAGGGCTCTGCTGAGGCTCTGCTGAGGCTCTGACATTGCTCCCCAGTGGGAGGAAAGTGTAACAGGTGGTACTGGCCGGGGCCCTCTGACCTCTGAGCCCAGCCTGATCAGCAACTTCCAGGCTTTTGTTACTTCAGTTCTCAGTGGTCCTGGTCCCTCAAAGCTAATTGCTTTTCTGCTAATTCATTCTCTTCAGGTTTGTCTCCTTGGAGTTATGATACTATGGACCCAGGTGCTCTTCCCTGCATCAGTTTGGCCTGCCTCTTGGGAATGGTGTCTCAGCCCACTGGAAATGGTACTAGCTACCCTGACCCAACCTGACTCTAGCAATACCAGGGAACACATATACGAATCTAGAAGCAAAGTGGGCCTTAAACCTTCTCATGGGTCTTTGCCTTGATTGTAGTAGCCGAGAAAAGTCCATTCTAAATGAGAACTTTGAAACTTTAAGAAATGTTGCCTTCCAGCGGGCACGGTGGCGCTTGCCTGTGATTCCAGAACTTGGGGGGCAGAGGCAGGCAGATATCTATGAGTTCAAGGCCAGCCCAGTCTACATAATAAGTTCAGGATAGACAAGCCACACAAAGAAACCCTGTCTCAAAAAAGAAAAAGAGAAAAGTGGAGGAGGAGGAAGAAACTCGGGTTTCCATCGAAGCCAGGCTGCAGGTCACACTGAGCTCCCGGAGGTGGCAGTCCACTGGGTCACTGCTCAGCTCTTGACTTTTTCAGGGCTTTTGCGCCTGGGAAAGGCTTGGGTTTTGCTCGGGGACCCAGGAGAATGTCATCCCTAACTTGAGTGTGCCAAGTCCCTGTTACTTCCCTTTGGCCCTTCACTGATTTTGAGTATGACCACATGCATCCTTCCCTGGTGCAGAACCAGTGTCTCTGAAACCTGGTGGGTAGAGCTGTGGAGCTTGTGCTCTGTTGGTCAGGAGAGCACCGTTCTTGGCTGAAGGGCTGGAGAGGGACACACAGTAGAGCAGTGCCACTCTGTGTGTGAGAGAGGCTCTGCAGTCTCAGAAAGGCGTTCGCAGAGGGGTCAGCCACGCTCGGCCCTCTCTGCAGTTGCCTGTCCTGTCCCTAGGCTGCGTAGATGTTCAGGCTGTATTGTTGCAGAGGGAGCAACAGTGGGCTCAGAGTCTGGAGTCCACCACAGGTGGACTGCCCTGAGCACACCCATCCGGACATGCCCTGAGCACACCCATCCAGACATGCCCTGAGCACACCCATCCGGACATGCCCTGAGCACACCCATCCAGACATGCCATGCAGCATGAGCAGGGTGGAGGCTATGAGTCGGGAGGGCGGAGCGCTGGGCCGATGCTCTTCCAACTGCTGGGCTGTTTGTCTTGCCCTGGGAGAGGGACTGGAGTGCTCTGTGAGGCGTCTGATTTAGTTTGTAACTAATAGCCTTTGGTTTACCATGTACTGTGGTGAGACATGGAAGCAGAGGCCTGAATTACCAGCCTTTGTATGTGTTTATGCTCTCTCTCTTTTTCTCTCTCCCCCTCCCTCCCTCTCCCCCTCTATCTTTCCCTCTTCATCTCTCTCTCACCCCTCCCCCTCATTTAGCAGAGATTTTCACTAGAACTGCTTTTTTTGACCACGTCTGTGGTCTAATGATAAGTCCCATGATTGGAATCAGGGCATTCCATTCGCTACCAGGGGAAAATACAAGCTCAAGACCGGCCCATCTGAGAATCACGGTGCAGGCTGAGCTGCAGTGACGCGTCAGGGAGGCTATTGGTAAGGCCTAAAGTGCCAGACTTAGACACTTAGCTCCTACAGCAAGTTACTCAACCTACCTGACTAAAGCGTGTCGGAGGTTAAGGGTGTAGCTCAGTGGTAAAGAGCTTCCTGGCCTTTGTGAAACCTCAGAAAAATACAGGTACATAAGGGAACTGGTTCTGCCTAGGATTGCTCTAAAACCAAAATGTCCTGGTGTATCTGTAGTGCTGAGGGTGGTGTGTAACACAGTAAACATTTGTGAAATCATTTGTGTGCTGCCCTCTAAAATGAGAATTGCCATCTCAGGGCCCCACGGTCAGCTGCTGTAGGTCACAGACCGCCTGGATTATCTCAGGTTCTCTTAAAACACCTTGTCTTGCCGGGCAGTGACAGCCAGTTAGAGCCCCAGTGATGGGACAGAGCCTTTATTTCTCTACCCTGCCATAGACTCTGGCCCTTTTTCCTGTCTGTCTGTCTAGGTTTTTTGTTTTGTTTTGTTCTGTTTTGAGATAGGGTTTCTCTATATAGCCTTGACTGTCCTAGACTCACTGTGTAAACCAGGCTGGCCTGGAACTCACGGAGATCCACCTGCCTCTGCCTCCTAGAATACTGGGGTTATGGGCCTGTGCCACCGCACCTGGCTTTTCCCCTTTACTTTTATTGTATTGTGTATGAGTGTTCCATGGAGGCCAGAGAGGTTGTCAGATCCCCTGAGACTGAAATTACAAGCGGTGGTAACAGCCATGGAGGTGCGAGAAATTGAACTTGGGTCTTCTGGAAGAGCAGACAGTGCTCTTAGCCACCAGGTCATGTCTCTAGTGCTGTCTGGCTTGTGTTTTTTTGTTTCTGCTTGTTTTGTCATATGCATGTGCTCTGCTCTCCAGGCTGAGCACTCACCTCCTCTCTCCCTTGCCTCCTCTGTAATCACTCTAGAACGAGGGGCCATGCAGAGAGCACCGGGCAACCATGGTTGCAGAAACCTCTAGCCCTCCCTGCCTGATTAGGAACTAAAAGAATGGTGTATTTAAAATAAAAGGCTATTTTAAATGGATAAAATGTACTTTAAACTTGCTTAGTCCGAAGGAACCAGTGGGGCTGGCTTTGTGGGCAGATGTGTGTAGACAGCTGTGCTGTCGTAGATGAATGGCGTACCCTGGGACTGGGAGATTAAAGATGTGTCTACGGCGTTCAGCGAGCGTAAGAACCCAGGACAAGCATCTCTGATTGGTTTGTGCACAATGAGAGCTGTGTGGTGTGCTGTTCGGCTCTCAGCCACGTACGACTCAGTATAGGCTGCTCAGTGTTAGAAATGGGCTGTGTGTTGCTGCCTGTGTGAAGGTCCTTGGTCTTGGCTGGTCCTTGGCAAGAGCCCTATTCACTTCTGCAGCTGAAGCGGGCAGAAGAATTTGGGAATTGCCACATTGCTATGGCAGCAAGGAAGCCTCCCTGTGTTCTTTAATTTGGGTTCTGCTTGCTGATGGTGTAAGTGGAAAATCAAAGTTATCCAGTAAGTGCTGTGATTCATTCCTAGACTCATCACTAAGCTTTCCTTCAGCACTAGATAGATGCACGGTCCCCGTGGGCCACCATGCTGGCATTGCTTTCCCTGGAGGCCCTCTCTCTTGCTGCTTTGATTCCTGCTTCTCTGGAATCTTCACCCTCCAGGGAGAAGACATACATCCATATATCCCTCCCCCACGCCGCCCCCCACCCACCAGCTTTCCTAGTCTGCAGCCCTGCTCACACAGGCAGATGCCTTTCTGGTTTTTAGGAGCCAGGAAGCTTCTGAACACGACTTTGCAAAGTCTGAGCTGCAGCTGCCCAGCGTCTTTCCTGACTGTGTAGAGGGATGAGGTGTCTTTAGGCTGGCTTGTGTCAGTACAGAACCCTGAGTCGTATGAGAACGGCACATGTGAACTCTTGTTCACTCTTTGTTGAGCTAATAGTGCGTAAGTATCAAAGAATCCAAAAATGACTTTTTCCTCTTTGAAAAAGATCAAATGACTTCAAATATGCATATTTAACAGTCCAGCAGGATTGTGCTTTTGTTCATTTTCCTTCTCAATTCAGTGATAACCTAGTTTCTGGTCTCTGTTCTGTTAGCATATGTATTTTCTAAACTGTTCCAGAAGGGTTTGACCCTGACACAGCCCTGGAAGCCAGCACGTGGAGAGCAGGAGGCAGCATCTCTAAGCCATACGTTAGCGTTTTGAGGCCTCCTGGGTTTATAGGCCAGCCAGAGAAAAGTGTCCGTTGTACTCTGAAGATAGGAGTTCATTTATCAGCTGCAGTTCGCATCACCACCCCACCCCCATTCTCTTCCTCCGCTGTGTCGTCTTCCTCTTCTTGAAGGCCTGTCGCCGCACCTACTGGCAGCACAGGGCACGGTGCTGGGCTGGGTCATTGCACATGCCCGTGGGCCCCCAAGGTAGCTAATACCATCCTTTTCCATTTCGGTGACTTCACTTTTCCCCTTCCACCTCATACAAGCCAGGGCAGCTCTCTGCCTTTGGCCCTTGGTGGCATTCTTTCTGCTGTCTCCCAGCCATCCTGCAGAGAACACGTTCTGTGTATTTATAGAGACTCACTCAGCTTTTCCTCTTGCTGTCTTGTGTAGTTCGGCCAACGCTACCCCAGAATTTGAAGGGCGAGGAGGGGATGACCTTGGCACGGAGATCGCTAACACCCTCTACCGGATATTTAACAACAGGAGCAGCGTGGACCTGAGGGCCCTGTGCATCAGTCCCCGGGAGCACTGTTGGGTTCTGTATGTGGACGTGCTGGTGAGTCAGCCTGCACCATCCTGCCTTGCACCACACTTATCGAAGACATGTTGGTCTCTTTCCTCCCTCTGTTCTTTCCTGATAGAGAAATGTTTTCAGCATCCCCATTCAGATTATTTGGGAAGAAATGGTCTCCTGTAACAGTGTTTTTATTTACAAGGTAAATAGAAAGCATTAGTAAGTAGTACATGTAGCACCTTTCTAATACTGTAGTGGGATGCTTGCTTTTTCTCTCCACCCCAAGCTCCCAGAATAATGACTCAGGAGATTTAAAATATATTTACAAATACCTAGGACATAGAGCGAGGCTCTTCTCAGACTAGCTCAGAGCTTACAATAACCCGTTTATACTAAATTACATTCTGCCACATGGCTGGTCGCCTCTGCTCAGGTACCATGCGTCTGTCCTCACATCTTCCCTGGTGAATCCCACGTGCCTGGCTCTATCCCAGAATGCTTCTGCCTACCAGATGTCCCACCTTCTATTTTACCTATGCTGTAAGCCACAGGTTTTTTTAATTGACAGTTGATGCATCCATTCAATACACAAGACATTCTCTCAACTTATGAAAAGATTGTAGTCATTGCAAAGTTGACCTAGAGTTACCCACAGGAGTTAGCAGGGAATTAGGGCCCTCTGGGTGGTGCCAAACAGATGTAGAGTTTAGCAAGTTGGCCTTTTGTGTGGGATGAGAAGCTCTTTTCCCTGATCTTTCAGGTTAGTGTGCCAAACCTATGAGGAGACACCAGAGACCCAGAGAGGAAAAGAACTAGACTGTCATCTTTCATCAGTGGGGAACAGACCTACGGCCAGTGTGAGGCCAGTGCCTGCAGTTGGCCTTTTCTGGGAGGGAGGTGGGCATGCGAGAGTACACTGCTTGCTGTGTTCCTGATTAGGGCAGAGATGGTCACTGCAGCTGAGCGCTGTTAGCCTCCATATAAATGTCCATAGGCGAGCATGGCAGGGGAGCCCTGGGGGACTCCATGGGGGTTCTCTGGGGGATTCCGGCTGCTGTGCTGCGCTGTCAGGAAAGCCTGTGGTGCCCACCCGCGGCGCAGCTGCTGGAACTCGCCCTGGGCCTAAGTGCAGCTGACCCTGGGGACTGTGTGCAGGGTCTTCTCGAAACCTTGAGGAAAAGAGCCAATTTTTAATTGCAGAATTATAGTTTCATTTGGGCCTTAAGTATGGAGTCAGCAAAGGTTACTGTGCAGCTGGATGTTGTCCAGGGTCCTTCCCAAGAGGGGGCGGGTGCACAAAACATACAAATGCCCATCAAAACGAGAAAGAGATTCTTCACTTCTCAACATGGAACTTCTCCATCTCCTTGAGGATCTGGCTGTTGGCTTTTTCCAGAAAAAAGGAGGTTTCTGAGGAGGGTAGATTTGCCGATTCCCTGTGATGTGTGCTCTGCGAATCTACCAATGGTAGACTTGGGCTTCTATAATTAATGTACAGTGGGGGCGGTGTACAGGTCTGAGCACCGGCATGTGTCTTGTTAATCACATGCCAAAGGTAACCCTGACATGCAATGTCCTTTGAGTATGTGATAGCCAAAGCTACAGAGAGGCCCCCAGTGCAGCTGCGAGCCGCCTGTTGAAGTGCTTGTCAGAAGCTTGTCACTTGAGCAGGGCAGTGGGGACCTTCATGTGTGCCTGTGTAACTGCAGCCATAGCAGGAAGAGCAGCCCTGTGGTTAGGGAGCATGTCACTCTTCTCATGGTTCAGGCAGCCAAGCGGGGCAGCCCACCTTATCTTTATTTTAATTAGTTCACTTATGTTTTGTTTGTTGGGTTTGGGGTTTTTGTTTGTTTGTTTTTGTTTTTGAGATGGAGTCAGGGTATTGTGGAACTCACTGTGTAAACCAGGTTGGCCTTGAGCTCACAGAGATCCACCTGCCCCTGCCTCCACAGTGCTAGAATTAAAGGCCTGTATCACTGTGCCCAGGTTTATTTGTGTTTTGTATTTTAGTCTGTGTTGCAGGCTGAGCTGGAATGCTCACTACACAGCCTTCCCGGCCTCCTGCCTCTGCCTCGAGGGTCCTAGGACTAGAGATGTGAACTACCATGCTTGGTTTCATGCCCTTATTTTTTAACTATGCATTCAGTATGGCTTAGGAATCTGCTTCTTAGCTGGGTTAATGCTTAGTGATAAGTAATGCCCACTTTTTTTCCTCTGTGCCTGTCTCTCAGCTGCTGGAGTGTGGTGGGAATTTGTTTGACGCTATTTCCATCGCTGTGAAGGCCGCTCTCTTCAACACAAGGTGGGTCTTCCGCAGGACCGGTCCTGCGGGCCTGTGTGGAGCTTACAATGGCAAGGAAATTGTTGTCTAAAGTGGCTTCAGTGTTGTTCAGAGGTGTGAGAGCTAATGTTAAACTCCAGGAAAGGGATTTTGTGTACTAAAACTAAGTAAGACACACACATTTCGTATTTATTTTTGCGTTATTTTCATTGGTGACTCTGCTGTGTGAACATGTAAAGAGAAGCTAAAAACCCCCTACATCTGCCTGTTTCAGCCTTTGCTTCCGAATGCCTGCTGCCCGCCGTACCCAGCACACAGTAGGTGCGCACACATTCTTAGGTTATATGCATGAATATTCTAGGAGGGAGCAACGTGGTTTTAGTTAAGGACAGTGGTTCCCTCGCTGTGCTTTCCCTTCGTAGGTAGGCTATAAGGGTAGCCTGTGAACACAAAAGGAGCTAAGGTTTGTGCTGACATTTCTTTGATTATATACCTATGAAGAGAGTCTAGCATTTGAGTAAAAGTGTAGATGGATATATCTTTATTTCTTGAGGTCTCCTGGGGTAAAGTGAGGTTTAAAAGCTTTCGATTGAGGCTGCTGGCCAGTTTGTGTAGCTGAATCAGCAAGTTTCAGGTTCTGCTGAGAGACACAGAAAAATAAGGGGAGGATGAAGGATACCTGAGGTGCTCAGACCGCCACACGTGCAGACGTGGACACATCCACACAAGCCACTAGAAAAAGAAATCTTGAATAAGTGAGCAAACATGCTTGTTCTGGAACACCCCTCGTATCTTTTTATTGGTGAAATGTTGAACAATGCAGGTCTAGTAACATTGGAGGTTAAAGTGCACAGAGCAGCATCTTCAGGGCCTGTTAACCGGGAGATTCCCTGAGCCCACTCTCACACCCTGGTAGGTGGCTGTTCTTCTTCACTTGGGCAGTTTTAAATGGGGACTACAGAACAAATAAGAGCAAAGTTAAAGTCATACGAGAACTTTCAAGATGGAGTAGTTGTGAGACTAGGAGCTGTAGTGCCCTCCCCAGCTGTGCCACTGGCTCTGTTCATGGTCCTGGCACTCCATGATGACAGTGAGCATGGGAGATCCTGTCAGCAGCGGCCAACGCCTGGGCTTTGTTGACAAAGGGAGGAAGTTGCCATCAGACGTGCCTTAAGCCTCAGAGATGAGAGGAATTTTGGGGAAGTAGAGATCAGCTTGTGAAACCTAGCTATCCAGGTGATGAACAGTGGTCAGTCTTACCCCAAGTGGCAAGAATGCCCTTAGGTAGAGGATAGGAAGATCTTTATACATTGGGGGCCTCAGGAAGAGTTGATGCCACCCAACTGTCTTCCTCAACCCTGTGCCCACCTATGTTTGGACCAAAGGATTCTGGAAGTGAAAGTTCTGTGCCTCTCTCTCTTTCTCGTGTATGTGTTGTGCAGGCTTTTTGACCTACCAATCCAATTTCAAACACTTACTGCCCTATTAAAAAGGATGTTACTTAGTATTCTGAGTCCGTGTAATGGAGTCTCTAGCCTCAGCTTTTGACAGGTACTGCTGAAAACAGGAGAAAAGTAATGAAATGCCTGCTTGTAAGACAGAGATGTCCAAGCTCAGAAAAGGTCATGCTTCCTCCTTTGGTAGATGGAAAATTTAATTATGCTTTTCCAGGATACCGAGGGTTCGTGTTCTGGAGGATGAAGAGGGGGCGAAGGACGTTGAACTATCTGATGACCCTTATGACTGCATCCGACTGAGTGTGGAGGATGTCCCCTGCACCGTCACCCTTTGTAAGGTGTGAGCTTGTCTCTGGGCACTTTTGCTTTCCCTGGGAAATGGGTCTCCTCCAGCCTTAGCCTGTTGAGATTACTTCATCGGTTGAAGGTAGTAGTTGTACAAACTGAACAGACGAGGCTTTAACCCCAGAGCTGGTGATTCAGTTACATTAGAAACCATCATGGAATGCTTCCCTTGTGCTCAGATGACGTGGTGGGTCCCAAGAGAGGGGTGCCTCATCAGAGAAGCTGCTGTGCTCCCTCTGCAGCCCTGCTCTGAGCTGTGCTCTCTTTCCATTAACTCCGTCTACCCCAGAGTCCAAGGTAGCTAAATACAGTGGGGTCTCAAACAGCATTTCGCTGTGGACCTGACACCTCAGAGCCTGGCGTGGAGCCAGGCCTAAGTGTCACAGGTCAGGGATGGTTTTCACAGAGCCCAGAGCTTGTCAGAGCCTGACATCTAGCATCGCCTCAGGCCTGTATTGGCTGGGATTGTGACTTGTTCTACAAAAACAAAACTGAGCCAGTTGTGGTGGCTCATGTCTGCAATTCCAGAACGCAGTAGGTGGAGGCAGGAGGACTGCTGCAAGCTGGAGACGCACCTGGTCTCTATGTCAAGTACCTGGTCAGCAGGGCTACACAGCAAGACCTTGTTTCAAAACAAGCGGAAACAGAATGTGTCCAGTGTTGTGAGAACTGGGCTCCTAAGGAAACGTTCACAGGGTGTGGGACTGAACGGCTCTGAAGGACGGCGGCACCTTGCTTGTCCCTTAGCTCTCTAGATTCACTGCTGGGGTGAACAAAATATCACATGGCCTCGCGTGTACGTTTTTGCCCGTGTCCACTGACAGGATGCCTAGTGGTCTCTGTCCTGAAGAGCTGGCCCATTCCCCTTGTTTCCATCTTGTCTTTTTATTATAATATTCATGCAGTGAACTGTGATAGCAGTGTTGAACATTCCTTCCAGCAGTTTCCGGGTGAGAATTTAAATAAGATCTGAAATGGGCCGTTTATGGGCAAACTGTAAGCTTCGAGTCAGGAATCTGGGGTCTCTGCCCTGTTGTTCGCGCACAGTAAGCAGCCTTATCTTGTAGATTGGCTGCCGGCACGTGGTGGACGCCACGCTTCAAGAGGAGGCCTGTTCTTTGGCCAGCTTGCTGGTGTCGGTGACCAGCAAGGGAGTTGTGACGTGCGTGAGGAAGGTGGGGAAGGGAAGCCTGGATCCTGAGAGCATCTTTGAGATGATGGAGGTGGGTCGTGGGCAGGGGCAGGCCTGGCGGGGGGGGGGGGGGCTTGCCATTGCCTCTTCATCCACGTGTTTTCCCCATTCACACCCAGAACTCCACGGTGGGCTAGGAGACCAGTGGGTAGACCAGATAGTGGGTAGAGCTTTGGGCTGGGGGGGTCAGGCCCTGTCAGTCACTGTTTCTATCCTAAGCAAGTCTCTTCCTCTAATCCCCAGTGGCTGCATTTTGATTCGAGGGTATTGTCCTTGACCTTGTAAAAAGTCACGTAACTGAATTCCTGCCCCTTCCACAGAGATTATAGATTAGACTGGAGTATGGACAGAGAGTGACCTACCCCAGGTTCTTCAAACCTGGCAGTGTTTTAGGGAGAGCTAAAAGGTGATGAGAAGCTGGGGACAGGTGAGAAGATGGCTCACTGGCATGAGGTCATGACGCAAAAATAGAACGACATAAAGACCTGGCCGGGGGTGCTGCCCACAGTCCTGGCACCGGGAGGCAGGGAGCCGCAGATCCTGGGAGCTCAGTGGCCAGCCATTCTGAGCAGTGGGTGACTTCACAGTCAGTGAATCCCCGTCTCAGAAATCAAGGTAAAGAGTGAAGAGGAAGACACCTGGCGTTGACCTGTGGCTTCCGGGAACACATAGCAGGACATAATGGGCAGCGTGCCTGGATCCAGCGGTCAGCTCTCGTGTGGCCAACAAGGCCACGTCTCAGAGGAGGGAAGGATGTTTTTTTAAGGATTGACTTATTTATTTTATGCATATGAGTGCTCTGTCTGCTTGTACACCTGCAGGCCAGAAGAGGGTATCAGATCCCATTATAGATGGTTGTGAGCCACCATGTGGTTGTTGGGAATTGAACTCAGGACCTCTGGAAGAGCAGACAGTGCTCTCTAGCCCCTGAGCAAAGGATATTTCAAAGACCTTTGTGTGGAACTCCAAGCATTTGAGCTCAAGAGTAGTACAAACAAAGCACTTCTCATTTTTATTATTAAAGCAAGCAAAACATAAGGTGGCATTTACAGTTACCTTAAGAAAATACACATACAGAGAGAGAATACACCTGTTGTTATGTCTTACCATCTTTGGTCTTCTGAAAAGAGACAAGAATGTAGCTCCCAGAGCTTTGTCTTTCCCACAGAGATGATGTGGATATGTCCGGGCATTCCCTTCAATCCTTGCTTTTAAGTGCCTTCACTTGTTACAGTTTATATGGTTCTTTATAGAAGGCCACCTTGTGGGAAGAACAGTCTATCCTCTGCCATAGTTCGTAGCTTTCTTACACGGGCTTCCACACTCAGGTGTAGGCAGGCTGTGAAGACATTTCTCCCCGGCTGTGCCTTCCAGCTCAGGCTGCAGGTGTCCCCTGCAGGAGGGGAGGGTGGTTGCCTAGACTGCTCTGAGAATCTGAGGGGCAGAGGTACAGGAATGTCAGTATCCATTAGCTCTTGCTCTCTGCACTCCTTTAAACAGCCTGGTGTTAGGTTTCTCTACAAGCTGTTCGGATGGATTAGGAGTCTCACCAAAGACCTCTTTAGACCAGAGGAGCTCACACCTTCCCTTGAAGAGGGCTCACTCCAGAGAACTTACTGGGAACCCAGGTGTTTTAACAATAGCAAACAAAGATTTATTGTGTGCCGTGCCAGGGCGGCTCTTACGTTTTCACAGTCTGTTGTCCTCCCTGCACAGCTGGGCACAGCTTTTGACATCTGAGGCAGAGGATAAGCAGGTCCTGCAGCTGTGCCTCCAGGGCGGTCTGCCTCTGTTTGCCGTGCTGCATCAGGGCTGCAGTGGCTGGGAACTTAGCTCCCTCGTGAGCTAGACCTGAGCTGCTCTGACCTGACAGTGGGGTCTGCAAACTTGGCTCAAAGAGCCGCAGGTCGTGGACACAGTGGTTCTGAATGCCCAGTGGAGAAATGAGGCCTTCTGGGCAGCTCTGCACACTGTGGCCTCTCCACTCCTGTCGTCCTTGCACTCACCTCTTTCCTCATCTTTCTCTCACCTTCATTTGCATGAATAGTCAGACCACCTCTTTGGTAGACTTGGGCATTTTTCTAGTGTGGATGCTGTGTGTGTGTGTGTGTGTGTGTGTGTGTGTGTGTGTGTGTGTGTGTGATCATATAAGTGTGCATGCGTGTGGAGACCAGAGGTCGACATTGAGTGTCTTCCTCAGTCACTGTCCACCTTATGTGTTGGGGCAGAATCTCTCACTTGAACCCAGAGCTCATCAGTCTGGCTGGTCTCCCCAGCTTGTTGGGGACCCCTTGTCTCTGCTGGGATCACAGGTGGCCACCACAGCTGCCCAGCATTTACTAGACGCTGGGAATCTGAACTCCAGTCCGTAGTAACCCTTTCATAAGTAGTCATACATACAGGCTCACCTCACAGTTAGGACCAGGCTAGACACAAAGATTGTGCCTTGCCTGGGTCTTCGGTATAGGCTTGGTCTCTTTCTCACGGACACTGAAATCCAGTCCAGTGTCAAAGTCACAGCCATAGGCTGTGGGAACACTCAAAGAGTTTGCTGTGGAGATATGAGGTTGGTACATTGTATTCTGAAGTGATTGATGAGCCTAGAGACAGGGTAACATGAAGATTTATTTGGGTCTTCCGGACATTTGTACAGGTCCCTTTAGTCTTTTTTCCTAGTGTGTCTGATGTCTGGGTACTAATTGCTGACCTAGTCGGTGGTCTGACCTCTGTGTGTGCTCTGCAGTGAACCAGACCCGATCCAGGGCCTTTGGCACCAGAGCACTTGTGCCTGGAGTCTGGTGCCAGGCGAGTTAGGCACGGTTTATTAAGATGGCCTGGATAGTCCGCTCCTTCCGCAGGAGGAGGCTTCTTTGCCGCCTCCCAGTGCCTTGGGCAGGTGTGGTTGGCAGTGTGGCTGTCTGTCACAGCAACAGGAGCACTGATGGTTGGTCGTCCTTTCCTGG